>NC_092716.1:247933679-248257535 GCF_047496885.1 Scyliorhinus torazame
GATCCCTGCCTACTGGCTCCGCCCAGGAGACGGAGTATAAATGTGTGTGCTCTCCGAACGGCAGCCATTTTGGCAGCAGCTGCGGGAGGCCACACATCTCTGCGTAATAAAGCCTCGATTACTCTCTACTCTCGTCTCGTCGTAATTGATAGTGCATCAATTTATTACGCAGAGATTTTATAACGATGGATCTCCGCATCAAGCCTGATCGCCTGCAGCTGCACTCTCAAGCAGACAACGCCAAGTCGGCCTTCGCACATTGGCTAGCTTGCTTTGCAGCATACATTGAATCTGCGACAGACCCACCCTCAGAGGCACAGGAGCTCCAGATCCTTTACACGTGGCTGAGCTCCGATATCGTTCCCCTCATCCAGGATGCACCGACCTACACTGAGGCCATGGCGCGACTGAAGGAGAACTACACTCAGCAGACTAACAAAATCTATGTCAGGCACCTCCTGTCCATGCAGCATCAACTCCCCGGTGAGTCTGTGGAAGATTTCTGGCCTGCCCTGCACGTCCTGGCGAGAGACTGCGATTGCCAGGCCGTTTCGGCCGCTCAACATTCTGACCTGCTACTTAGAAACGCGTTCGTTACGGCCATAGGGTCGGCCTACATCCGCCAGCGCCTCTTAGAAGGGGCTACCCTCGACCTCACGGCGACCAAGAAACTAGCGCTCTCGCTCATAGTCGCCTCACCGAATATACAGGCGTATGCCCCCGACCGCACGGCCCACCCCTCCTGGTCATCGTGGACCCCGCCAGCGAACACCCCACCGTGGACACCATCAGCGACCGCCCCCAGCCAACCCCAGGCCTGCGCCAACCAACCCCGGGGGACCCAAGTGCTACTTCTGCGGACACTCAAAACACCCCCGACAGCGCTTCCCGGCGCGGAGCGCGCTCTGCAAGGCCTGCGGCAAGAAAGGACATTTCGCTGCTGTGTGCCAGGCCCGCTCGGTCGCCGCTATTGTCCCGGCACCCCCCATGTGCGACCCGTGGACGCCGCCACCTTCCTCGCCTCAGACCACATGCAGCCCATGGGCACCGACATCTTGCTCCCCTCACAACATGTGCGGCCCGTGGGCACCGCCATCTTCCCCGCCTCAGGGCCTCTGCTCATCGGGCACCTCATTGGGCTGCTCATCGCCTGCAACCGCCGACGACCAGCCACGTCTGGCCTCCATCCCGATCGACGAGTCCTGACCGCACAACCTCGCAACCGCGTCGACGACAGTGAAGGTCGACGGGCACAAGATATCCTGCCTTCTGGACTCCGGGAGCACTGAGAGCTTCATCCACCCCGATATGGTAAGGTGCTGCTCCCTCACGGTTCACCCCATCAACCAGAGAATCTTCCTGGCCCCCGGATCCCACTCCATGGAGCTCCGGGGGTACTGCACCGCCACCCTCACCATCCAGGGCGTAGAGTTCAGCGGCTTCCGGTTCTACATCCTCCCCAACCTCTGCGCTGCCTTGCTACTCGGCCTGGACTTATAGTGCAACCTTCAGAGTCGAACCCTGAAATTGGCAGGCCCCTACCACCCCTTACTGTATGCGGTCTCACGACCCTTAATGTTGACCCACCTTCCCTGTTTGCGAACCTCACCCCGGATTGCAAACCCATCGCCACCAGGAGCAGGCGGTACAGTGCCCAGGACAGGACCTTCATCAGGTCTGAGGTCCAGCGGCTGCTGCGGGAAGGTATTATCGAGGCCAGCAACAGCCCCTGGAGAGCCCAAGTGGTAGTGGTGAAAACTGGGGAGAAAAACAGGGTGGTCGTTGACTACAGTCAGACCATCAATCGGTACACGCAGCTCGACGCGTACCCCGTACGGACTGTGGGCCACTTTCCCATACCTGGGTAACATCACCATCTGCGGCCACGACCAGCAGGACCATGATGCTAACCTTTCCAAATTCCTCCACATCGCCAAACTCCTCAACCTAACCTACAACAAGGAGAAGTGTGTGTTCAGCATGAACCGATTAGACATCCTCGGCTATGTGGTTCAGAACGGAGTTCTAGGGACGACCCCGATCGCACTCCCCCTTCCCCACTGCCCCAAGGCCCTCAAACGATGCCTGGTGTTCTTCTCGTACTACGCCAAGTGGGTCCCTAACTATGCAGACAAGGCCCGCCCACTCATCCACTCCACAGTTTTTCCCCTGACAGCCGAGGCTCACCAGGCCTTCAACCGTATCAGGCCTTCACGAAAAGACAGAACTCGGGAGAGGTTACGATAGTCCCCATCTCACAAAATATGACACAGTGTATCAGTAAGGCTCAGTAAAGCAAGGTCCACCACACTAAGAAAACAAAAAGGGACGGTCAATAGAGAATTAAAGGTGCTATATTTAAATGCACGCAGTGTACGGAACAAGGTAGATGAGCTTGTGGTCCAGATTGTGACTGGCAGGTATGATGTGGTAGGCATCACAGAGACGTGGTTACAGAGGTTCAGGACTGGCATTTAAACATCCAGGGATTCACAACCTATCGAAAAGACAGAGAGGTGGGCAGAGGGGGTGGGGTTGCCTTGTGTAGCGCTCAAAGACTCCATGAGACGAATAGAGTGAAGTCGATGAGGCTTTATTAAGCGTGTCTGTTACCCCGCAGCTCGATAGTAAACTGGCCTGCGGGGGAAGGCTCCGGCTTCTTATACTTCGCCTTCAGGGCGGAGCATGAGGTCAACGGCCAACCAGGACCCGGGATCTGTCAGCCAATGACATTAGGGCTTCCAGTCCCACATGACCCCCAATACATACTACCACATTCACCCCTTGTCAAAAATGAACCCGGCGGGGTGATGCTTCGTATGGTGGTAAGGGTTTACAGGGCTGGTCCTGGGAGGATAGAACAGTTACATGGTAGTACAGTATTGGACAGTATCGTCCTGTTACAACTATTTACAGAGGGTATAGGAAAAACAAAATGTTCATTGGACAGTCCATCTTTGTTTTACATCGACGCCACGAGTCGGTTGGGCGGTCTGGTCGTCCATGTCGATCGCCTCGGCCCCGGCGGTGGTGGTGGTGCTTGTACCAGTGTTGTCGCCTCCGGGAGCCGCACGGTTTCAGCTGTCGGTGCAAAGGGGAGGGGGACTGATCCTCCTGGGAAGGGGGCGGTCGCGGGGAGCGGCGGTGGCAGGAAGGGGGGCGGTTGGGTTGATGGTGTCGGGGGGGTGTGCGTGGTGCCGGCGGGTGCCAGATCCCGCAGGGAGACCGTGTCCTGTCGGCCGTCGGGGTACTCCACATAGGCGTACTGGGGGTTTGCGTGGAGGAGGTGAACCCTTTCGACCAACGGGTCCGCCTTATGTGCCCGCACATGCTTTTGGAGCAGGATGGGTCCTGGGGCCGCCAGCCAGGTCGGCAGCGACGTTCCAGAGGAGGACCTCCTAGGGAAGACAAGGAGACGCTCGTGGGGCATTTGATTAGTGCTTGTACATAATAACGACCGGATGGAATGGAGAGCGTCCGGGAGGACCTCCTGCCACCGTGAAACTGGGAGATCCCTGGACCGTAGGGCCAGTAGGACGGCCTTCCAGACCGTGCCGTTTTCCCTTTCTACCTGCCCGTTCCCCCGGGGGTTGTAGCTGGTCGTCCTGCTTGAGGCTATGCCCTTGCTGAGCAGGAACTGGCGCAGCTCGTCACTCATGAAAGAGGACCCCCTGTCGCTGTGGACGTATGCGGGGTAACCGAACAGTGTGAAGATGCTGTTCAGTGCTTTAATGACTGTGGCCGCGGTCATGTCGGAGCAGGGAATGGCAAAAGGGAAGCGGGAGTATTCGTCCACTACATTAAGAAAATATGCGTTGCGGTCGGTGGAGGGGAGGGGCCCTTTGAAATCGAGACTGAGGCGTTCAAAGGGGCGGGAAGCCTTAATCAGGTGCGCTCCATCTGGCCTGAAAAAATGCGGCTTGCATTCCGCGCAGATGTGGCAGTCCCTTGTGACTGTACGGACCTCTTCTAAAGAGTATGGGAGATTGCGGGACTTGATGAAGTGGTAAAACCGAGTGACCCCCGGGTGACAGAGGTCCTCGTGGAGGGTTTGGAGGCGGTCAATTTGTGCATTGGCACATGTGCCGCGGGATAGGGCATCGGACGGCTCGTTCAGCTTTCCGGGCCGGTACAAGATCTCATAGTTGAAGGTGGAGAGCTCGATCCTCCACCTTAAGATCTTGTCATTTTTAATTTTGCCCCGCTGTGCATTATCGAACATGAAAGCTACCGACCGTTGGTCAGTGAGGAGAGTGAATCTCCTGCCGGCCAGGTAATGCCTCCAATGTCGCACAGCTTCCACTATGGCTTGGGCTTCCTTTTCCACTGAGGAGTGGCGGATTTCTGAGGCGTGGAGGGTTCGGGAGAAAAAGGCCAGGGGTCTGCCTGCTTGGTTACGGGTGGCCGCTAGAGCTACGTCGGAGGCATCGCTCTCGGCCTGGAAGGGGAGGGACTCGTCGATGGCGCGCATCGTGGCCTTTGCGATGTCCGCTTTGATGCGGCTGAAGGCCTGGCAAGCCTCTGTCGACAGAGGGAAGGTCGTGGTCTGTATTAGGGGGCGGGCCTTGTCTGCGTACTGGGGGACCCACTGGGCGTAGTACGAAAAGAACCCCAGGCAGCGTTTCAGGTCTTTTGGGCAGTGCGGGAGGGGAAATTCCATGAGTGCGCGCATACGTTCGGGGTCGGGGCCTATTATCCCATTGCGCACTATGTAGCCCAGAATGGCTAGCCGATCGGTGCTAAAAACGCACTTGTCCTCGTTGTACGTGAGGTTCAAGGCTTTGGCGGTCTGGAGGAATTTTTGGAGGTTGGCGTCGTGGTCCTGCTGATCCTGGCCGCAGATGGTTACATTGTCGAGGTACGGGAACGTGGCCCGTAACCCATGTTGATCAACCATTCGGTCCATCTCCCGTTGGAAGACCGAGACCCCGTTTGTGTCGCCAAAAGGGACCCGTAGGAAATGGTATAATCGCCCATCTGCCTCGAAGGCTGTGTACTTGCGGTCACTTGGGCGGACGGGGAGCTGATGGTAGGCGGACGTGAGGTCCACGGTGGAGAAGACTTTATACTGGGCAATCCGATTGACCATGTTGGATATGCGGGGCAGAGGGTACGCGTCTAGTTGTGTGTACCTGTTGATGGTCTGGCTATAGTCAATGACCATCCTTTGTTTCTCCCCTGTCTTCACTACTACCACCTGCGCTCTCCAGGGACTATTGCTGGCCTGGATTATGCCCTCCTTTAGTAGCCGCTGGACTTCGGAGCGAATGAAGGTCCGGTCCTGGGTGCTGTACCGTCTGCTCCTAGTGGCGACGGGTTTGCAATCCGGGCTGAGGTTCGCAAACAAGGACGGGGGTTGCACCTTGAGGGTGGCGAGGCCGCAGATAGTGAGTGGGGGTATGGGGCCGCCGAATTTAAACGTAAGGCTCTGTAGGTTACATTGAAAATCTAAGCCCAGCAAGGTGGGGGCACAGAGTTGGGGAAGGACGTTAAGTTTGTAGTTTTTGAATTCCCTCCCCTGTACCGTTAGGGTAACTATGCAGAATCCCTGGATCTGTACGGAGTGGGATCCTGCAGCTAGGCAAATCTTTTGTGCGCTGGGGTAGGTAGTTAAGGAACAGCGTCTTACGGTGTCGGGATGTATAAAACTTTCCGTGCTCCCGGAGTCGACTAGGCATGGCGTCTCATGGCCGTTAATTAGGACCGTTGTCGTCGTCGTCTGGAGAGTCCGGCGCCGAGCCTGATCGAGCGTAACCGAAGCGAGCCATGGTTGTAGTAGTGGGGTGGGGTCCATTGTTGCCGTCCAAGATGGCGTCGGGGATGGACAAAATGACCGCCCCCATACATCACACGTGGCTGAGGGGTCACAAGATGGCGTCGGGGGTGGACAAAATGGCCGTCCCCATGCGTCGTACAGATCGGGGGCGGTCCAAGATGGCGGCGCCCCTCCTCCCCTCGTGGTGGTCGGGACCCAAAATGGCAGCGTCTGCGGGTCGCACATGGTGTGCTGGGGGGTCTGGGGAGCGCTAGGACCGCACGGAGTTCCTGCACTGCGAGCACCAGGGCCGCGGGCGCTAGGACCGCGCGGAGCTGCCTCGCCGGGGACAGCGGTGGTCGAGGCCCAGGTCGGCGGGACTCCATGAGACGAATATAGTGAAGTCGATGAGGCTTTATTAAGCGTGTCTGTTCCCCAGCAGCCCGATAGTAAACTGGCCTGCGGGGGAAGGCACCGGCTTCTTATACTTCGCCTTCAGGGCGGAGCATGAGGTCAACGGCCAACCAGGACCCGGGATCTGTCAGCCAATGACATTAGGGCTTCCAGTTCCACATGACCCCCAATACATTCTACCACACTCTCTGTGCTGTGTGAGTGTGCAGTCGGTGCTGTGTGAGTGTGCAGTCTGTGCTGTGTGAGTGTGCAGTCTGTGCTGTGTGAGTGTGCTCTCTGTGCTGTGTGAGTGTGCTCTCTCTGCTGTGTGAGTGTGCAGTCTGTGCTGTGTGTGTGTGCAGTCTGTGCTGTGTGAGTGTGCTCTCTGTGCTGTGTGAGTGTGCTCTCTGTGCTGTGTGAGTGTGCTCTCTGTGCTGTGTGAGTGTGCTCTCTGTGCTGTGTGAGTGTGCTCTCTGTGCTGTGTGAGTGCGCTCTCTGTGCTGTGTGAGTGTGTCTCTGTGCTGTGTGAGTGTGCAGTCTGTGCTGTGTTAGTGTGCTCTCTGTGCTGTGTGAGTGTGCAGTCTGTGCTGTGTGAGTGTGCTCTCTGTGCTGTGTGAGTGTGCTCTCTGTGCTGTGTGAGTGTGCTCTCTGTGCTGTGTGAGTGTGCTCTCTGTGCTGTGTGAGTGTGCTCTCTGTGCTGTGTGAGTGTGCTCTCTGTGCTGTGTGAGTCTGCTCTCTGTGCTGTGTGACTGTGTCTCTCTGTGCTGTGTGAGTGTGCTCTCTGTGCTGTGTGAGTGTGCAGTCTGTGCTGTGTGAGTGTGCTCTCTGTGCTGTGTGAGTGTGCTCTCTGTGCTGTGTGAGTGTGCTCTCTGTGCTGTGTGAGTGTGCTCTCTGTGCTGTGTGAGTGTGCTCTCTGTGCTGTGTGAGTGTGCAGTCTGTGCTGTGTGAGTGTGCAGTCTGTGCTGTATGAGTGTGCTCTCTGTGCTGTGTGAGTGTGCTCTCTGTGCTGTGTGAGTGTGCAGTCTGTGCTGTGTGAGTGTGCTCTCTGTGCTGTGTGAGTGTGCAGTCTGTGCTGTGTGAGTGTGCAGTCTGTGCTGTGTGAGTGTGCTCTCTGTGCTGTGTGAGTGTGCTCTCTGTGCTGTGTGAGTGTGCTCTCTGTGCTGTGTGAGTGTGCTCTCTGTGCTGTGTGAGTGTGCAGTCTGTGCTGTGTGAGTGTGCAGTCTGTGCTGTGTGAGTGTGCTCTCTGTGCTGTGAGTGTGCTCTCTGTGCTGTGTGAGTGTGCTCTCTGTGCTGTGTGAGTGTGCTCTCTGTGCTGTGTGAGTGTGCAGTCTGTGCTGTGTGAGTGTGCTCTCTGTGCTGTGTGAGTGTGCAGTCTGTGCTGTGTGAGTGTGCAGTCTGTGCCGTGTGAGTGTGTCTCTGTCCTGTGTGAGTGTGCTCTCTGTGCTGTGTGAGTGTGCAGTCTGTGCTGTGTGAGTGTGCTCTCTGTGCTGTGAGTGTGCTCTCTGTCCTGTGTGAGTGTGCTCTCTGTGCTGTGAGTGTGCTCTCTGTCCTGTGTGAGTGTGCAGTCTGTGCTGTGTGAGTGTGTCTCTGTCCTGTGTGAGTGTGCTCTCTGTGCTGTGTGAGTGTGCTCTCTGTGCTGTGTGAGTGTGCAGCCTGTGCTGTGTGAGTGTGCAGTTTGTGCTGTGTGAGTGTGCTCTCTGTGCTGTGTGAGTGTGCTCTCTGTGCTGTGTGAGTGTGCTCTCTGTGCTGTGTGAGTGTGCTCTCTGTGCTGTGTGAGTGTGCTCTCTGTGCTGTGTGAGTGTGCTCTCTGTGCTGTGTGAGTGTGCAGTCTGTGCTGGGTGAGTGTGTTCTCTGTGCTGTGTGAGTGTGCTCTCTGTGCTGTGTGAGTGTGCTCTCTGTGCTGTGTGAGTGTGCTCTCTGTGCTGTGTGAGTGTGCTCTCTGTGCTGTGTGAGTGTGCTCTCTGTGCTGTGTGAGTGTGCTCTCTGTGCTGTGTGAGTGTGCTGTCTGTGCTGTGTGAGTGTGCTCTCTGTGCTGTGTGAGTGTGCTCTCTGTGCTGTGTGAGTGTGCTCTCTGTGCTGTGTGAGTGTGCAGTCTGTGCTGTGTGAGTGTGCTCTCTGTTCTGTGTGAGTGTGCTCTCTGTGCTGTGTGAGTGTGCTCTCTGTGCTGAGTGAGTGTTCAGTTTGTGCTGTGTGAGTGTGCTCTCTGTGCTGTGTGAGTGTGCTCTCTGTGCTGTGTGAGTGTGCTCTCTGTGCTGTGTGAGTGTGTCTCTGTGCTGTGTGAGTGTGCTCTCTGTGCTGTGTGAGTGTGCTCTCTGTGCTGTGTGAGTGTGCTCTCCGTGCTGTGTGAGTGTGCAGTCTGTGCTGTGTGAGTGTGCTCTCTGTGCTGTGTGAGTGTGCTCTCTGTGCTGTGTGAGTGTGCAGTCTGTGCTGTGTGAGTGTGCTCTCTGTGCTGTGTGAGTGTGCTCTCTGTGCTGTGTGAGTGTGCTCTCTGTGCTGAGTGAGTGTGCAGTTTGTGCTGTGTGAGTGTGCTCTCTGTGCTGTGTGAGTGTGCTCTCTGTGCTGTGTGAGTGTGCTCTCTGTGCTGTGTGAGTGTGCTCTCTGTGCTGTGTGAGTGTGCTCTCTGTGCTGTGTGAGTGTGCAGTCTGTGCTGTGTGATTGTGCTCTCTGTGCTGTGTGAGTGTGTCTCTGTGCTGTGTGAGTGTGCTCTCTGTGCTGTGTGAGTGCTCACTGTGCTGTGTGAGTGTGCTCTCTGTGCTGTGTGAGTGTGCTCTCTGTGCTGTGTGAGTGCTCTCTGTGCTGTGTGAGTGTGCTCTTTGTGCTGTGTGAGTGTGCTCTCTGTGCTGTGAGTGTGCTCTCTGTCCTGTGTGAGTGTGCAGTCTGTGCTGTGTGAGTGTGCTCTCTGTGCTGTGTGAGTGTGCTCTCTGTGCTGTGTGAGTGTGCTCTCTGTGCTGTGTGAGTGTGCTCTCTGTGCTGTGTGAGTGTGCAGTCTGTGCTGTGTGAGTGTGCTCTCGGTGCTGTGTGAGTGTGCTCTCTGTGCTGTGTGAGTGTGCTCTCTGTGCTGTGTGAGTGTGCTCTCTGTGCTGTGTGAGTGTGCAGTCTGTGCTGTGTGAGTGTGTCTCTCTGTGCTGTGTGAGTGTGCTCTCTGTGCTGTGTGAGTGTGTCTCTGTGCTGTGTGTGTGTGCAGTCTGTGCTGTGTGAGTGTGCTCTCTGTGCTGTGTGAGTGTGCAGTCTGTGCTGTGTGGGTGTGCTCTCTGTGCTGTGTGAGTGTGCTCTCTGTGCTGTGTGAGTGTGTCTCTCTGTGCTGTGTGAGTGTGCAGTCTGTGCTGTGTGAGTGTGCTCTCTGTGCTGTGTGAGTGTGCAGTCTGTGCTGTGTGACTGTGCTCTCTGTGCTGTGTGAGTGTGCAGTCTGTGCTGTGTGAGTGTGCTCTCTGTGCTGTGTGAGTGTGCTCTCTGTGCTGTATGAGTGTGCTCTCTGTGCTGTGTGAGTGTGCTCTCTGTGCTGTGTGAGTGTGCTCTCTGTGCTGTGTGAGTGTGCTCTCTGTGCTGTATGAGTGTGCTCTCTGTGCTGTGTGAGTGTGCAGTCTGTGCTGTGTGAGTGTGCTCTCTGTGCTGTGTGAGTGTGCTCTCTGTCCTGTGTGAGTGTGCAGTCTGTGCTGTGTGAGTGTGCAGTTTGTGCTGTGTGAGTGTGCTCTCTGTGCTGTGTGAGTGTGCTCTCTGTGCTGTGTGAGTGTGCTCTCTGTGCTGTGTGAGTGTGCTCTCTGTGCTGTGTAAGTGTGCTCTCTGTGCTGTGTGAGTGTGTCTCTCTGTGCTGTATGAGTGTGCAAACTGTGCTGTGTGAGTGTGCAGTTTGTGCTGTGTGAGTGTGCTCTCTGTGCTGTGTGAGTGTGCTCTCTGTGCTGTGTGAGTGTGCTCTCTGTGCCGTGTGAGTGTTCAGTCTGTGTTGTGTGAGTGTGTCTCTGTGCTGTGTGAGTGTGCTCTCTGTGCTGTGTGAGTGTGCAGTCTGTGCTGTGTGAGTGTGCTCTCTGTGCTGTGTGAGTGTGCTGTCTGCGCTGTGTAAGTGTGCTCTCTGTGCTGTGTGAGTGTGCTCTCTGTGCTGTGTGAGTGTGCTCACTGTGCTGTGTGAGTGTGCTCTCTGTGCTGTGTGAGTGTGCTCTCTAGTGCTGTGTGAGTGTGCTCTCTGTGCTGTGTGAGTGTGCAGTCTGTGCTGTGTGAGTGTGCTCTCTGTGCTGTGTGAGTGTGCTCTCTGTGCTGTGTGAGTGTGCTCTCTGTGCTGTGTGAGTGTGCTCTCTGTGCTGTGTGTGTGTGCAGTCTGTGCTGTGTGAGTGTGCTCTCTGTGCTGTGTGAGTGTGCTCTCTGTGCTGTGTGAGTGTGCTCTCTGTGCTGTGTGAGTGTGCTCTCTGTGCTGTGTGAGTGTGCTCTCTGCGCTGTGTGAGTGTGCTCTCTGTGCTGTGTGAGTGTGCTCTCTGTGCTGTGTGAGTGTGCTCTCTGTGCTGTGTGAGTGTGCTCTCTGTGCTGTGTGAGTGTGCTCTCTGTGCTGTGTGAGTGTGCTCTCTGTGCTGTGTGCGTGTGCAGTCTGTGCTGTGTGAGTGTGCTCACTGTGCTGTGTGAGTGTGCAGTCTGTGCTGTGTGAGTGTGCTCTCTGTGCTGTGTGAGTGTGCTCTCTGTGCTGTGTGAGTGTGCTCTCTGTGCTGTGTGAGTGTGCAGTCTGTGCTGTGTGAGTGTGCAGTCTGTGCTGTGTGAGTGTGCTCTCTGTGCTGTGTGAGTGTGCTCTCTGTGCTGTGTGAGTGTGCTCTCTGTGCTGTGTGAGTGTGCTCTCTGTGCTGTGTGCGTGTGCAGTCTGTGCTGTGTGAGTGTGCTCACTGTGCTGTGTGAGTGTGCAGTCTGTGCTGTGTGAGTGTGCTCTCTGTGCTGTGTGAGTGTGCAGTCTGTGCTGTGTGAGTGTGCAGTCTGTGCTGTGTGAGTGTGCAGTCTGTGCTGTGTGAGTGTGCTCTCTGTGCTGTGTGAGAGTGCACTCTGTGCTGTGTGAGTGTGCTCTCTGTGCTGTGTGAGTGTGCAGTCTGTGCTGTGTGAGTGTGCTCTCTGTGCTGTGTGAGTGTGCTCTCTGTGCTGTGTGAGTGTGCTCTCTGTGCTGTGTGAGTGTGCTCTCTGTGCTGTGTGAGTGTGCTCTCTGTGCTGTGTGAGTGTGCTCTCTGTGCTGTGTGATTGTGCTCTCTGTGCTGTGTGAGTGTGCAGTCTGTGCTGTGTGAGTGTGCTCTCTGTGCTGTGTGAGTGTGCTCTCTGTGCTGTGTGAGTGTGCTCTCTGTGCTGTGTGAGTGTGTCTCTGTGCTGTGTGAGTGTGCTCTCTGTGCTGTGTGAGTGTGTCTCTGTGCTGTGTGAGTGTGCTCTCTGTGCTGTGTGAGTGTGCTCTCTGTGCTGTGTGAGTGTGCTCTCTGTGCTGTGTGAGTGTGCTCTCTGTGCTGTGTGAGTGTGCAGTCTGTGCTGTGTGAGTGTGCAGTCTGTGCTGTGTGAGTGTGCTCTCTGTGCTGTGTGAGTGTGCACTCTGTGCTGTGTGAGTGTGCTCTCTGTGCTGTGTGAGTGTGCAGTCTGTGCTGTGTGAGTGTGCTCTCTGTGCTGTGTGAGTGTGCTCTCTGTGCTGTGTGAGTGTGCTCTCTGTGCTGTGTGAGTGTGCTCTCTGTGCTGTGTGAGTGTGCTCTCTGTGCTGTGTGAGTGTGCTCTCTGTGCTGTGTGATTGTGCTCTCTGTGCTGTGTGAGTGTGCAGTCTGTGCTGTGTGAGTGTGCTCTCTGTGCTGTGTGAGTGTGCTCTCTGTGCTGTGTGAGTGTGCTCTCTGTGCTGTGTGAGTGTGTCTCTGTGCTGTGTGAGTGTGCTCTCTGTGCTGTGTGAGTGTGTCTCTGTGCTGTGTGAGTGTGCTCTCTGTGCTGTGTGAGTGTGCTCTCTGTGCTGTGTGAGTGTGCTCTCTGTGCTGTGTGAGTGTGCAGTCTGTGCTGTGTGAGTGTGCTCTCTGTGCTGTGTGAGTGTGCAGTCTGTGCTGTGTGAGTGTGCTCTCTGTGCTGTGTGAGTGTGCTCTCTGTGCTGTGTGAGTGTGCTCTCTGTGCTGTGTGAGTGTGCTCTCTGTGCTGTGTGAGTGTGCAGTTTGTGCTGTGTGAGTGTGCTCTCTGTGCTGTGTGATTGTGTCTCTCTGTGCTGTGTGAGTGTGCTCTCTGTGCTGTGTGAGTGTGCTCTCTGTGCTGTGTGAGTGTGCTCTCTGTGCTGTGTGAGTGTGCTCTCTGTGCTGTGTGAGTGTGCTCTCTGTGCTGTGTGAGTGTGCTCTCTGTGCTGTGTGAGTGTGCAGTCTGTGCTGTGTGAGTGTGCTCTCTGTGCTGTGTGAGTGTGCTCTCTGTGCTGTGTGATTGTGCTCTCTGTGCTGTGTGAGTGTGCTCTCTGTGCTGTGTGAGTGTGCTCTCTGTGCTGTGTGAGTGTGCTCTCTGTGCTGTGTGAGTGTGCTCTCTGCTGTGAGTGTGCTCTCTGTGCTGTGTGAGTGTGCTCTCTGTGCTGTGTGAGTGTGCTCTCTGTGCTGTGAGTGTGCTCTCTGTGCTGTGTGAGTGTGCTCTCTGTGCTGTGTGAGTGTGCTCTCTGTGCTGTGTGAGTGTGCAGTCTGTGCTGTGTGAGTGTGCAGTCTGTCCTGTGTGAGTGTGCTCTCTGTGCTGTGAGTGTGCTCTCTGTGCTGTGTGAGTGTGCTCTCTGTGCTGGGTGAGTGTGCTCTCTGTGCTGTGAGTGTGCTCTCTGTGCTGTGTGAGTGTGCTCTCTGTGCTGTGTGAGTGTGCAGTCTGTGCTGTGTGAGTGTGCAGTCTTAGCTGTGTGAGTGTGCAGTCTGTGCTGTGTGAGTGTGCTCTCTGTGCTGTGTGAGTGTGCAGTCTGTGCTGTGTGAGTGTGCTCTCTGTGCTGTGTGAGTGTGCTCTCTGCGCTGTGTGAGTGTGCAGTCTGTGCTGTGTGAGTGTGCAGTCTGTGCTGTGTGAGTGTGCTCTCTGTGCTGTGTGAGTGTGCTCTCTGTGCTGTGTGAGTGTGCTCTCTGTGCTGTGTGAGTGTGTCTCTGTGCTGTGTGAGTGTGCTCTCTGTGCTGTGTGAGTGTGCACTCTGTGCTGTGTGAGTGTGCAGTCTGTGCTGTGTGAGTGTGCTCTCTGTGCTGTGTGAGTGTGCAGTCTGTGCTGTGTGAGTGTGCAGTCTGTGCTGTGTGAGTGTGCTCTCTGTGCTGTGTGAGTGTGCAGTCTGTGCTGTGTGAGTGTGCTCTCTGTGCTGTGTGAGTGTGCTCTCTGTGCTGTGTGAGTGTGCTCTCTGTGCTGTGTGGGTGTGCTCTCTGTGCTGTGTGAGTGTGCAGTCTGTGCTGTGTGAGTGTGCAGTCTGTGCTGTGTGATTGTGCAGTCTGTGCTGTGTGATTGTGCAGTCTGTGCTGTGTGAGTGTGCTCTCTGTGCTGTGTGGGTGTGCTCTCTGTGCTGTGTGGGTGTGCTCTCTGTGCTGTGTGAGTGTGCAGTCTGTGCTGTGTGAGTGTGCAGTCTGTGCTGTGTGATTGTGCTCTCTGTGCTGTGTGAGTGTGTCTCTGTGCTGTGTGAGTGTGCTCTCTGTGCTGTGTGAGTGTGCTCTCTGTGCTGTGTCAGTGTGCTCTCTGTGCTGTGTGAGTGTGCAGTCTGTGCTGTGTGAGTGCGCAGTCTGTGCTGTGTGAGTGTGCTCTCTGTGCTGTGTGGGTGTGCTCTCTGTGCTGTGTGAGTGTGCAGTCTGTGCTGTGTGAGTGTGCTCTCTGTGCTGTGTGAGTGTGCTCTCTGTGCTGTGTGAGTGTGCAGTCTGTGCTGTGTGAGTGTGCTCTCTGTGCTGTGTGATTGTGCTCTCTGTGCTGTGTGAGTGTGTCTCTGTGCTGTGTGAGTGTGCTCTCTGTGCTGTGTGAGTGTGTCTCTGTGCTGTGTGAGTGTGCTCTCTGTGCTGTGTGAGTGTGCTCTCTGTGCTGTGTGAGTGTGCAGTCTGTGCTGTGTGAGTGTGCTCTCTGTGCTGTGTGAGTGTGCACTCTGTGCTGTGTGAGTGTGCTCTCTGTGCTGTGTGAGTGTGCAGTCTGTGCTGTGTGAGTGTGCTCTCTGTGCTGTGTGAGTGTGCTCTCTGTGCTGTGTGAGTGTGCTCTCTGTGCTGTGTGAGTGTGCTCTCTGTGCTGTGTGAGTGTGCTCTCTGTGCTGTGTGATTGTGCTCTCTGTGCTGTGTGAGTGTGCAGTCTGTGCTGTGTGAGTGTGCTCTCTGTGCTGTGTGAGTGTGCTCTCTGTGCTGTGTGAGTGTGCTCTCTGTGCTGTGTGAGTGTGTCTCTGTGCTGTGTGAGTGTGCTCTCTGTGCTGTGTGAGTGTGTCTCTGTGCTGTGTGAGTGTGCTCTCTGTGCCGTGTGAGTGTGCAGTCTGTGCTGTGTGAGTGTGCTCTCTGTGCTGTGTGAGTGTGCTCTCTGTGCTGTGTGAGTGTGCAGTCTGTGCTGTGTGAGTGTGCAGTCTGTGCTGTGTGAGTGTGCTCTCTGTGCTGTGTGAGTGTGCACTCTGTGCTGTGTGAGTGTGCTCTCTGTGCTGTGTGAGTGTGCAGTCTGTGCTGTGTGAGTGTGCTCTCTGTGCTGTGTGAGTGTGCTCTCTGTGCTGTGTGAGTGTGCTCTCTGTGCTGTGTGAGTGTGCTCTCTGTGCTGTGTGAGTGTGCTCTCTGTGCTGTGTGAGTGTGCTCTCTGTGCTGTGTGATTGTGCTCTCTGTGCTGTGTGAGTGTGCAGTCTGTGCTGTGTGAGTGTGCTCTCTGTGCTGTGTGAGTGTGCTCTCTGTGCTGTGTGAGTGTGCTCTCTGTGCTGTGTGAGTGTGTCTCTGTGCTGTGTGAGTGTGCTCTCTGTGCTGTGTGAGTGTGTCTCTGTGCTGTGTGAGTGTGCTCTCTGTGCTGTGTGAGTGTGCTCTCTGTGCTGTGTGAGTGTGCTCTCTGTGCTGTGTGAGTGTGCAGTCTGTGCTGTGTGAGTGTGCTCTCTGTGCTGTGTGAGTGTGCAGTCTGTGCTGTGTGAGTGTGCTCTCTGTGCTGTGTGAGTGTGCTCTCTGTGCTGTGTGAGTGTGCTCTCTGTGCTGTGTGAGTGTGCAGTTTGTGCTGTGTGAGTGTGCTCTCTGTGCTGTGTGAGTGTGCTCTCTGTGCTGTGTGATTGTGTCTCTCTGTGCTGTGTGAGTGTGCTCTCTGTGCTGTGTGAGTGTGCTCTCTGTGCTGTGTGAGTGTGCTCTCTGTGCTGTGTGAGTGTGCTCTCTGTGCTGTGTGAGTGTGCTCTCTGTGCTGTGTGAGTGTGCTCTCTGTGCTGTGTGAGTGTGCAGTCTGTGCTGTGTGAGTGTGCTCTCTGTGCTGTGTGAGTGTGCTCTCTGTGCTGTGTGATTGTGCTCTCTGTGCTGTGTGAGTGTGCTCTCTGTGCTGTGTGAGTGTGCTCTCTGTGCTGTGTGAGTGTGCTCTCTGTGCTGTGTGAGTGTGCTCTCTGCTGTGAGTGGGCTCTCTGTGCTGTGTGAGTGTGCTCTCTGTGCTGTGTGAGTGTGCTCTCTGTGCTGGTGAGGTGTGCTCTCTGTGCTGTGTGAGTGTGCTCTCTGTGCTGTGTGAGTGTGCTCTCTGTGCTGTGTGAGTGTGCAGTCTGTGCTGTGTGAGTGTGCAGTCTGTGCTGTGTGAGTGTGCTCTCTGTGCTGTGAGTGTGCTCTCTGTGCTGTGTGAGTGTGCTCTCTCTGCTGTGTGAGTGTGCTCTCTGTGCTGTGAGTGTGCTCTCTGTGCTGTGTGAGTGTGCTCTCTGTGCTGTGTGAGTGTGCAGTCTGTGCTGTGTGAGTGTGCAGTCTGTGCTGTGTGAGTGTGCAGTCTGTGCTGTGTGAGTGTGCTCTCTGTGCTGTGTGAGTGTGCAGTCTGTGCTGTGTGAGTGTGCTCTCTGTGCTGTGTGAGTGTGCTCTCTGCGCTGTGTGAGTGTGCAGTCTGTGCTGTGTGAGTGTGCAGTCTGTGCTGTGTGAGTGTGCTCTCTGTGCTGTGTGAGTGTGCTCTCTGTGCTGTGTGAGTGTGCTCTCTGTGCTGTGTGAGTGTGTCTCTGTGCTGTGTGAGTGTGCTCTCTGTGCTGTGTGAGTGTGCACTCTGTGCTGTGTGAGTGTGCTCTCTGTGCTGTGTGAGTGTGCAGTCTGTGCTGTGTGAGTGTGCAGTCTGTGCTGTGTGAGTGTGCTCTCTGTGCTGTGTGAGTGTGCAGTCTGTGCTGTGTGAGTGTGCTCTCTGTGCTGTGTGAGTGTGCAGTCTGTGCTGTGTGAGTGTGCTCTCTGTGCTGTGTGGGTGTGCTCTCTGTGCTGTGTGGGTGTGCTCTCTGTGCTGTGTGAGTGTGCAGTCTGTGCTGTGTGAGTGTGCAGTCTGTGCTGTGTGATTGTGCAGTCTGTGCTGTGTGAGTGTGCTCTCTGTGCTGTGTGGGTGTGCTCTCTGTGCTGTGTGAGTGTGCAGTCTGTGCTGTGTGAGTGTGCTCTCTGTGCTGTGTGAGTGTGCTCTCTGTGCTGTGTGAGTGTGCAGTCTGTGCTGTGTGAGTGTGCTCTCTGTGCTGTGTGAGTGTGCTCTCTGTGCTGTGTGAGTGTGTCTCTGTGCTGTGTGAGTGTGCTCTCTGTGCTGTGTGAGTGTGTCTCTGTGCTGTGTGAGTGTGCTCTCTGTGCTGTGTGAGTGTGCTCTCTGTGCTGTGTGAGTGTGCTCTCTGTGCTGTGTGAGTGTGCTCTCTGTGCTGTGTGAGTGTGCTCTCTGTGCTGTGTGAGTGTGCTCTCTGTGCTGTGTGAGTGTGCTCTCTGTGCTGTGTGAGTGTGCAGTTTGTGCTGTGTGAGTGTGCAGTCTGTGCTGTATGAGTGTGCTCTCTGTCCTGTGTGAGTGTGCAGTCTGTGCTGTGTGAGTGTGCTCTCTGTGCTGTGTGAGTGTGCTCTCTGTGCTGTGTGAGTGTGCAGTCTGTGCTGTGTGAGTGTGCAGTCTGTGCTGTGTGAGTGTGCTCTCTGTGCTGTGTGAGTGTGCACTCTGTGCTGTGTGAGTGCGCTCTCTGTGCTGTGTGAGTGTGTCTCTGTGCTGTGTGAGTGTGTCTCTGTGCTGTGTGAGTGTGCTCTCTGTGCTGTGTGAGTGTGTCTCTGTGCTGTGTGAGTGTGTCTCTGTGCTGTGTGAGTGTGCTCTCTGTGCTGTGTGAGTGTGTCTCTGTGCTGTGTGAGTGTGCTCTCTGTGCTGTGTGAGTGTGCACTCTGTGCTGTGTGAGTGTGCAATCTGTGCTGTGTGAGTGTGCTCTCTGTGCTGTGTGAGTGTGCACTCTGTGCTGTGTGAGTGTGTCTCTGTGCTGTGTGAGTGTGTCTCTGTGCTGTGTGAGTGTGCTCTCTGTGCTGTGTGAGTGTGCTCTCTGTGCTGTGTGATTGTGCTCTCTGTGCTGTGTGAGTGTGTCTCTGTGCTGTGTGAGTGTGCTCTCTGTGCGTGTGATTGTGTCTCTGTGCTGTGTGAGTGTGCTCTCTGTGCTGTGTGAGTGTGCACTCTGTGCTGTGTGAGTGTGTCTCTGTGCTGTGTGAGTGTGTCTCTGTGCTGTGTGAGTGTGCTCTCTGTGCTGTGTGAGTGTGCTCTCTGTACTGTGTGAGTGTGCTCTCTGTGCTGTGTGAGTGTGTCTCTGTGCTGTGTGAGTGTGTCTCTGTGCTGTGTGAGTGTGCTCTCTGTGCTGTGTGAGTGTGTCTCTGTGCTGTGTGAGTGTGCTCTCTCTGCTGTGTGAGTGTGCACTCTGTGCTGTGTGAGTGTGCAGTCTGTGCTGTGTGAGTGTGCTCTCTGTGCTGTGTGAGTGTGCAGTCTGGGCTGCGTGAGTGTGCAGTCTGTGCTGTGTGAGTGTGCAGTCTGTGCTCTGTGAGTGTGCTCTCTGTGCTGTGTGAGTGTGCTCTCTGTGCTGTGTGAGTGTGCTCTCAGTGCTGTGTGAGTGTGCTCTCTGTGCTGTGTGTGTGTCTCTGTGCTGTGTGAGTGTGCTCTCTGTGCTGTGTGAGTGCGCTCTCTGTGCTGTGTGAGTGTGCTCTCTGTGCTGTGTGAGTGCGCTCTCTGTGCTGTGTGAGTGTGCTCTCTGTGCTGTGTGAGTGTGCTCTCTGTGCTGTGTGAGTGTGCTCTCTGTACTGTGTGAGTGTGCTCTCTGTGCTGTGTGAGTGTGCAGTCTGTGCTGTGTGAGTGTGCTCTCTGTGCTGTGTGAGTGTGCAGTCTGTGCTGTGTGAGTGTGCTCTCTGTGCTGTGTGTGTGCTCTCTGTGCTGTGTGAGTGTGCAGTCTGTGCTGTGTGAGTGTGCTCTCTGTGCTGTGTGAGTGTGCTCTCTGTACTGTGTGAGTGTGCTCTCTGTGCTGTGTGAGTGTGCTCTCTGTGCTGTGTGAGTGTGCTCTCTGTGCTGTGTGAGTGTGCTCTCTGTACTGTGTGAGTGTGTCTCTGTGCTGTGTGAGTGTGCTCTCTGTGCTGTGTGAGTGTGCTCTCTGTGCTGTGTGAGTGTGCTCTCTGTGCTGTGTGAGTGTGCTCTCTGTGCTGTGTGAGTGTGCTCTCTGTTTTGTGCGAGTGTGTCTCTGTGCTGTGTGAGTGTGCAGTCTGTGCTGTGTGAGTGTGCTCTCTGTGCTGTGTGAGTGTGCAGTCTGTGCTGTGTGAGTGTGCTCTCTGTGCTGTGTGAGTGTGCTCTCTCTGCTGTGTGAGTGTGCTCTCTGTGCTGTGTGAGTGTGCAGTCTGTGCTGTGTGAGTGTGCTCTCTGTGCTGTGTGAGTGTGCAGTCTGTGCTGTGTGAGTGTGCTCTCTGTGCTGTGTGAGTGTGCTCTCTGTGCTGTGTGAGTGTGCTCTCTGTGCTGTGTGCGTGTGCTCTCTGTGCTGTGTGAGTGTGCTCTCTGTGCTGTGTGCGTGTGCTCTCTGTGCTGTGTGAGTGAGCTCTCTGTGCTGTGTGAGTGTCTCTCTGTGCTGTGTGAGTGTGCTCTCTGTGCTGTGTGAGTGTGCTCTCTGTGCTGTGTGAGTGTGCAGTCTGTGCTGTGTGAGTGTGCTCTCTGTGCTGTGTGAGTGTGTCTCTGTGCTGTGTGAGTGTGCTCTCTGTGCTGTGTGAGTGTGCTCTCTGTGCTGTGTGAGTGCGCTCTCTGTGCTGTGTGAGTGTGCTCTCTGTGCTGTGTGAGTGTGCTCTCTGTGCTGTGTGAGTGTGCTCTCTGTGCTGTGTGAGTGCGCTCTCTGTGCTGTGTGAGTGTGTCTCTGTGCTGTGTGAGTGTGCTCTCTGTGCTGTGTGTGTGTGCAGTCTGTGCTGTGTGAGTGTGCAGTCTGTGCTGTGTGAGTGTGCTCTCTGTGCTATGTGAGTGTGCAGTCTGTGCTGTGTGAGTGTGCTCTCTGTGCTGTGTGAGTGTGCAGTCTGTGCTGTGTGAGTGTGCAGTCTGTGCTGTGTGAGTGTGCAGTCTGTGCTGTGTGAGTGTGCTCTCTGTGCTATGTGAGTGTGCAGTCTGTGCTGTGTGAGTGTGCTCTCTGTGCTGTGTGAGTGTGCAGTCTGTGCTGTGTGAGTGTGCAGTCTGTGCTGTGTGAGTGTGCAGTCTGTGCTGTGTGAGTGTGCAGTCTGTGCTGTGTGAGTGTGCTCTCTGTGCTGTGTGAGTGTGCAGTCTGTGCTATGTGATTGTGCTCTCTGTGCTGTGTGAGTGTGCTCTCTGTGCTGTGTGAGTGTGCTCTCTGTGCTGTGTGAGTGTGCAGCCTGTGCTGTGTGAGTGTGTCTCTGTGCTGTGTGAGTGTGCTCTCTGTGCTGTGTTACTGTGCTCTCTGTGCTGTGTGAGTGTGCTCTCTGTGCTGTGAGAGTGTGCTCTCTGTGCTGTGTGAGTGTGTCTCTGTGCTGTGTGAGTGTGCTCTCTGTGCTGTGTGAGTGTGCTCTCTGTGCTGTGTGAGTGTGCTCTCTGTGCTGTGTGAGTGTGCTCTCTGTGCTGTGTGAGTGTGCTCTCTGTGCTGTGTGAGTGTGCTCTCTGTGCTGTGTGAGTTTGCTCTCTGTGCTGTGTGAGTGTGCTCTCTGTGCTGTGTGAGTGTGCATTCTGTGCTGTGTGAGTGTGCAGTCTGTGCTGTGTGAGTGTGCTCTCTGTGCTGTGTGAGTGTGCTCTCTGTGCTGTGTGAGTGTGCTCTCTGTGCTGTGTGAGTGTACAGTCTGTGCTGTGTGAGTGTGCTCTCTGTGCTGTGTGAGTGTGCTCTCTGTGCTGTGTGAGTGTGTCTCTGTGCTGTGTGAGTGAGCTCTCTGTGCTGTGTGAGTGTGCAGTCTGTGCTGTGTGAGTGTGCAGTCTGTGCTGTGTGAGTGAGCAGTCTGTGCTGTGTGAGTGTGTCTCTGTGCTGTGTGAGTGTGCTCTCTGTGCTGTGTGAGTGTGCAGCCTGTGCTGTGTGAGTGTGCAGTCTGTGCTGTGTGAGTGTGCTCTCTGTGCTGTGTGAGTGTGCATTCTGTGCTGTGTGAGTGTGCAGTCTGTGCTGTGTGAGTGAGCAGTCTGTGCTGTGTGAGTGTGCTAGCTGTGCTGTGAGAGTGTGCTCTCTGTGCTGTGTGAGTGTGCAGTCTGTGCTGTGTGAGTGTGCTCTCTGTGCTGTGTGAGTGTGCTCTCTGTGCTGTGTGAGTGTGCTCTCTGTGCTGTGTGAGTGTGCTCTCTGTGCTGTGTGAGTGTGCACTCTGTGCTGTGTGAGTGTGTCTCTGTGCTGTGTGAGTGTGTCTCTCTGTGCTGTGTGAGTGTGCAGTCTGTGCTGTGTGAGTGTGCTCTCTGTGCTGTGTGAATGTGCTCTCTGTGCTGTGTGAGTGTGCAGCCTGTGCTGTGTGAGTGTGCTCTCTGTGCTGTGTGAGTGCGCTCTCTGTGCTGTGTGAGTGTGCTCTCTGTGCTGTGTGAGTGTGCAGTCTGTGCTGTGTGAGTGTGCTCTCTGTGCTGTGTGAGTGTGCTCTCTGTGCTGTGTGAGTGTGCAGTCTGTGCTGTGTGAATGTGCTCTCTGTGCTGTGTGAGTGTGCTCTCTGTGCTCTGTGAGTGTGCTCTCTGTGCTGTGTGAGTGTGCAGCCTGTGCTGTGTGAGTGTGTCTCTGTGCTGTGTGAGTGTGCTCTCTGTGCTGTGTGAGTGTGCAGTCTGTGCTGTGTGAGTGTGCAGTTTGTGCTGTGTGAGTGTGCTCTCTGTGCTGTGTGAGTGTGCAGTCTGTGCTGTGTGAGTGTGCAGTCTGTGCTGTGTGAGTGTGTCTCTGTGCTGTGTGAGTGTGCTCTCTGTGCTGTGTGAGTGTGCTCTCTGTGCTGTGTGAGTGTGCAGTCTGTGCTGTGTGAGTGTGTCTCTGTGCTGTGTGAGTGTGCTCTCTGTGCTGTGTGAGTGTGTCTCTGTGCTGTGTGAGTGTGCTCTCTGTGCTGTGTGAGTGTGCAGTCTGTGCTGTGTAAGTGTGCTCTCTGTGCTGTGTGAGTGTGCAGTCTGTGCTGTGTAAGTGTGCTCTCTGTGCTGTGTGAGTGTGTCTCTGTGCTGTGTGAGTGTGCTCTCTGTGCTGTGTGAGTGTGCTCTCTGTGCTGTGTGAGTGTGTCTCTGTGCTGTGTGAGTGTGCTCTCTGTGCTGTGTGAGTGTGCAGTCTGTGCTGTGTGAGTGTGCAGTCTGTGCTGTGAGTGTGCAGTCTGTGCTGTGTGAGTGTGCTCTCTGTGCTGTGAGAGTGTGCTCTCTGTGCTGTGTGAGTGTGTCTCTGTGCTGTGTGAGTGTGCTCTCTGTGCTGTGTGAGTGTGCAGCCTGTGCTGTGTGAGTGTGTCTCTGTGCTGTGTGAGTGTGCTCTCTGTGCTATGTGATTGTGCAGTCTGTGCTGTGTGAGTGTGCTCTCTGTGCTGTGTGAGTGTGCTCTCTGTGCTATGTGAGTGTGCAGTCTGTGCTGTGTGAGTGTGCTCTCTGTGCTGTGTGAGTGTGCAGTCTGTGCTGTGTGAGTGTGCTCTCTGTGCTGTGTGAGTGTGCAGTCTGTGCTGTGTGAGTGTGCAGTTTGTGCTGTGTGAGTGTGCTCTCTGTGCTGTGTGAGTGTGCAGTCTGTGCTGTGTGAGTGTGCAGTCTGTGCTGTGTGAGTGTGTCTCTGTGCTGTGTGAGTGTGCTCTCTGTGCTGTGTGAGTGTGCTCTCTGTGCTGTGTGAGTGTGCTCTCTGTGCTGTGTGAGTGTGCAGTCTGTGCTGTGTGAGTGTGCAGTCTGTGCTGTGAGTGTGCAGTCTGTGCTGTGTGAGTGTGCTCTCTGTGCTGTGTGAGTGTGCTCTCTGTGCTGTGAGAGTGTGCAGTCTGTGCTGTGTGAGTGTGCTCTCTGTGCTGTGAGAGTGTGCTCTCTGTGCTGTGTGAGTGTGTCTCTGTGCTGTGTGAGTGTGCAGTCTGTGCTGTGTGAGTGTGCTCTCTGTGCTGTGTGAGTGTGCAGTCTGTGCTGTGTGAGTGTGCTCTCTGTGCTGTGTGAGTGTGCTCTCTGTGCTGTGTGAGTGTGCTCTCTGTGCTGTGTGAGTGTGCAGTCTGTGCTGTGTGAGTGTGCTCTCTGTGCTGTGAGAGTGTGCTCTCTGTGCTGTGTGAGTGTGCTCTCTGTGCTGTGTGAGTGTGCAGTCTGTGCTGTGTGAGTGTGCTCTCTGTGCTGTGAGAGTGTGCTCTCTGTGCTGTGTGAGTGTGTCTCTGTGCTGTGTGAGTGTGCTCTCTGTGCTGTGTGAGTGTGTCTCTGTGCTGTGTGAGTGTGCTCTCTGTGCTGTGTGAGTGTGTCTCTGTGCTGTGTGAGTGTGCAGTCTGTGCTGTGAGAGTGTGCTCTCTGTGCTGTGTGAGTGTGCTCTCTGTGCTGTGTGAGTGTGCTCTCTGTGCTGTGTGAGTGTGCAGTCTGTGCTGTGTGAGTGTGCTCTCTGTGCTGTGAGAGTGTGCTCTCTGTGCTGTGTGAGTGTGTCTCTGTGCTGTGTGAGTGATCTCTCTGTGCTGTGTGAGTGTGTCTCTGTGCTGTGTGAGTGTGCAGTCTGTGCTGTGTGAGTGTGCTCTCTGTGCTGTGTGAGTGTGCAGCCTGTGCTGTGTGAGTGTGTCTCTGTGCTGTGTGAGTGTGCTCTCTGTGCTATGTGAGTGTGCAGTCTGTGCTGTGTGAGTGTGCTCTCTGTGCTGTGTGAGTGTGCTCTCTGTGCTATGTGAGTGTGCAGTCTGTGCTGTGTGAGTGTGCTCTCTGTGCTGTGTGAGTGTGCAGTCTGTGCTGTGTGAGTGTGCTCTCTGTGCTGTGTGAGTGTGCATTCTGTGCTGTGTGAGTGTGCAGTCTGTGCTGTGTGAGTGTGCTCTCTGTGCTGTGTGAGTGTGCTCTCTGTGCTGTGTGAGTGTTCCCTCTGTACTGTGCGAGTGTGTCTCTGTGCTGTGTGAGTGTGCAGTCTGTGCTGTGTGAGTGTGCTCTCTGTGCTGTGTGAGTGTGCAGTCTGTGCTGTGTGAGTGTGCTCTCTGTGCTGTGTGAGTGTGCTCTCTGTGCTGTGTGAGTGTGCTCTCTGTGCTGTGTGAGTGTGCAGTCTGTGCTGTGTGAGTGTGCTCTCTGTGCTGTGTGAGTGTGCAGTCTGTGCTGTGTGAGTGTGCTCTCTGTGCTGTGTGAGTGTGCTCTCTGTGCTGTGTGAGTGTGCAGTCTGTGCTGTGTGAGTGTGCTCTCTGTGCTGTGTGAGTGTGCTCTCTGTGCTGTGTGAGTGTGCTCTCTGTGCTGTGTGAGTGTGCTCTCTGTGCTGTGTGAGTGTGCTCTCTGTGCTGTGTGAGTGTGCTCTCTGTACTGTGTGAGTGTGTCTCTGTGCTGTGTGAGTGTGCTCTCTGTGCTGTGTGAGTGTGCTCTCTGTGCTGTGTGAGTGTGCTCTCTGTGCTGTGTGAGTGTGCTCTCTGTGCTGTGTGAGTGTGCTCTCTGTTTTGTGCGAGTGTGTCTCTGTGCTGTGTGAGTGTGCAGTCTGTGCTGTGTGAGTGTGCTCTCTGTGCTGTGTGAGTGTGCAGTCTGTGCTGTGTGAGTGTGCTCTCTGTGCTGTGTGAGTGTGCTCTCTCTGCTGTGTGAGTGTGCTCTCTGTGCTGTGTGAGTGTGCAGTCTGTGCTGTGTGAGTGTGCTCTCTGTGCTGTGTGAGTGTGCAGTCTGTGCTGTGTGAGTGTGCTCTCTGTGCTGTGTGAGTGTGCTCTCTGTGCTGTGTGAGTGTGCTCTCTGTGCTGTGTGCGTGTGCTCTCTGTGCTGTGTGAGTGTGCTCTCTGTGCTGTGTGCGTGTGCTCTCTGTGCTGTGTGAGTGAGCTCTCTGTGCTGTGTGAGTGTCTCTCTGTGCTGTGTGAGTGTGCTCTCTGTGCTGTGTGAGTGTGCTCTCTGTGCTGTGTGAGTGTGCAGTCTGTGCTGTGTGAGTGTGCTCTCTGTGCTGTGTGAGTGTGTCTCTGTGCTGTGTGAGTGTGCTCTCTGTGCTGTGTGAGTGTGCTCTCTGTGCTGTGTGAGTGCGCTCTCTGTGCTGTGTGAGTGTGCTCTCTGTGCTGTGTGAGTGTGCTCTCTGTGCTGTGTGAGTGTGCTCTCTGTGCTGTGTGAGTGCGCTCTCTGTGCTGTGTGAGTGTGTCTCTGTGCTGTGTGAGTGTGCTCTCTGTGCTATGTGAGTGTGCAGTCTGTGCTGTGTGAGTGTGCTCTCTGTGCTGTGTGAGTGTGCAGTCTGTGCTGTGTGAGTGTGCAGTCTGTGCTGTGTGAGTGTGCAGTCTGTGCTGTGTGAGTGTGCAGTCTGTGCTGTGTGAGTGTGCTCTCTGTGCTGTGTGAGTGTGCAGTCTGTGCTATGTGATTGTGCTCTCTGTGCTGTGTGAGTGTGCTCTCTGTGCTGTGTGAGTGTGCTCTCTGTGCTGTGTGAGTGTGCAGCCTGTGCTGTGTGAGTGTGTCTCTGTGCTGTGTGAGTGTGCTCTCTGTGCTGTGTTACTGTGCTCTCTGTGCTGTGTGAGTGTGCTCTCTGTGCTGTGAGAGTGTGCTCTCTGTGCTGTGTGAGTGTGTCTCTGTGCTGTGTGAGTGTGCTCTCTGTGCTGTGTGAGTGTGCTCTCTGTGCTGTGTGAGTGTGCTCTCTGTGCTGTGTGAGTGTGCTCTCTGTGCTGTGTGAGTGTGCTCTCTGTGCTGTGTGAGTGTGCTCTCTGTGCTGTGTGAGTTTGCTCTCTGTGCTGTGTGAGTGTGCTCTCTGTGCTGTGTGAGTGTGCATTCTGTGCTGTGTGAGTGTGCAGTCTGTGCTGTGTGAGTGTGCTCTCTGTGCTGTGTGAGTGTGCTCTCTGTGCTGTGTGAGTGTGCTCTCTGTGCTGTGTGAGTGTACAGTCTGTGCTGTGTGAGTGTGCTCTCTGTGCTGTGTGAGTGTGCTCTCTGTGCTGTGTGAGTGTGTCTCTGTGCTGTGTGAGTGAGCTCTCTGTGCTGTGTGAGTGTGCAGTCTGTGCTGTGTGAGTGTGCAGTCTGTGCTGTGTGAGTGAGCAGTCTGTGCTGTGTGAGTGTGTCTCTGTGCTGTGTGAGTGTGCTCTCTGTGCTGTGTGAGTGTGCAGCCTGTGCTGTGTGAGTGTGCAGTCTGTGCTGTGTGAGTGTGCTCTCTGTGCTGTGTGAGTGTGCATTCTGTGCTGTGTGAGTGTGCAGTCTGTGCTGTGTGAGTGAGCAGTCTGTGCTGTGTGAGTGTGCTAGCTGTGCTGTGAGAGTGTGCTCTCTGTGCTGTGTGAGTGTGCAGTCTGTGCTGTGTGAGTGTGCTCTCTGTGCTGTGTGAGTGTGCTCTCTGTGCTGTGTGAGTGTGCTCTCTGTGCTGTGTGAGTGTGCTCTCTGTGCTGTGTGAGTGTGCACTCTGTGCTGTGTGAGTGTGTCTCTGTGCTGTGTGAGTGTGTCTCTCTGTGCTGTGTGAGTGTGCAGTCTGTGCTGTGTGAGTGTGCAGTCTGTGCTGTGTGAGTGTGCAGTCTGTGCTGTGTGAGTGTGCTCTCTGTGCTGTGTGAGTGTGCAGTCTGTGCTATGTGATTGTGCTCTCTGTGCTGTGTGAGTGTGCTCTCTGTGCTGTGTGAGTGTGCTCTCTGTGCTGTGTGAGTGTGCAGCCTGTGCTGTGTGAGTGTGTCTCTGTGCTGTGTGAGTGTGCTCTCTGTGCTGTGTTACTGTGCTCTCTGTGCTGTGTGAGTGTGCTCTCTGTGCTGTGAGAGTGTGCTCTCTGTGCTGTGTGAGTGTGTCTCTGTGCTGTGTGAGTGTGCTCTCTGTGCTGTGTGAGTGTGCTCTCTGTGCTGTGTGAGTGTGCTCTCTGTGCTGTGTGAGTGTGCTCTCTGTGCTGTGTGAGTGTGCTCTCTGTGCTGTGTGAGTGTGCTCTCTGTGCTGTGTGAGTTTGCTCTCTGTGCTGTGTGAGTGTGCTCTCTGTGCTGTGTGAGTGTGCATTCTGTGCTGTGTGAGTGTGCAGTCTGTGCTGTGTGAGTGTGCTCTCTGTGCTGTGTGAGTGTGCTCTCTGTGCTGTGTGAGTGTGCTCTCTGTGCTGTGTGAGTGTACAGTCTGTGCTGTGTGAGTGTGCTCTCTGTGCTGTGTGAGTGTGCTCTCTGTGCTGTGTGAGTGTGTCTCTGTGCTGTGTGAGTGAGCTCTCTGTGCTGTGTGAGTGTGCAGTCTGTGCTGTGTGAGTGTGCAGTCTGTGCTGTGTGAGTGAGCAGTCTGTGCTGTGTGAGTGTGTCTCTGTGCTGTGTGAGTGTGCTCTCTGTGCTGTGTGAGTGTGCAGCCTGTGCTGTGTGAGTGTGCAGTCTGTGCTGTGTGAGTGTGCTCTCTGTGCTGTGTGAGTGTGCATTCTGTGCTGTGTGAGTGTGCAGTCTGTGCTGTGTGAGTGAGCAGTCTGTGCTGTGTGAGTGTGCTAGCTGTGCTGTGAGAGTGTGCTCTCTGTGCTGTGTGAGTGTGCAGTCTGTGCTGTGTGAGTGTGCTCTCTGTGCTGTGTGAGTGTGCTCTCTGTGCTGTGTGAGTGTGCTCTCTGTGCTGTGTGAGTGTGCTCTCTGTGCTGTGTGAGTGTGCACTCTGTGCTGTGTGAGTGTGTCTCTGTGCTGTGTGAGTGTGTCTCTCTGTGCTGTGTGAGTGTGCAGTCTGTGCTGTGTGAGTGTGCTCTCTGTGCTGTGTGAATGTGCTCTCTGTGCTGTGTGAGTGTGCAGCCTGTGCTGTGTGAGTGTGCTCTCTGTGCTGTGTGAGTGCGCTCTCTGTGCTGTGTGAGTGTGCTCTCTGTGCTGTGTGAGTGTGCAGTCTGTGCTGTGTGAGTGTGCTCTCTGTGCTGTGTGAGTGTGCTCTCTGTGCTGTGTGAGTGTGCAGTCTGTGCTGTGTGAATGTGCTCTCTGTGCTGTGTGAGTGTGCTCTCTGTGCTCTGTGAGTGTGCTCTCTGTGCTGTGTGAGTGTGCAGCCTGTGCTGTGTGAGTGTGTCTCTGTGCTGTGTGAGTGTGCTCTCTGTGCTGTGTGAGTGTGCAGTCTGTGCTGTGTGAGTGTGCAGTTTGTGCTGTGTGAGTGTGCTCTCTGTGCTGTGTGAGTGTGCAGTCTGTGCTGTGTGAGTGTGCAGTCTGTGCTGTGTGAGTGTGTCTCTGTGCTGTGTGAGTGTGCTCTCTGTGCTGTGTGAGTGTGCTCTCTGTGCTGTGTGAGTGTGCAGTCTGTGCTGTGTGAGTGTGTCTCTGTGCTGTGTGAGTGTGCTCTCTGTGCTGTGTGAGTGTGTCTCTGTGCTGTGTGAGTGTGCTCTCTGTGCTGTGTGAGTGTGCAGTCTGTGCTGTGTAAGTGTGCTCTCTGTGCTGTGTGAGTGTGCAGTCTGTGCTGTGTAAGTGTGCTCTCTGTGCTGTGTGAGTGTGTCTCTGTGCTGTGTGAGTGTGCTCTCTGTGCTGTGTGAGTGTGCTCTCTGTGCTGTGTGAGTGTGTCTCTGTGCTGTGTGAGTGTGCTCTCTGTGCTGTGTGAGTGTGCAGTCTGTGCTGTGTGAGTGTGCAGTCTGTGCTGTGAGTGTGCAGTCTGTGCTGTGTGAGTGTGCTCTCTGTGCTGTGAGAGTGTGCTCTCTGTGCTGTGTGAGTGTGTCTCTGTGCTGTGTGAGTGTGCTCTCTGTGCTGTGTGAGTGTGCAGCCTGTGCTGTGTGAGTGTGTCTCTGTGCTGTGTGAGTGTGCTCTCTGTGCTATGTGATTGTGCAGTCTGTGCTGTGTGAGTGTGCTCTCTGTGCTGTGTGAGTGTGCTCTCTGTGCTATGTGAGTGTGCAGTCTGTGCTGTGTGAGTGTGCTCTCTGTGCTGTGTGAGTGTGCAGTCTGTGCTGTGTGAGTGTGCTCTCTGTGCTGTGTGAGTGTGCAGTCTGTGCTGTGTGAGTGTGCAGTTTGTGCTGTGTGAGTGTGCTCTCTGTGCTGTGTGAGTGTGCAGTCTGTGCTGTGTGAGTGTGCAGTCTGTGCTGTGTGAGTGTGTCTCTGTGCTGTGTGAGTGTGCTCTCTGTGCTGTGTGAGTGTGCTCTCTGTGCTGTGTGAGTGTGCTCTCTGTGCTGTGTGAGTGTGCAGTCTGTGCTGTGTGAGTGTGCAGTCTGTGCTGTGAGTGTGCAGTCTGTGCTGTGTGAGTGTGCTCTCTGTGCTGTGTGAGTGTGCTCTCTGTGCTGTGAGAGTGTGCAGTCTGTGCTGTGTGAGTGTGCTCTCTGTGCTGTGAGAGTGTGCTCTCTGTGCTGTGTGAGTGTGTCTCTGTGCTGTGTGAGTGTGCAGTCTGTGCTGTGTGAGTGTGCTCTCTGTGCTGTGTGAGTGTGCAGTCTGTGCTGTGTGAGTGTGCTCTCTGTGCTGTGTGAGTGTGCTCTCTGTGCTGTGTGAGTGTGCTCTCTGTGCTGTGTGAGTGTGCAGTCTGTGCTGTGTGAGTGTGCTCTCTGTGCTGTGAGAGTGTGCTCTCTGTGCTGTGTGAGTGTGCTCTCTGTGCTGTGTGAGTGTGCAGTCTGTGCTGTGTGAGTGTGCTCTCTGTGCTGTGAGAGTGTGCTCTCTGTGCTGTGTGAGTGTGTCTCTGTGCTGTGTGAGTGTGCTCTCTGTGCTGTGTGAGTGTGTCTCTGTGCTGTGTGAGTGTGCTCTCTGTGCTGTGTGAGTGTGTCTCTGTGCTGTGTGAGTGTGCAGTCTGTGCTGTGAGAGTGTGCTCTCTGTGCTGTGTGAGTGTGCTCTCTGTGCTGTGTGAGTGTGCTCTCTGTGCTGTGTGAGTGTGCAGTCTGTGCTGTGTGAGTGTGCTCTCTGTGCTGTGAGAGTGTGCTCTCTGTGCTGTGTGAGTGTGTCTCTGTGCTGTGTGAGTGATCTCTCTGTGCTGTGTGAGTGTGTCTCTGTGCTGTGTGAGTGTGCAGTCTGTGCTGTGTGAGTGTGCTCTCTGTGCTGTGTGAGTGTGCAGCCTGTGCTGTGTGAGTGTGTCTCTGTGCTGTGTGAGTGTGCTCTCTGTGCTATGTGAGTGTGCAGTCTGTGCTGTGTGAGTGTGCTCTCTGTGCTGTGTGAGTGTGCTCTCTGTGCTATGTGAGTGTGCAGTCTGTGCTGTGTGAGTGTGCTCTCTGTGCTGTGTGAGTGTGCAGTCTGTGCTGTGTGAGTGTGCTCTCTGTGCTGTGTGAGTGTGCATTCTGTGCTGTGTGAGTGTGCAGTCTGTGCTGTGTGAGTGTGCTCTCTGTGCTGTGTGAGTGTGCTCTCTGTGCTGTGTGAGTGTTCCCTCTGTACTGTGCGAGTGTGTCTCTGTGCTGTGTGAGTGTGCAGTCTGTGCTGTGTGAGTGTGCTCTCTGTGCTGTGTGAGTGTGCAGTCTGTGCTGTGTGAGTGTGCTCTCTGTGCTGTGTGAGTGTGCTCTCTGTGCTGTGTGAGTGTGCTCTCTGTGCTGTGTGAGTGTGCAGTCTGTGCTGTGTGAGTGTGCTCTCTGTGCTGTGTGAGTGTGCAGTCTGTGCTGTGTGAGTGTGCTCTCTGTGCTGTGTGAGTGTGCTCTCTGTGCTGTGTGAGTGTGCAGTCTGTGCTGTGTGAGTGTGCTCTCTGTGCTGTGTGAGTGTGCTCTCTGTGCTGTGTGAGTGTGCTCTCTGTGCTGTGTGCGTGTGCTCTCTGTGCTGTGTGAGTGTGCTCTCTGTGCTGTGTGCGTGTGCTCTCTGTGCTGTGTGAGTGAGCTCTCTGTGCTGTGTGAGTGTCTCTCTGTGCTGTGTGAGTGTGCTCTCTGTGCTGTGTGAGTGTGCTCTCTGTGCTGTGTGAGTGTGCAGTCTGTGATGTGTGAGTGTGCTCTCTGTGCTGTGTGAGTGTGTCTCTGTGCTGTGTGAGTGTGCTCTCTGTGCTGTGTGAGTGTGCTCTCTGTGCTGTGTGAGTGCGCTCTCTGTGCTGTGTGAGTGTGCTCTCTGTGCTGTGTGAGTGTGCTCTCTGTGCTGTGTGAGTGTGCTCTCTGTGCTGTGTGAGTGTGCTCTCTGTGCTGTGTGAGTGCGCTCTCTGTGCTGTGTGAGTGTGTCTCTGTGCTGTGTGAGTGTGCTCTCTGTGCTGTGTGAGTGTGCAGTCTGTGCTGTGTGAGTGTGCAGCCTGTGCTGTGTGAGTGTGTCTCTGTGCTATGTGAGTGTGCTCTCTGTGCTGTGTGAGTGTGCTCTCTGTGCTGTGTGAGTGTGCAGCCTGTGCTGTGTGAGTGTGTCTCTGTGCTGTGTGAGTGTGCTCTCTGTACTGTGTTAGTGTGCTCTCTGTGCTGTGTGAGTGTGCTCTCTGTGCTGTGTGAGTGTGCTCTCTGTGCTGTGTGAGTGTGCTCTCTGTGCTGTGAGAGTGTGCAGTCTGTGCTGTGTGAGTGTGTCTCTGTGCTGTGTGAGTGTGCTCTCTGTGCTGTGAGAGTGTGCAGTCTGTGCTGTGTGAGTGTGCTCTCTGTGCTGTGAGAGTGTGCAGTCTGTGCTGTGTGAGTGTGTCTCTGTGCTGTGTGAGTGTGTCTCTGTGCTGTGTGAGTGTGCTCTCTGTGCTGTGCGAGTGTGCTCTCTGTGCTGTGTGAGTGTGCTCTCTGTGCTGTGTGAGTGTGCAGCCTGTGCCGTGTGAGTGTGTCTCTGTGCTTTGTGAGTGTGCTCTCTGTGCTGTGTTAGTGTGCAGTCTGTGCTGTGTGAGTGTGCTCTCTGTGCTGTGTGAGTGTGCTCTCTGTGCTGTGTGAGTGTGCTCTCTGTGCTGTGTGAGTGTGCTCTCTGTGCTGTGTGAGTGTGCTCTCTGTGCTGTGTGAGTGTGCTCTCTGTGCTGTGAGAGTGTGCAGTCTGTGCTGTGTGAGTGTGTCTCTGTGCTGTGTGAGTGTGCTCTCTGTGCTGTGTGAGTGTGCAGCCTGTGCTGTGTGAGTGTGTCTCTGTGCTGTGTGAGTGTGCTCTCTGTGCTGTGTGAGTGTGCAGCCTGTGCTGTGTGAGTGTGTCTCTGTGCTGTGTGAGTGTGCTCTCTGTGCTGTGTGAGTGTGCTCTCTGTGCTGTGTGAGTGTGCTCTCTGTGCTGTGTGAGTATGCTCTCTGTGCTGTGTGAGTGTGCTCTCTGTGCTGTGAGAGTGTGCTCTCTGTGCTGTGTGAGTGTGTCTCTGTGCTGTGTGAGTGTGCTCTCTGTGCTGTGTGAGTGTGCTCTCTGTGCTGTGTGAGTGTGCTCTCTGTGCTGTGTGAGTGTGCTCTCTGTGCTGTGAGAGTGTGCTCTCTGTGCTGTGTGAGTGTGTCTCTGTGCTGTGTGAGTGTGCTCTCTGTGCTGTGTGAGTGTGCTCTCTGTGCTGTGTGAGTGTGTCTCTCTGTGCTGTGAGAGTGTGCTCTCTGTGCTGTGTGAGTGTGTCTCTGTGATGTGTGAGTGTGCTCTCTGTGCTGTGAGAGTGTGCTCTCTGTGCTGTGTGAGTGTGTCTCTGTGCTGTGTGAGTGTGCTCTCTGTGCTGTGAGAGTGTGCTCTCTGTGCTGTGTGAGTGTGCTCTCTGTGCTGTGTGAGTGTGCTCTCTGTGCTGTGAGAGTGTGCTCTCTGTGCTGTGTGAGTGTGTCTCTGTGCTGTGTGAGTGTGCTCTCTGTGCTGTGTGAGTGTGCAGTCTGTGCTGTGTGAGTGTGTCTCTGTGCTGTGTGAGTGTGCAGTCTGTGCTGTGAGAGTGTGCTCTCTGTGCTGTGTGAGTGTGTCTCTGTGCTGTGTGAGTGTGCTCTCTGTGCTGTGTGAGTGTGCTCTCTGTGCTGTGAGAGTGTGCTCTCTGTGCTGTGTGAGTGTGCTCTCTGTGCTGTGTGAGTGTGTCTCTGTGCTGTGTGATTGTGCTCTCTGTGCTGTGTGAGTGTGTCTCTGTGCTGTGTGAGTGTGCAGTCTGTGCTGTGTGAGTGTGCTCTCTGTGCTGTGTGAGTGTGCTCTCTGTGCTGTGTGAGTGTGCTCTCTGTGCTGTGTGAGTGTGCTCTCTGTGCTGTGTGAGTGTGTCTCTGTGCTGTGTGAGTGTGCAGTCTGTGCTGTGAGAGTGTGCTCTCTGTGCTGTGTGAGTGTGTCTCTGTGCTGTGTGAGTGTGCTCTCTGTGCTGTGTGAGTGTGCTCTCTGTGCTGTGAGAGTGTGCTCTCTGTGCTGTGTGAGTGTGCTCTCTGTGCTGTGAGAGTGTGCTCTCTGTGCTGTGTGAGTGTGCTCTCTGTGCTGTGTGAGTGTGTCTCTGTGCTGTGTGAGTGTGCAGTCTGTGCTGTGTGAGTGTGCTCTCTGTGCTGTGTGAGTGTGCTCTCTGTGCTGTGTGAGTGTGCACTCTGTGCTGTGTGAGTGTGCTCTCTGTGCTGTGTGAGTGTGCTCTCTGTGCTGTGTGAGTGTGCTCTCTGTGCTGAGTGAGTGTGCAGTCTGTGCTGTGAGAGCGTGCAGTCTGTGCTGTGTGAGTGTGCTCTCTGTGCTGTGTGAGTGTGCAGTCTGTGCTGTGTGATTGTGCTCTCTGTGCTGTGTGAGTGTGCTCTCTGTGCTGTGTGAGTGTGTCTCTGTGCTGTGTGAGTGTGCAGTCTGTGCTGTGTGAGTGTGCTCTCTGTGCTGTGTGATTGTGCTCTCTGTGCTGTGTGAGTGTGCTCTCTGTGCTGTGTGAGTGTGCTCTCTGTGCTGTGTGAGTGTGCAGTCTGTGCTGTGTGAGTGTGCTCTCTGTGCTGTGTGAGTGTGTCTCTGTGCTGTGTGAGTGTGCTCTCTGTGCTGTGTGTGTGTGCAGTCTGTGCTGTGTGAGTGTGCTCTCTGTGCTGTGTGAGTGTGCTCTCTGTGCTGTGTGTGTGTGCAGTCTGTGCTGTGTGAGTGTGCTCTCTGTGCTGTGTGAGTGTGCTCTCTGTGCTGTGTGAGTGTGCTCTCTGTGCTGTGTGAGTGTGCTCTCTGTGCTGTGTGAGTGTGCAGTCTGTGCTGTGTGAGTGTGCTCTCTGTGCTGTGTGAGTGTGCTCTCTGTGCTGTGTGAGTGTGCTCTCTGTGCTGTGTGAGTGTGTCTCTGTGCTGTGTGAGTGTGCTCTCTGTGCTGTGTGAGTGTGCAGTCTGTGCTGTGTGAGTGTGCTCTCTGTGCTGTGTGAGTGTGCTCTCTGTGCTGTGTGAGTGTGCAGTCTGTGCTGTGTGAGTGTGCAGTCTGTGCTGTGTGAGTGTGCAGTCTGTGCTGTGAGAGTGTGCTCTCTGTGCTGTGTGAGTGTGCTCTCTGTGCTGTGTGAGTGTGCTCTCTGTGCTGTGTGAGTGTGCAGTCTGTGCTGTGAGAGTGTGCTCTCTGTGCTGTGTGAGTGTGCTCTCTGTGCTGTGTGAGTGTGCTCTCTGTGCTGTGTGAGTGTGCTCTCTGTGCTGTGTGAGTGTGCTCTCTGTGCTGAGTGAGTGTGCAGTCTGTGCTGTGAGAGCGTGCAGTCTGTGCTGTGTGAGTGTGCAGCCTGTGCTGTGTGAGTGTGCTCTCTGTGCTGTGTGAGTGTGCTCTCTGTGCTGTGTGAGTGTGCTCTCTGTGCTGTGAGAGTGTGCTCTCTGTGCTGTGTGAGAGTGCTCTCTGTGCTGTGTGAGTGTGCTCTCTGTGCTGTGAGAGTGTGCTCTCTGTGCTGTGTGAGTGTGCTCTCTGTGCTGTGTGAGTGTGCTCTCTGTGCTGTGTGAGTGTGCTCTCTGTGCTGTGTGAGTGTGCTCTCTGTGCTGTGAGAGTGTGCTCACTGTGCTGTGTGAGAGTGCTCTCTGTGCTGTGTGAGTGTGCTCTCTGTGCTGTGAGAGTGTGCTCTCTGTGCTGTGTGAGTGTGCTCTCTGTGCTGTGTGAGTGTGCTCTCTGTGCTGTGAGAGTGTGCTCTCTGTGCTGTGTGAGTGTGCTCTCTGTGCTGTGTGAGTGTGCAGTCTGTGCTGTGTGATTGTGCTCTCTGTGCTGTGTGAGTGTGCAGTCTGTGCTGTGTGAGTGTGCTCTCTGTGCTGTGTGAGTGTGCTCTCTGTGCTGTGTGAGTGTGCAGTCTGTGCTGTGTGATTGTGCAGTCTGTGCTGTGTGAGTGTGCTCTCTGTGCTGTGAGTGTGCTCTCTGTGCTGTGTGAGTGTGCTCTCTGTGCTGTCTGAGTGTGCTCTCTGTGCTGTGTGAGTGTGCAGTCTGTGCTGTGTGAGTGTGCTCTCTGTGCTGTGTGAGTGTGCTCTCTGTGCTGTGTGAGTGTGCAGTCTGTGCTGTGTGAGTGTGCTCTCTGTGCTGTGAGTGTGCTCTCTGTGCTGTGTGAGTGTGCTCTCTGTGCTGTGTGAGTGTGCAGTCTGTGCTGTGTGAGTGTGCTCTCTGTGCTGTGTGCGTGTGCTCTCTGTGCTGTGTGAGTGTGCTCTCTGTGCTGTGAGAGTGTGCTCTCTGTGCTGTGTGAGTGTGCTCTCTGTGCTGTGTGAGTGTGCTCTCTGTGCTGTGAGAGTGTGCTCTCTGTGCTGTGTGAGTGTGCTCTCTGTGCTGTGTGAGTGTGCAGTCTGTGCTGTGTGATTGTGCTCTCTGTGCTGTGTGAGTGTGCAGTCTGTGCTGTGTGAGTGTGCTCTCTGTGCTGTGTGAGTGTGCTCTCTGTGCTGTGAGAGTGTGCTCTCTGTGCTGTGTGAGTGTGCTCTCTGTGCTGTGTGAGTGTGCTCTCCGTGCTGTGTGAGTGTGCTCTCTGTGCTGTGTGAGTGCACTCTCTGTGCTGTGTGAGTGTGTCTCTGTGCTGTGCGAGTGTGCTCTCTGTGCTGTGTGAGTGTGCTCTCTGTGCTGTGTGAGTGTGCAGTCTGTGCTGTGTGAGTGTGCTCTCTGTGCTGTGTGAGTGTGCTCTCTGTGCTGTGTGAGTGTGCTCTCTGAGCTGTGTGAGTGTGCTCTCTGTGCTGTGTGAGTGTGCTCTCTGTGCTGTGTGAGTGTGCAGTCTGTGCTGTGTGAGTGTGCTCTCTGTGCTGTGTGAGTGTGCAGCCTGTGCTGTGTGAGTGTGTCTCTGTGCTGTGTGAGTGTGCTCTCTGTGCTGTGTGAGTGTGCTCTCTGTGCTGTGTGAGTGTGCAGCCTGTGCTGTGTGAGTGTGTCTCTGTGCTGTGTGAGTGTGCTCTCTGTGCTGTGTGAGTGTGCAGTCTGTGCTGTGTGAGTGTGCAGTTTGTGCTGTGTGAGTGTGCTCTCTGTGCTGTGTGAGTGTGCAGTCTGTGCTGTGTGAGTGTGCAGTCTGTGCTGTGTGAGTGTGTCTCTGTGCTGTGTGAGTGTGCTCTCTGTGCTGTGTGAGTGTGCTCTCTGTGCTGTGTGAGTGTGCAGTCTGTGCTGTGTGAGTGTGTCTCTGTGCTGTGTGAGTGTGCTCTCTGTGCTGTGTGAGTGTGCAGTCTGTGCTGTGTGAGTGTGCAGTCTGTGCTGTGAGTGTGCTCTCTGTGCTGTGTGAGTGTGCTCTCTGTGCTGTGTGAGTGTGTCTCTGTGCTGTGTGAGTGTGCTCTCTGTGCTGTGTGAGTGTGCAGTCTGTGCTGTGTGAGTGTGCTCTCTGTGCTGTGAGAGTGTGCTGTCTGTGCTGTGTGAGTGTGTCTCTGTGCTGTGTGAGTGTGCTCTCTGTGCTGTGTGAGTGTGCAGCCTGTGCTGTGTGAGTGTGTCTCTGTGCTGTGTGAGTGTGCTCTCTGTGCTATGTGAGTGTGCAGTCTGTGCTGTGTGAGTGTGCTCTCTGTGCTGTGTGAGTGTGCTCTCTGTGCTATGTGAGTGTGCAGTCTGTGCTGTGTGAGTGTGCTCTCTGTGCTGTGTGAGTGTGCAGTCTGTGCTGTGTGAGTGTGCTCTCTGTGCTGTGTGAGTGTGCAGTCTGTGCTGTGTGAGTGTGCAGTTTGTGCTGTGTGAGTGTGCTCTCTGTGCAGTGTGAGTGTGCAGTCTGTGCTGTGTGAGTGTGCAGTCTGTGCTGTGTGAGTGTGTCTCTGTGCTGTGTGAGTGTGCTCTCTGTGCTGTGTGAGTGTGCTCTCTGTGCTGTGTGAGTGTGCAGTCTGTGCTGTGTGAGTGTGCAGTCTGTGCTGTGTGAGTGTGCAGTTTGTGCTGTGTGAGTGTGCTCTCTGTGCTGTGTGAGTGTGCAGTCTGTGCTGTGTGAGTGTGCAGTCTGTGCTGTGTGAGTGTGTCTCTGTGCTGTGTGAGTGTGCTCTCTGTGCTGTGTGAGTGTGCTCTCTGTGCTGTGTGAGTGTGCAGTCTGTGCTGTGTGAGTGTGTCTCTGTGCTGTGTGAGTGTGCTCTCTGTGCTGTGTGAGTGTGTCTCTGTGCTGTGTGAGTGTGCTCTCTGTGCTGTGTGAGTGTGCAGTCTGTGCTGTGTAAGTGTGCTCTCTGTGCTGTGTGAGTGTGCAGTCTGTGCTGTGTAAGTGTGCTCTCTGTGCTGTGTGAGTGTGTCTCTGTGCTGTGTGAGTGTGCTCTCTGTGCTGTGTGCTCTCTGTGCTGTGTGAGTGTGCTCTCTGTGCTGTGTGAGTGTGTCTCTGTGCTGTGTGAGTGTGCTCTCTGTGCTGTGTGAGTGTGCAGTCTGTGCTGTGTGAGTGTGCAGTCTGTGCTGTGAGTGTGCAGTCTGTGCTGTGTGAGTGTGCTCTCTGTGCTGTGAGAGTGTGCTCTCTGTGCTGTGTGAGTGTGTCTCTGTGCTGTGTGAGTGTGCTCTCTGTGCTGTGTGAGTGTGCAGCCTGTGCTGTGTGAGTGTGTCTCTGTGCTGTGTGAGTGTGCTCTCTGTGCTATGTGAGTGTGCAGTCTGTGCTGTGTGAGTGTGCTCTCTGTGCTGTGTGAGTGTGCTCTCTGTGCTATGTGAGTGTGCAGTCTGTGCTGTGTGAGTGTGCTCTCTGTGCTGTGTGAGTGTGCAGTCTGTGCTGTGTGAGTGTGCTCTCTGTACTGTGTGAGTGTGCAGTCTGTGCTGTGTGAGTGTGTCTCTGTGCTGTGTGAGTGTGCTCTCTGTGCTGTGTGAGTGTGTCTCTGTGCTGTGTGAGTGTGCTCTCTGTGCTGTGTGAGTGTGCAGTCTGTGCTGTGTAAGTGTGCTCTCTGTGCTGTGTGAGTGTGCAGTCTGTGCTGTGTAAGTGTGCTCTCTGTGCTGTGTGAGTGTGTCTCTGTGCTGTGTGAGTGTGCTCTCTGTGCTGTGTGAGTGTGCTCTCTGTGCTGTGTGAGTGTGTCTCTGTGCTGTGTGAGTGTGCTCTCTGTGCTGTGTGAGTGTGCAGTCTGTGCTGTGTGAGTGTGCAGTCTGTGCTGTGAGTGTGCAGTCTGTGCTGTGTGAGTGTGCTCTCTGTGCTGTGAGAGTGTGCTCTCTGTGCTGTGTGAGTGTGTCTCTGTGCTGTGTGAGTGTGCTCTCTGTGCTGTGTGAGTGTGCAGCCTGTGCTGTGTGAGTGTGTCTCTGTGCTGTGTGAGTGTGCTCTCTGTGCTATGTGAGTGTGCAGTCTGTGCTGTGTGAGTGTGCTCTCTGTGCTGTGTGAGTGTGCTCTCTGTGCTATGTGAGTGTGCAGTCTGTGCTGTGTGAGTGTGCTCTCTGTGCTGTGTGAGTGTGCAGTCTGTGCTGTGTGAGTGTGCTCTCTGTGCTGTGTGAGTGTGCAGTCTGTGCTGTGTGAGTGTGCAGTTTGTGCTGTGTGAGTGTGCTCTCTGTGCTGTGTGAGTGTGCAGTCTGTGCTGTGTGAGTGTGCAGTCTGTGCTGTGTGAGTGTGTCTCTGTGCTGTGTGAGTGTGCTCTCTGTGCTGTGTGAGTGTGCTCTCTGTGCTGTGTGAGTGTGCAGTCTGTGCTGTGTGAGTGTGCAGTCTGTGCTGTGAGTGTGCAGTCTGTGCTGTGTGAGTGTGCTCTCTGTGCTGTGTGAGTGTGCTCTCTGTGCTGTGTGAGTGTGCAGTCTGTGCTGTGTGAGTGTGCTCTCTGTGCTGTGAGAGTGTGCTCTCTGTGCTGTGTGAGTGTGCTCTCTGTGCTGTGTGAGTGTGCAGTCTGTGCTGTGTGAGTGTGCTCTCTGTGCTGTGAGAGTGTGCTCTCTGTGCTGTGTGAGTGTGTCTCTGTGCTGTGTGAGTGTGCTCTCTGTGCTGTGTGAGTGTGTCTCTGTGCTGTGTGAGTGTGCAGTCTGTGCTGTGTGAGTGTGCTCTCTGTGCTGTGTGAGTGTGCAGCCTGTGCTGTGTGAGTGTGTCTCTGTGCTGTGTGAGTGTGCTCTCTGTGCTATGTGAGTGTGCAGTCTGTGCTGTGTGAGTGTGCTCTCTGTGCTGTGTGAGTGTGCTCTCTGTGCTGTGTGAGTGTGCTCTCTGTGCTATGTGAGTGTGCAGTCTGTGCTGTGTGAGTGTGCTCTCTGTGCTGTGTGAGTGTGCAGTCTGTGCTGTGTGAGTGTGCTCTCTGTGCTGTGTGAGTGTGCAGTCTGTGCTGTGTGAGTGTGCAGTCTGTGCTGTGTGAGTGTGCTCTCTGTGCTGTGTGAGTGTGCTCTCTGTGCTGTGTGAGTGTGCTCTCTGTACTGTGCGAGTGTGTCTCTGTGCTGTGTGAGTGTGCAGTCTGTGCTGTGAGAGCGTGCAGTCTGTGCTGTGTGAGTGTGCTCTCTGTGCAGTGTGAGTGTGCAGTCTGTGCTGTGAGAGCGTGCAGTCTGTGCTGTGTGAGTGTGCTCTCTGTGCAGTGTGAGTGTGCAGTCTGTGCTGAGTGAGTGTGCTCTCTGTGCTGTGTGAGTGTGCTCTCTGTGCTGTGTGAGTGTGCTCTCTGTGCTGTGTGAGTGTGCTCTCTGTGCTGTGTGAGTGTGCTCTCTGTGCTGTGTGAGTGTGCTCTCTGTGCTGTGAGAGTGTGCTCTCTGTGCTGTGTGAGTGTGCTCTCTGTGCTGTGTGAGTGTGCTCTCCGTGCTGTGTGAGTGTGCTCTCTGTGCTGTGTGAGTGCACTCTCTGTGCTGTGTGAGTGTGTCTCTGTGCTGTGCGAGTGTGCTCTCTGTGCTGTGTGAGTGTGCTCTCTGTGCTGTGTGAGTGTGCAGTCTGTGCTGTGTGAGTGTGCTCTCTGTGCTGTGTGAGTGTGCTCTCTGTGCTGTGTGAGTGTGCTCTCTGTGCTGTGTGAGTGTGCTCTCTGTGCTGTGTGAGTGTGCTCTCTGTGCTGTGTGAGTGTGCTCTCCGTGCTGTGTGAGTGTGCAGCCTGTGCTGTGTGAGTGTGTCTCTGTGCTGTGTGAGTGTGCTCTCTGTGCTGTGTGAGTGTGCAGTCTGTGCTGTGTGAGTGTGCTCTCTGTGCTGTGTGAGTGTGCTCTCTGTGCTGTGTGAGTGTGCTCTCTGTGCTGTGTGAGTGTGCTCTCTGTGCTGTGTGAGTGTGCAGTCTGTGCTGTGTGAGTGTGCTCTCTGTGCTGTGTGAGTGTGCAGCCTGTGCTGTGTGAGTGTGTCTCTGTGCTGTGTGAGTGTGCTCTCTGTGCTGTGTGAGTGTGCTCTCTGTGCTGTGTGAGTGTGCTCTCTGTGCTGTGTGAGTGTGCAGCCTGTGCTGTGTGAGTGTGTCTCTGTGCTGTGTGAGTGTGCTCTCTGTGCTGTGTGAGTGTGCAGTCTGTGCTGTGTGAGTGTGCAGTTTGTGCTGTGTGAGTGTGCTCTCTGTGCTGTGTGAGTGTGCTCTCTGTGCTGTGTGAGTGTGCAGTCTGTGCTGTGTGAGTGTGCAGTCTGTGCTGTGTGAGTGTGTCTCTGTGCTGTGTGAGTGTGCTCTCTGTGCTGTGTGAGTGTGCTCTCTGTGCTGTGTGAGTGTGCAGTCTGTGCTGTGTGAGTGTGTCTCTGTGCTGTGTGAGTGTGCTCTCTGTGCTGTGTGAGTGTGCAGTCTGTGCTGTGTGAGTGTGCAGTCTGTGCTGTGAGTGTGCTCTCTGTGCTGTGTGAGTGTGCTCTCTGTGCTGTGTGAGTGTGTCTCTGTGCTGTGTGAGTGTGCTCTCTGTGCTGTGTGAGTGTGCAGTCTGTGCTGTGTGAGTGTGCTCTCTGTGCTGTGAGAGTGTGTCTCTGTGCTGTGTGAGTGTGCAGTCTGTGCTGTGTGAGTGTGCTCTCTGTGCTGTGAGAGTGTGCAGTCTGTGCTGTGTGAGTGTGTCTCTGTGCTGTGTGAGTGTGCTCTCTGTGCTGTGTGAGTGTGCTCTCTGTGCTGTGTGAGTGTGTCTCTGTGCTGTGTGAGTGTGCAGCCTGTGCTGTGTGAGTGTGTCTCTGTGCTGTGTGAGTGTGCTCTCTGTGCTGTGTGAGTGTGTCTCTGTGCTGTGTGAGTGTGCAGTCTGTGCTGTGTGAGTGTGTCTCTGTGCTGTGTGAGTGTGCTCTCTGTGCTGTGTGAGTGTGCAGTCTGTGCTGTGTGAGTGTGCTCTCTGTGCTGTGTGAGTGTGCAGTCTGTGCTGTGTTAGTGTGCTCTCTGTGCTGTGTGAGTGTGCAGTCTGTGCTGTGTTAGTGTGCTCTCTGTGCTGTGTGAGTGTGCAGTCTGTGCTGTGTTAGTGTGCTCTCTGTGCTGTGTGAGTGTGCAGTCTGTGCTGTGTGAGTGTGCAGTCTGTGCTGTGTGAGTGTGCTCTCTGTGCTATGTGAGTGTGCAGCCTGTGCTGTGTGAGTGTGCTCTCTGTGCTGTGTGAGTGTGTCTCTGTGCTGTGTGAGTGTGCTCTCTGTGCTGTGTGAGTGTGCAGTCTGTGCTGTGTTAGTGTGCTCTCTGTGCTGTGTGAGTGTGCAGTCTGTGCTGTGTGAGTGTGCAGTCTGTGCTGTGTGAGTGTGCTCTCTGTGCTATGTGAGTGTGCAGTCTGTGCTGTGTGAGTGTGCTCTCTGTGCTGTGTGAGTGTGCTCTCTGTGCTATGTGAGTGTGCAGTCTGTGCTGTGTGAGTGTGCTCTCTGTGCTGTGTGAGTGTGCAGTCTGTGCTGTGTGAGTGTGCTCTCTGTGCTGTGTGAGTGTGCAGTCTGTGCTGTGTGAGTGTGCAGTCTGTGCTGTGTGAGTGTGCAGTCTGTGCTGTGTGAGTGTGCTCTCTGTGCTATGTGAGTGTGCAGTCTGTGCTGTGTGAGTGTGCTCTCTGTGCTGTGTGAGTGTGCTCTCTGTGCTATGTGAGTGTGCAGTCTGTGCTGTGTGAGTGTGCTCTCTGTGCTGTGTGAGTGTGCAGTCTGTGCTGTGTGAGTGTGCTCTCTGTGCTGTGTGAGTGTGCAGTCTGTGCTGTGTGAGTGTGCAGTCTGTGCTGTGTGTGTGCTCTCTGTGCTGTGTGAGTGTGCAGTCTGTGCTGTGTGAGTGTGCAGTCTGTGCTGTGTGAGTGTGCAGTCTGTGCTGTGTGAGTGTGCTCTCTGTGCTATGTGTGTGTGCTCTCTGTGCTGTGTGAGTGTGCTCTCTGTGCTGTGTGTGTGCTCTCTGTGCTGTGTGAGTGTGCAGTCTGTGCTGTGTGAGTGTGCAGTCTGTGCTGTGTGAGTGTGCAGTTTGTGCTGTGTGAGTGTGCTCTCTGTGCTGTGTGAGTGTGCAGTCTGTGCTGTGTGAGTGTGCAGTCTGTGCTGTGTGAGTGTGTCTCTGTGCTGTGTGAGTGTGCTCTCTGTGCTGTGTGAGTGTGCTCTCTGTGCTGTGTGAGTGTGCAGTCTGTGCTGTGTGAGTGTGCAGTCTGTGCTGTGTGAGTGTGCAGTTTGTGCTGTGTGAGTGTGCTCTCTGTGCTGTGTGAGTGTGCAGTCTGTGCTGTGTGAGTGTGCAGTCTGTGCTGTGTGAGTGTGTCTCTGTGCTGTGTGAGTGTGCTCTCTGTGCTGTGTGAGTGTGCTCTCTGTGCTGTGTGAGTGTGCAGTCTGTGCTGTGTGAGTGTGTCTCTGTGCTGTGTGAGTGTGCTCTCTGTGCTGTGTGAGTGTGTCTCTGTGCTGTGTGAGTGTGCTCTCTGTGCTGTGTGAGTGTGCAGTCTGTGCTGTGTAAGTGTGCTCTCTGTGCTGTGTGAGTGTGCAGTCTGTGCTGTGTAAGTGTGCTCTCTGTGCTGTGTGAGTGTGTCTCTGTGCTGTGTGAGTGTGCTCTCTGTGCTGTGTGCTCTCTGTGCTGTGTGAGTGTGCTCTCTGTGCTGTGTGAGTGTGTCTCTGGGCTGTGTGAGTGTGCTCTCTGTGCTGTGTGAGTGTGCAGTCTGTGCTGTGTGAGTGTGCAGTCTGTGCTGTGAGTGTGCAGTCTGTGCTGTGTGAGTGTGCAGTCTGTGCTGTGAGTGTGCAGTCTGTGCTGTGTGAGTGTGCTCTCTGTGCTGTGTGAGTGTGCTCTCTGTGCTGTGTGAGTGTGCTCTCTGTGCTGTGTGCGTGTGCTCTCTGTGCTGTGAGAGTGTGCTCTCTGTGCTGTGTGAGTGTGTCTCTGTGCTGTGTGAGTGTGCTCTCTGTGCTGTTTGAGTGTGCAGCCTGTGCTGTGTGAGTGTGTCTCTGTGCTGTGTGAGTGTGCTCTCTGTGCTATGTGAGTGTGCAGTCTGTGCTGTGTGAGTGTGCTCTCTGTGCTGTGTGAGTGTGCAGTCTGTGCTGTGTGAGTGTGCAGTCTGTGCTGTGTGAGTGTGCTCTCTGTGCTGTGTGAGTGTGCAGTCTGTGCTGTGTGAGTGTGCTCTCTGTGCTGTGTGAGTGTGCAGTCTGTGCTGTGTGAGTGTGTCTCTGTGCTGTGTGAGTGTGCTCTCTGTGCTGTGTGAGTGTGTCTCTGTGCTGTGTGAGTGTGCTCTCTGTGCTGTGTGAGTGTGCAGTCTGTGCTGTGTAAGTGTGCTCTCTGTGCTGTGTGAGTGTGCAGTCTGTGCTGTGTAAGTGTGCTCTCTGTGCTGTGTGAGTGTGTCTCTGTGCTGTGTGAGTGTGCTCTCTGTGCTGTGTGAGTGTGCTCTCTGTGCTGTGTGAGTGTGTCTCTGTGCTGTGTGAGTGTGCTCTCTGTGCTGTGTGAGTGTGCAGTCTGTGCTGTGTGAGTGTGCAGTCTGTGCTGTGAGTGTGCAGTCTGTGCTGTGTGAGTGTGCTCTCTGTGCTGTGAGAGTGTGCTCTCTGTGCTGTGTGAGTGTGTCTCTGTGCTGTGTGAGTGTGCTCTCTGTGCTGTGTGAGTGTGCAGCCTGTGCTGTGTGAGTGTGTCTCTGTGCTGTGTGAGTGTGCTCTCTGTGCTATGTGAGTGTGCAGTCTGTGCTGTGTGAGTGTGCTCTCTGTGCTGTGTGAGTGTGCTCTCTGTGCTATGTGAGTGTGCAGTCTGTGCTGTGTGAGTGTGCTCTCTGTGCTGTGTGAGTGTGCAGTCTGTGCTGTGTGAGTGTGCTCTCTGTGCTGTGTGAGTGTGCAGTCTGTGCTGTGTGAGTGTGCAGTTTGTGCTGTGTGAGTGTGCTCTCTGTGCTGTGTGAGTGTGCAGTCTGTGCTGTGTGAGTGTGCAGTCTGTGCTGTGAGTGTGCAGTCTGTGCTGTGTGAGTGTGCTCTCTGTGCTGTGTGAGTGTGCTCTCTGTGCTGTGTGAGTGTGCAGTCTGTGCTGTGTGAGTGTGCTCTCTGTGCTGTGAGAGTGTGCTCTCTGTGCTGTGTGAGTGTGCTCTCTGTGCTGTGTGAGTGTGCAGTCTGTGCTGTGTGAGTGTGCTCTCTGTGCTGTGAGAGTGTGCTCTCTGTGCTGTGTGAGTGTGTCTCTGTGCTGTGTGAGTGTGCTCTCTGTGCTGTGTGAGTGTGTCTCTGTGCTGTGTGAGTGTGCAGTCTGTGCTGTGTGAGTGTGCTCTCTGTGCTGTGTGAGTGTGCAGCCTGTGCTGTGTGAGTGTGTCTCTGTGCTGTGTGAGTGTGCTCTCTGTGCTATGTGAGTGTGCAGTCTGTGCTGTGTGAGTGTGCTCTCTGTGCTGTGTGAGTGTGCTCTCTGTGCTATGTGAGTGTGCAGTCTGTGCTGTGTGAGTGTGCTCTCTGTGCTGTGTGAGTGTGCAGTCTGTGCTGTGTGAGTGTGCTCTCTGTGCTGTGTGAGTGTGCAGTCTGTGCTGTGTGAGTGTGCAGTCTGTGCTGTGTGAGTGTGCTCTCTGTGCTGTGTGAGTGTGCTCTCTGTGCTGTGTGAGTGTGCTCTCTGTACTGTGCGAGTGTGTCTCTGTGCTGTGTGAGTGTGCAGTCTGTGCTGTGAGAGCGTGCAGTCTGTGCTGTGTGAGTGTGCTCTCTGTGCTGTGTGAGTGTGCTCTCTGTGCAGTGTGAGTGTGCAGTCTGTGCTGTGAGAGCGTGCAGTCTGTGCTGTGTGAGTGTGCTCTCTGTGCAGTGTGAGTGTGCAGTCTGTGCTGAGTGAGTGTGCTCTCTGTGCTGTGTGAGTGTGCAGTCTGTGCTGTGTGAGTGTGCTCTCTGTGCTGTGTGAGTGTGCAGTCTGTGCTGTGTGAGTGTGCAGTCTGTGCTGTGTGAGTGTGCTCTCTGTGCTGTGTGAGTGTGCTCTCTGTGCAGTGTGAGTGTGCAGTCTGTGCTGAGTGAGTGTGCTCTCTGTGCTGTGTGAGTGTGCTCTCTGTGCTGTGTGAGTGTGCAGTCTGTGCTGTGAGAGCGTGCAGTCTGTGCTGTGTGAGTGTGCTCTCTGTGCTGTGTGAGTGTGCTCTCTGTGCTGTGTGAGTGTGCTCTCTGTGCAGTGTGAGTGTGCAGTCTGTGCTGAGTGAGTGTGCTCTCTGTGCTGTGTGAGTGTGCTCTCTGTGCTGTGTGAGTGTGTCTCTGTGCTGTGTGAGTGTGCTCTCTGTGCTGTGTGAGTGTGCTCTCTGTGCTGTGTGAGTGTGCAGTCTGTGCTGTGTGAGTGTGTCTCTGTGCTGTGTGAGTGTGCTCTCTGTGCTGTGTGAGTGTGCTCTCTGTGCTGTGTGAGTGTGCAGTCTGTGCTGTGTGAGTGTGCTCTCTGTGCTGTGTGAGTGTGCAGTCTGTGCTGTGTGAGTGTGCAGTCTGTGCTGTGTGAGTGTGTTCTCTGTGCTGTGTGAGTGCGCTCTCTGTGCTGTGTGAGTGTGCTCTCTGTGCTGTGTGAGTGTGCAGTCTGTGCTGTGTGAGTGTGCAGTCTGTGCTGTGTGAGTGTGCTCTCTGTGCAGTGTGAGTGTGCAGTCTGTGCTGAGTGAGTGTGCTCTCTGTGCTGTGTGAGTGTGCTCTCTGTGCTGTGTGAGTGTGTCTCTGTGCTGTGTGAGTGTGCTCTCTGTGCTGTGTGAGTGTGCAGTCTGTGCTGTGTGAGTGTGCTGTGTGAGTGTGCAGTCTGTGCTGTGTGAGTGTGCAGTCTGTGCTGTGTGAGTGTGCTCTCTGTGCTGTGTGAGTGTGCTCTCTGTGCTGTGTGAGTGTGCTCTCTGTGCTGTGTGAGTGTGCAGTCTGTGCTGTGAGAGCGTGCAGTCTGTGCTGTGTGAGTGTGCAGTCTGTGCTGTGTGAGTGTGCAGTCTGTGCTGTGTGAGTGTGCAGTCTGTGCTGTGTGAGTGTGCTCTCTGTGCTGTGTGAGTGTGCAGCCTGTGCTGTGTGAGTGTGCTCTCTGTGCTGTGTGAGTGTGATCTCTGTGCTGTGTGAGTGTGCTCTCTGTGCTGTGTGAGTGTGCAGTCTGTGCTGTGTGAGTGTGCTCTCTGTGCTGTGTGAGTGTGCTCTCTGTGCTGTGTGAGTGAGCTCTCTGTGCTGTGTGAGTGTGCTCTCTGTGCTGTGTGAGTGTGTCTCTGTGCTGTGTGAGTGTGCTCTCTGTGCTGTGTGAGTGTGCTCTCTGTGCTGTGTGAGTGAGCTCTCTGTGCTGTGTGAGTGAGCTCTCTGTGCTGTGTGAGTGTGCAGTCTGTGCTGTGTGAGTGTGTCTCTGTGCTGTGTGAGTGTGCTCTCTGTGCTGTGTGAGTGTGCAGTCTGTGCTGTGTGAGTGTGCTCTCTGTGCTGTGTGAGTGTGCTCTCTGTGCTGTGTGAGTGTGCTCTCTGTGCTGTGTGAGTGTGCTCTCTGTGCTGTGTGAGTGTGCTCTCTGTGCTGTGTGAGTGTGCTCTCTGTGCTGTGTGAGTGTGCAGTCTGTGCTGTGTGAGTGTGCTCTCTGTGCTGTGTGAGTGTGCTCTCTGTGCTGTGTGAGTGAGCTCTCTGTGCTGTGTGAGTGTGCAGTCTGTGCTGTGTGAGTGTGCTCTCTGTGCTGTGTGAGTGTGCTCTCTGTGCTGTGTGAGTGTGCTCTCTGTGCTGTGTGAGTGTGCTCTCTGTGCTGTGTGAGTGTGCTCTCTGTGCTGTGTGAGTGTGCAGTCTGTGCTGTGTGAGTGTGCTCTCTGTGCTGTGTGAGTGTGCTCTCTGTGCTGTGTGAGTGTGTCTCTGTGCTGTGTGAGTGTGCTCTCTGTGCTGTGTGAGTGTGCTCTCTGTGCTGTGTGAGTGGGCTCTCTGCGCTGTGTGAGTGTGCTCTCTGTGCTGTGTGAGTGTGCTCTCTGTGCTGTGTGAGTGTGCTCTCTGTGCTGTGTGAGTGTGCTCTCTGTGCTGTGTGAGTGCTCTCTGTGCTGTGTGAGTGTGCTCTCTGTGCTGTGTGAGTGTGCTCTCTGTGCTCTGTGAGTGTGCTCTCTGTGCTGTGTGAGTGTGTCTCTGTGCTGTGTGAGTGTGTCTCTGTGCTGTGTGAGTGTGCAGTCTGTGCTGTGTGAGTGTGTCTCTGTGCTGTGTGAGTGTGCTCTCTGTGCTGTGTGAGTGTGCAGCCTGTGCTGTGTGAGTGTGCTCTCTGTGCTGTGTGAGTGTGCTCTCTGTGCTGTGTGAGTGTGCTCTCTGTGCTGTGTGAGTGTGCTCTCTGTGCTGTGTGAGTGTGCTCTCTGTGCTGTGTGAGTGTGCAGTCTGTGCTGTGTGAGTGTGCTCTCTGTGCTGTGTGAGTGTGCTCTCTGTGCTGTGTGAGTGTGCTCTCTGTGCTGTGTGAGTGAGCTCTCTGTGCTGTGTGAGTGTGCAGCCTGTGCTGTGTGAGTGTGCTCTCTGTGCTGTGTGAGTGTGCTCTCTGTGCTGTGTGAGTGTGCTCTCTGTGCTGTGTGAGTGTGCTCTCTGTGCAGTGTGAGTGTGCAGCCTGTGCTGTGTGAGTGTGCTCTCTGTGCTGTGTGAGTGTGCTCTCTGTGCTGTGTGAGTGTGCTCTCTGTGCTGTGTGAGTGTGCTCTCTGTGCTGTGTGAGTGTGCTCTCTGTGCAGTGTGAGTGTGCAGTCTGTGCTGAGTGAGTGTGCTCTCTGTGCTGTGTGAGTGTGCTCTCTGTGCTGTGTGAGTGTGCAGTCTGTGCTGTGTGAGTGTGCTCTCTGTGCTGTGTGATTGTGCTCTCTGTGCTGTGTGAGTGTGATCTCTGTGCTGTGTGAGTGGGCTCTCTGCGCTGTGTGAGTGTGCTCTCTGTGCTGTGTGAGTGTGCAGTCTGTGCTGTGTGAGTGTGCTCTCTGTGCTGTGTGATTGTGCAGTCTGTGCTGTGTGAGTGTGCTCTCTGTGCTGTGTGAGTGTGCTCTCTGTGCTGTGTGAGTGTGCAGTCTGTGCTGTGTGAGTGTGCAGTTTGTGCTGTGTGAGTGTGCTCTCTGTGCTGTGTGAGTGTGCAGTCTGTGCTGTGTGAGTGTGCAGTCTGTGCTGTGTGAGTGTGTCTCTGTGCTGTGTGAGTGTGCTCTCTGTGCTGTGTGAGTGTGCTCTCTGTGCTGTGTGAGTGTGCAGTCTGTGCTGTGTGAGTGTGTCTCTGTGCTGTGTGAGTGTGCTCTCTGTGCTGTGTGAGTGTGCAGTCTGTGCTGTGTGAGTGTGCAGTCTGTGCTGTGAGTGTGCTCTCTGTGCTGTGTGAGTGTGCTCTCTGTGCTGTGTGAGTGTGTCTTTGTGCTGTGTGAGTGTGCTCTCTGTGCTGTGTGAGTGTGCAGTCTGTGCTGTGTGAGTGTGCTCTCTGTGCTGTGAGAGTGTGCTCTCTGTGCTGTGTGAGTGTGTCTCTGTGCTGTGTGAGTGTGCTCTCTGTGCTGTGTGAGTGTGCAGCCTGTGCTGTGTGAGTGTGTCTCTGTGCTGTGTGAGTGTGCTCTCTGTGCTATGTGAGTGTGCAGTCTGTGCTGTGTGAGTGTGCTCTCTGTGCTGTGTGAGTGTGCTCTCTGTGCTATGTGAGTGTGCAGTCTGTGCTGTGTGAGTGTGCTCTCTGTGCTGTGTGAGTGTGCAGTCTGTGCTGTGTGAGTGTGCTCTCTGTGCTGTGTGAGTGTGCAGTCTGTGCTGTGTGAGTGTGCAGTTTGTGCTGTGTGAGTGTGCTCTCTGTGCTGTGTGAGTGTGCAGTCTGTGCTGTGTGAGTGTGCAGTCTGTGCTGTGTGAGTGTGTCTCTGTGCTGTGTGAGTGTGCTCTCTGTGCTGTGTGAGTGTGCTCTCTGTGCTGTGTGAGTGTGCAGTCTGTGCTGTGTGAGTGTGCAGTCTGTGCTGTGTGAGTGTGCAGTTTGTGCTGTGTGAGTGTGCTCTCTGTGCTGTGTGAGTGTGCAGTCTGTGCTGTGTGAGTGTGCAGTCTGTGCTGTGTGAGTGTGTCTCTGTGCTGTGTGAGTGTGCTCTCTGTGCTGTGTGAGTGTGCTCTCTGTGCTGTGTGAGTGTGCAGTCTGTGCTGTGTGAGTGTGTCTCTGTGCTGTGTGAGTGTGCTCTCTGTGCTGTGTGAGTGTGTCTCTGTGCTGTGTGAGTGTGCTCTCTGTGCTGTGTGAGTGTGCAGTCTGTGCTGTGTAAGTGTGCTCTCTGTGCTGTGTGAGTGTGCAGTCTGTGCTGTGTAAGTGTGCTCTCTGTGCTGTGTGAGTGTGTCTCTGTGCTGTGTGAGTGTGCTCTCTGTGCTGTGTGCTCTCTGTGCTGTGTGAGTGTGCTCTCTGTGCTGTGTGAGTGTGTCTCTGTGCTGTGTGAGTGTGCTCTCTGTGCTGTGTGAGTGTGCAGTCTGTGCTGTGTGAGTGTGCAGTCTGTGCTGTGAGTGTGCAGTCTGTGCTGTGTGAGTGTGCTCTCTGTGCTGTGTGAGTGTGCTCTCTGTGCTGTGAGAGTGTGCTCTCTGTGCTGTGTGAGTGTGTCTCTGTGCTGTGTGAGTGTGCTCTCTGTGCTGTTTGAGTGTGCAGCCTGTGCTGTGTGAGTGTGTCTCTGTGCTGTGTGAGTGTGCTCTCTGTGCTATGTGAGTGTGCAGTCTGTGCTGTGTGAGTGTGCTCTCTGTGCTGTGTGAGTGTGCTCTCTGTGCTATGTGAGTGTGCAGTCTGTGCTGTGTGAGTGTGCTCTCTGTGCTGTGTGAGTGTGCAGTCTGTGCTGTGTGAGTGTGCTCTCTGTGCTGTGTGAGTGTGCAGTCTGTGCTGTGTGAGTGTGTCTCTGTGCTGTGTGAGTGTGCTCTCTGTGCTGTGTGAGTGTGTCTCTGTGCTGTGTGAGTGTGCTCTCTGTGCTGTGTGAGTGTGCAGTCTGTGCTGTGTAAGTGTGCTCTCTGTGCTGTGTGAGTGTGCAGTCTGTGCTGTGTAAGTGTGCTCTCTGTGCTGTGTGAGTGTGTCTCTGTGCTGTGTGAGTGTGCTCTCTGTGCTGTGTGAGTGTGCTCTCTGTGCTGTGTGAGTGTGTCTCTGTGCTGTGTGAGTGTGCTCTCTGTGCTGTGTGAGTGTGCAGTCTGTGCTGTGTGAGTGTGCAGTCTGTGCTGTGAGTGTGCAGTCTGTGCTGTGTGAGTGTGCTCTCTGTGCTGTGAGAGTGTGCTCTCTGTGCTGTGTGAGTGTGTCTCTGTGCTGTGTGAGTGTGCTCTCTGTGCTGTGTGAGTGTGCAGCCTGTGCTGTGTGAGTGTGTCTCTGTGCTGTGTGAGTGTGCTCTCTGTGCTATGTGAGTGTGCAGTCTGTGCTGTGTGAGTGTGCTCTCTGTGCTGTGTGAGTGTGCTCTCTGTGCTATGTGAGTGTGCAGTCTGTGCTGTGTGAGTGTGCTCTCTGTGCTGTGTGAGTGTGCAGTCTGTGCTGTGTGAGTGTGCTCTCTGTGCTGTGTGAGTGTGCAGTCTGTGCTGTGTGAGTGTGCAGTTTGTGCTGTGTGAGTGTGCTCTCTGTGCTGTGTGAGTGTGCAGTCTGTGCTGTGTGAGTGTGCAGTCTGTGCTGTGTGAGTGTGTCTCTGTGCTGTGTGAGTGTGCTCTCTGTGCTGTGTGAGTGTGCTCTCTGTGCTGTGTGAGTGTGCAGTCTGTGCTGTGTGAGTGTGCAGTCTGTGCTGTGAGTGTGCAGTCTGTGCTGTGTGAGTGTGCTCTCTGTGCTGTGTGAGTGTGCTCTCTGTGCTGTGTGAGTGTGCAGTCTGTGCTGTGTGAGTGTGCTCTCTGTGCTGTGAGAGTGTGCTCTCTGTGCTGTGTGAGTGTGCTCTCTGTGCTGTGTGAGTGTGCAGTCTGTGCTGTGTGAGTGTGCTCTCTGTGCTGTGAGAGTGTGCTCTCTGTGCTGTGTGAGTGTGTCTCTGTGCTGTGTGAGTGTGCTCTCTGTGCTGTGTGAGTGTGTCTCTGTGCTGTGTGAGTGTGCAGTCTGTGCTGTGTGAGTGTGCTCTCTGTGCTGTGTGAGTGTGCAGCCTGTGCTGTGTGAGTGTGTCTCTGTGCTGTGTGAGTGTGCTCTCTGTGCTATGTGAGTGTGCAGTCTGTGCTGTGTGAGTGTGCTCTCTGTGCTGTGTGAGTGTGCTCTCTGTGCTATGTGAGTGTGCAGTCTGTGCTGTGTGAGTGTGCTCTCTGTGCTGTGTGAGTGTGCAGTCTGTGCTGTGTGAGTGTGCTCTCTGTGCTGTGTGAGTGTGCAGTCTGTGCTGTGTGAGTGTGCAGTCTGTGCTGTGTGAGTGTGCTCTCTGTGCTGTGTGAGTGTGCTCTCTGTGCTGTGTGAGTGTGCTCTCTGTACTGTGCGAGTGTGTCTCTGTGCTGTGTGAGTGTGCAGTCTGTGCTGTGAGAGTGTGCTCTCTGTGCTGTGTGAGTGTGCAGTCTGTGCTGTGTGAGTGTGCTCTCTGTGCAGTGTGAGTGTGCAGTCTGTGCTGTGTGAGTGTGCTCTCTGTGCAGTGTGAGTGTGCAGTCTGTGCTGTGTGAGTGTGCAGTCTGTGCTGAGTGAGTGTGCTCTCTGTGCAGTGTGAGTGTGCAGTCTGTGCTGAGTGAGTGTGCTCTCTGTGCTGTGTGAGTGTGTCTCTGTGCTGTGTGAGTGTGCAGTCTGTGCTGTGTGAGTGTGCAGTCTGTGCTGTGTGAGTGTGTCTCTGTGCTGTGTGAGTGTGCTCTCTGTGCAGTGTGAGTGTGCTCTCTGTGCTGTGAGAGCGTGCAGTCTGTGCTGTGTGAGTGTGCAGTCTGTGCTGAGTGAGTGTGCTCTCTGTGCAGTGTGAGTGTGCAGTCTGTGCTGAGTGAGTGTGCTCTCTGTGCTGTGTGAGTGTGCAGTCTGTGCTGTGTGAGTGTGCTCTCTGTGCTGTGTGAGTGTGCAGTCTGTGCTGTGTGAGTGTGCAGTCTGTGCTGTGTGAGTGTGCTCTCTGTGCTGTGTGAGTGTGCTCTCTGTGCAGTGTGAGTGTGCAGTCTGTGCTGAGTGAGTGTGCTCTCTGTGCTGTGTGAGTGTGCAGTCTGTGCTGTGAGAGCGTGCAGTCTGTGCTGTGTGAGTGTGCTCTCTGTGCTGTGTGAGTGTGCTCTCTGTGCAGTGTGAGTGTGCAGTCTGTGCTGAGTGAGTGTGCTCTCTGTGCTGTGTGAGTGTGCTCTCTGTGCTGTGTGAGTGTGTCTCTGTGCTGTGTGAGTGTGCTCTCTGTGCTGTGTGAGTGTGCAGTCTGTGCTGTGTGAGTGTGCTCTCTGTGCTGTGTGAGTGTGCAGTCTGTGCTGTGTGAGTGTGCAGTCTGTGCTGTGTGAGTGTGCTCTCTGTGCTGTGTGAGTGTGCTCTCTGTGCTGTGTGAGTGTGCTCTCTGTGCTGTGTGAGTGTGCAGTCTGTGCTGTGAGAGCGTGCAGTCTGTGCTGTGTGAGTGTGCAGTCTGTGCTGTGTGAGTGTGCAGTCTGTGCTGTGTGAGTGTGCTCTCTGTGCTGTGTGAGTGTGCAGCCTGTGCTGTGTGAGTGTGCTCTCTGTGCTGTGTGAGTGTGCTCTCTGTGCTGTGTGAGTGTGCTCTCTGTGCTGTGTGAGTGTGCAGTCTGTGCTGTGTGAGTGTGCTCTCTGTGCTGTGTGAGTGTGCTCTCTGTGCTGTGTGAGTGAGCTCTCTGTGCTGTGTGAGTGTGCAGTCTGTGCTGTGTGAGTGTGCTCTCTGTGCTGTGTGAGTGTGCTCTCTGTGCTGTGTGAGTGTGCTCTCTGTGCTGTGTGAGTGTGCTCTCTGTGCTGTGTGAGTGTGCTCTCTGTGCTGTGTGAGTGTGCTCTCTGTGCTGTGTGAGTGTGCAGTCTGTGCTGTGTGAGTGTGCTCTCTGTGCTGTGTGAGTGTGCTCTCTGTGCTGTGTGAGTGAGCTCTCTGTGCTGTGTGAGTGTGCTCTCTGTGCTGTGTGAGTGTGCTCTCTGTGCTGTGTGAGTGTGCTCTCTGTGCTGTGTGAGTGTGCTCTCTGTGCTGTGTGAGTGTGCTCTCTGTGCTGTGTGAGTGTGCAGTCTGTGCTGTGTGAGTGTGCTCTCTGTGCTGTGTGAGTGTGCTCTCTGTGCTGTATGAGTGTGCTCTCTGTGCTGTGTGAGTGTGCTCTCTGTGCTGTGTGAGTGTGTCTCTCTGTGCTGTGTGAGTGAGCTCTCTGTGCTGTGTGAGTGTGCAGTCTGTGCTGTGTGAGTGTGCTCTCTGTGCTGTGTGAGTGTGTCTCTGTGCTGTGTGAGTGTGCTCTCTGTGCTGTGTGAGTGTGCTCTCTGTGCTCTGTGAGTGTGCTCTCTGTGCTGTGTGAGTGTGTCTCTGTGCTGTGTGAGTGTGTCTCTGTGCTGTGTGAGTGTGCTCTCTGTGCTGTGTGAGTGTGCAGTCTGTGCTGTGTGAGTGTGCAGCCTGTGCTGTGTGAGTGTGCTCTCTGTGCTGTGTGAGTGTGCTCTCTGTGCTGTGTGAGTGTGCTCTCTGTGCTGTGTGAGTGTGCTCTCTGTGCTGTGTGAGTGTGCTCTCTGTGCTGTGTGAGTGTGCAGTCTGTGCTGTGTGAGTGTGCTCTCTGTGCTGTGTGAGTGTGCTCTCTGTGCTGTGTGAGTGTGCTCTCTGTGCTGTGTGAGTGAGCTCTCTGTGCTGTGTGAGTGTGCAGCCTGTGCTGTGTGAGTGTGCTCTCTGTGCTGTGTGAGTGTGCTCTCTGTGCTGTGTGAGTGTGCTCTCTGTGCTGTGTGAGTGTGCTCTCTGTGCAGTGTGAGTGTGCAGCCTGTGCTGTGTGAGTGTGCTCTCTGTGCTGTGTGAGTGTGCTCTCTGTGCTGTGTGAGTGTGCTCTCTGTGCTGTGTGAGTGTGCTCTCTGTGCTGTGTGAGTGTGCTCTCTGTGCAGTGTGAGTGTGCAGTCTGTGCTGTGTGAGTGTGCTCTCTGTGCTGTGTGAGTGTGCTCTCTGTGCTGTGTGAGTGTGCAGTCTGTGCTGTGTGAGTGTGCTCTCTGTGCTGTGTGATTGTGCTCTCTGTGCTGTGTGAGTGTGATCTCTGTGCTGTGTGAGTGGGCTCTCTGCGCTGTGTGAGTGTGCTCTCTGTGCTGTGTGAGTGTGCAGTCTGTGCTGTGTGAGTGTGCTCTCTGTGCTGTGTGATTGTGCTCTCTGTGCTGTGTGAGTGTGCTCTCTGTGCTGTGTGAGTGGGCTCTCTGCGCTGTGTGAGTGTGCTCTCTGTGCTGTGTGAGTGTGCTCTCTGTGCTGTGTGAGCGTGCAGCCTGTGCTGTGTGAGTGTGCTCTCTGTGCTGTGTGAGTGTGCTCTCTGTGCTGTGTGAGTGTGCTCTCTGTGCTGTGTGAGTGTGCTCTCTGTGCTGTGTGAGTGTGCAGTCTGTGCTGTGTGAGTGTGCAGTCTGTGCTGTGTGAGTGTGCTCTCTGTGCTGTGTGAGTGTGCTCTCTGTGCTGTGTGAGTGTGCAGTCTGTGCTGTGTGAGTGTGCTCTCTGTGCTGTGTGAGTGTGCTCTCTGTGCTGTGTGAGTGTGCAGTCTGTGCTGTGTGAGTGTGCTCTCTGTGCTGTGTGAGTGTGCTCTCTGTGCTGTGTGAGTGTGCTCTCTGTGCTGTGTGAGTGTGCTCTCTGTGCTGTGTGAGTGTGCTCTCTGTGCAGTGTGAGTGTGCAGTCTGTGCTGTGTGAGTGTGCTCTCTGTGCTGTGTGAGTGTGCTCTCTGTGCTGTGTGAGTGTGCAGTCTGTGCTGTGTGAGTGTGCTCTCTGTGCTGTGTGATTGTGCTCTCTGTGCTGTGTGAGTGTGCTCTCTGCGCTGTGTGAGTGGGCTCTCTGCGCTGTGTGAGTGTGCTCTCTGTGCTGTGTGAGTGTGCAGTCTGTGCTGTGTGAGTGTGCTCTCTGTGCTGTGTGATTGTGCTCTCTGTGCTGTGTGAGTGTGCTCTCTGTGCTGTGTGAGTGGGCTCTCTGCGCTGTGTGTGTGTGCTCTCTGTGCTGTGTGAGTGTGCTCTCTGTGCTGTGTGAGCGTGCAGCCTGTGCTGTGTGAGTGTGCTCTCTGTGCTGTGTGAGTGTGCTCTCTGTGCTGTGTGAGTGTGCTCTCTGTGCTGTGTGAGTGTGCAGTCTGTGCTGTGTGAGTGTGCAGTCTGTGCTGTGTGAGTGTGCTCTCTGTGCTGTGTGAGTGTGCTCTCTGTGCTGTGTGAGTGTGCAGTCTGTGCTGTGTGAGTGTGCTCTCTGTGCTGTGTGAGTGTGCTCTCTGTGCTGTGTGAGTGTGCAGTCTGTGCTGTGTGAGTGTGCTCTCTGTGCTGTGTGAGTGTGCTCTCTGTGCTGTGTGAGTGAGCTCTCTGTGCTGTGTGAGTGTGCAGTCTGTGCTGTGTGAGTGTGCAGTCTGTGCTGTGTGAGTGTGCTCTCTGTGCTGTGTGAGTGTGCTCTCTGTGCTGTGTGAGTGTGCTCTCTGTGCTGTGTGAGTGTGCAGTCTGTGCTGTGTGAGTGTGCTCTCTGTGCTGTGTGAGTGTGCTCTCTGTGCTGTGTGAGTGTGCAGTCTGTGCTGTGTGAGTGTGCAGTCTGTGCTGTGTGAGTGTGCTCTCTGTGCTGTGTGAGTGTGCAGTCTGTGCTGTGTGAGTGTGCTCTCTGTGCTGTGTGAGTGTGCTCTCTGTGCTGTGTGAGTGTGCAGTCTGTGCTGTGTGAGTGTGCAGTCTGTGCTGTGAGTGTGCTCTCTGTGCTGTGTGAGTGTGCAGTCTGTGCTGTGTGAGTGTGCTCTCTGTGCTGTGTGAGTGTGCAGTCTGTGCTGTGTGAGTGTGCAGTCTGTGCTGTGTGAGTGTGCTCTCTGTGCTGTGTGAGTGTGCTCTCTGTGCTGTGTGAGTGTGCTCTCTGTGCTGTGTGAGTGTGCAGTCTGTCCTGTGTGAGTGTGCAGCCTGTGCTGTGTGAGTGTGCTCTCTGTGCTGTGTGAGTGTGCTCTCTGTGCTGTGTGAGTGTGCAGTCTGTCCTGTGTGAGTGTGCTCACTGTGCTGTGTGAGTGTGCAGTCTGTGCTGTGTGAGTGTGCTCTCTGTGCTGTGTGAGTGTGCTCTCTGTGCTGTGTGAGTGTGCTCTCTGTGCTGTGTGAGTGTGCAGTCTGTCCTGTGTGAGTGTGCTCACTGTGCTGTGTGAGTGTGCAGTCTGTGCTGTGTGAGTGTGCAGTCTGTGCTGTGTGAGTGTGTCTCTGTGCTGTGTGAGTGTGCTCTCTGTGCTGTGTGAGTGTGCTCTCTGTGCTGTGTGAGTGTGCAGTCTGTGCTGTGTGAGTGTGCTCTCTGTGCTGTGTGAGTGTGCAGTCTGTGCTGTGTGAGTGTGTCTCTGTGCTGTGTGAGTGTGTCTCTGTGCTGTGTGAGTGTGCTCTCTGTGCTGTGTGAGTGTGCTCTCTGTGCTGTGTGAGTGTGCAGTCTGTGCTGTGTGAGTGTGCTCTCTGTGCTGTGTGAGTGTGCAGTCTGTGCTGTGTGAGTGTGCTCTCTGTGCTGTGTGAGTGTGCAGTCTGTGCTGTGTGAGTGTGTCTCTGTGCTGTGTGAGTGTGCTCTCTGTGCTGTGTGAGTGTGCAGTCTGTGCTGTGTGAGTGTGCTCTCTGTGCTGTGTGAGTGTGCAGTCTGTGCTGTGTGAGTGTGCTGTGTGAGTGTGCTCTCTGTGCTGTGTGAGTGTGCTCTCTGTGCTGTGTGAGTGTGCAGTCTGTCCTGTGTGAGTGTGCAGCCTGTGCTGTGTGAGTGTGCAGTCTGTGCTGTGTGAGTGTGCTCTCTGTGCTGTGTGAGTGTGCTCTCTGTGCTATGTGAGTGTGCAGTCTGTGCTGTGTGAGTGTGCTCTCTGTGCTGTGTGAGTGTGCAGTCTGTGCTGTGTGAGTGCTCTCTGTGCTGTGTGAGTGTGCAGTCTGTGCTGTGTGAGTGTGCTCTCTGTGCTGTGTGAGTGTGCAGTCTGTGCTGTGTGAGTGTGCTCTCTGTGCTGTGTGAGTGTGCAGTCTGTGCTGTGTGAGTGCTCTCTGTGCTGTGTGAGTGTGCTCTCTGTGCTGTGTGAGTGTGCTCTCTGTGCTGTGTGAGTGTGCAGTCTGTGCTGTGTGAGTGTGCTCTCTGTGCTCTGTGAGTGTGCTCTCTGTGCAGTGTGAGTGTGCAGTCTGTGCTGAGTGAGTGTGCAGTCTGTGCTGTGAGAGCGTGCAGTCTGTGCTGTGTGAGTGTGCAGTCTGTGCTGTGTGAGTGTGCTCTCTGTGTTGTGTGAGTGTGCAGTCTGTGCTGTGTGAGTGTGCTCTCTGTGCTGTGTGAGTGTGCAGTCTGTGCTGTGTGAGTCTTCTCTCTGTGCTGTGTGAGTGTGCTCTCTGTGCTGTGTGAGTGTGCAGTCTGTGCTGTGTGAGTGTGCTCTCTGTGCTGTGTGAGTGTGCAGTCTGTGCTGTGTGAGTCTGCTCTCTGTGCTGTGTGAGTGTGCTCTCTGTGCTGTGTGAGTGTGCTCTCTGTGCTGTGTGAGTGCGCTCTCTGTGCTGTGTGAATGTGCTCTCTGTGCTGTGTGAGTGTGCTCTCTGTGCTGTGTGAGTGTGCAGTCTGTGCTGTGTGAGTGTGCTCTCTGTGCTGTGTGAGTGTGCTCTCTGTGCTGTGTGAGTGTGCAGTCTGTGCTGTGAGAGCGTGCAGTCTGTGCTGTGTGAGTGTGCTCTCTGTGCTGTGTGAGTGTGCAGTCTGTGCTGTGTGAGTGTGCAGTCTGTGCTGTGTGAGTGTGCTCTCTGTGCTGTGTGAGTGTGCTCTCTGTGCTGTATGAGTGTGCAGTCTGTGCTGTGTGAGTGTGCAGTCTGTGCTGTGTGAGTGTGCAGTCTGTGCTGTGTGAGTGTGCAGTCTGTGCTGTGTGAGTGTGCTCTCTGTGCTGTGTCAGTGTGCTCTCTGTGCTGTGTGAGTGTGCAGTCTGTGCTGTGTGAGTGTGCTCTCTGTGCTGTGTGAGTGTGCTCTCTGTGCTGTGAGAGTGTGCAGTCTGTGCTGTGTGAGTGTGCAGTCTGTGCTGTGTGAGTGTGCTCTCTGTGCTGTGTCAGTGTGCTCTCTGTGCTGTGTGAGTGTGCAGTCTGTGCTGTGTGAGTGTGCTCTCTGTGCTGTGTGAGTGTGCTCTCTGTGCTGTGAGAGTGTGCAGTCTGTGCTGTGTGAGTGGGCAGTCTGTGCTGTGTGAGTGTGCTCTCTGTGCTGTGTCAGTGTGCTCTCTGTGCTGTGTGAGTGTGCAGTCTGTGCTGTGTGAGTGTGCTCTCTGTGCTGTGTGAGTGTGCTCTCTGTGCTGTGTGAGTGTGCTCTCTGTGCTGTGTGAGTGTGCTCTCTGTACTGTGTGAGTGTGCAGTCTGTGCTGTGTGAGTGTGCTCTCTGTGCTGTGTGAGTGTGCTCTCTGTGCTGTGTGAGTGTGCTCTCTGTGCTGTGTGAGTGAGCAGTCTGTGCTGTGTGAGTGTGCAGTCTGTGCTGTGTGAGTGTGCAGTCTGTGCTGTGTGAGTGTGCAGTCTGTGCTGTGTGAGTGTGCAGTCTGTGCTGTGTGCGTGTGCTCTCTGTGCTGTGTGAGTGTGCTCTCTGTGCTGTGTGAGTGTGCTCTCTGTGCTGTGTGAGTGAGCTCTCTGTGCTGTGTGAGTGTGCTCTCTGTGCTGTGTGAGTGTGCAGTCTGTGCTGTGTGAGTGTGCTCTCTGTGCTGTGTGAGTGTGCTCTCTGTGCTGTGTGAGTGTGCAGTCTGTGCTGTGTGAGTGTGCTCTCTGTGCTGTGTGAGTGTGCTCTCTGTGCTGTGTGAGTGTGCTCTCTGTGCTGTGTGAGTGTGCAGTCTGTGCTGTGTGAGTGTGCTCTCTGTGCTGTGTGAGTGTGCAGTCTGTGCTGTGTGAGTGTGCTCTCTGTGCTGTGTGAGTGTGCTCTCTGTGCTGTGTGAGTGTGTCTCTGTGCTGTGTGAGTGTGCACTCTGTGCTGTGTGAGTGTGCAGTCTGTACTGTGTGAGTGTGCTCTCTGTGCTGTGTGAGTGTGCTCTCTGTGCTGTGTGAGTGTGCTCTCTGTGCAGTGTGAGTGTGCAGTCTGTGCTGTGTGAGTGTGCTCTCTGTGCTGTGTGAGTGTGCAGTCTGTGCTGTGTGAGTGTGCTCTCTGTGCTGTGTGAGTGTGCTCTCTGTGCTGTGTGAGTGTGCTCTCTGTGCTGTGTGAGTGTGCAGTCTGTGCTGTGTCAGTGTGCTCTCTGAGCTGTGTGAGTGTGCAGTCTGTGCTGTGTGAGTGTGCTCTCTGTGCTGTGTGAGTGTGCTCTCTGTGCTGTGTGAGTGTGCTCTCTGTGCTGTGTGAGTGTGCTCTCTGTGCTGTGTGAGTGTGCAGTCTGTGCTGTGTCAGTGTGCAGTCTGTGCTGTGTGTGTGCTCTCTGTGCTGTGTGAGTGTGCAGTCTGTGCTGTGTGAGTGTGCTCTCTGTGCTGTGTGAGTGTGTCTCTGTGCTGTGTGAGTGTGCAGTCTGTGCTGTGTGATTGTGCTCTCTGTGCTGTGTGAGTGTGTCTCTGTGCTGTGTGAGTGTGCTCTCTGTGCTGTGTGAGTGTGCTCTCTGTGCTGTGTGAGTGTGCTCTCTGTGCTGTGTGAGTGCGCAGTCTGTGCTGTGTGAGTGTGCTCTCTGTGCTGTGTGAGTGTGCTCTCTGTGCTGTGTGAGTGTGCAGTCTGTGCTGTGTGAGTGTGCTCTCTGTGCTGTGTGAGTGTGCTCTCTGTGCTGTGTGAGTGTGCTCTCTGTGCTGTGTGAGTGTGCAGTCTGTGCTGTGTGATTGTGCTCTCTGTGCTGTGTGAGTGTGTCTCTGTGCTGTGTGAGTGTGCTCTCTGTGCTGTGTGAGTGTGCTCTCTGTGCTGTGTGAGTGTGCTCTCTGTGCTGTGTGAGTGCGCAGTCTGTGCTGTGTGAGTGTGCTCTCTGTGCTGTGTGAGTGTGCTCTCTGTGCTGTGTGAGTGTGCAGTCTGTGCTGTGTGAGTGTGCTCTCTGTGCTGTGTGAGTGTGCTCTCTGTGCTGTGTGAGTGAGCAGTCTGTGCTGTGTGAGTGTGCTCTCTGTGCTGTGTGAGTGTGCTCTCTGTGCTGTGTGAGTGTGCTCTCTGTGCTGTGTTAGTGTGTCTCTGTGCTGTGTGAGTGTGCTCTCTGTGCTGTGTGAGTGTGTCTCTGTGCTGTGTGAGTGTGCTCTCTGTGCTGTGTCAGTGTGCAGCCTGTGCTGTGCGAGTGTGCAGTCTGTGCTGTGTGAGTGTGCTCTCTGTGCTGTGTGAGTGTGTCTCTGTGCTGTGTGAGTGTGCTCTCTGTGCTGTGTGAGTGTGCTCTCTGTGCTGTGTGAGTGTGCTCTCTGTGCTGTGTGAGTGTGCAGCCTGTGCTGTGTGAGTGTGTCTCTGTGCTGTGTGAGTGTGTCTCTGTGCTGTGTGAGTGTGCTCTCTGTGCTGTGTGAGTGTGCAGTCTGTGCTGTGTGAGTGTGCTCTCTGTGCTGTGTGAGTGTGTCTCTGTGCTGTGTGAGTGTGCTCTCTGTGCTGTGTGAGTGTGCTCTCTGTGCTGTGTGAGTGTGCTCTCTGTGCTGTGTGAGTGTGTCTCTGTGCTGTGTGAGTGTGCTCTCTGTGCTGTGTGAGTGTGCTCTCTGTGCTGTGTGAGTGTGCAGCCTGTGCTGTGTGAGTGTGTCTCTGTGCTGTGTGAGTGTGTCTCTGTGCTGTGTGAGTGTGCTCTCTGTGCTGTGTGAGTGTGCAGTCTGTGCTGTGTGAGTGTGCAGTCTGTGCTGTGTGAGTGTGCTCTCTGTGCTGTGTGAGTGTGTCTCTGTGCTGTGTGAGTGTGCTCTCTGTGCTGTGTGAGTGTGCTCTCTGTGCTGTGTGAGTGTGCTCTCTGTGCTGTGTATGTGTGCTCTCTGTGCTGTGTATGTGTGCTCTCTGTGCTGTGTATGTGTGCTCTCTGTGCTGTGTGAGTGTGCTCTCTGTGCTGTGTGAGTGTGCTCTCTGTGCTGTGTGAGTGTGCTCTCTGTGCTGTGTGAGTGTGCTCTCTGTGCTGTGTGAGTGTGCTCTCTGTGCTGTGTGAGTGTGCTCTCTGTGCTGTGTGAGTGTGCAGCCTGTGCTGTGTGAGTGTGCTCTCTGTGCTGTGTGAGTGTGCTCTCTGTGCTGTGTGAGTGTGCTCTCTGTGCTGTGTGAGTGTGCTCTCTGTGCTGTGTGAGTGTGCTCTCTGTGCTGTGTGAGTGTGCAGTCTGTGCTGTGTGAGTGTGCTCTCTGTGCTGTGTGAGTGTGCAGTCTGTGCTGTGTGAGTGTGCTCTCTGTGCTGTGTGAGTGTGCAGTCTGTGCTGTGTGAGTGTGCTCTCTGTGCTGTGTGAGTGTGCAGCCTGTGCTGTGTGAGTGTGTCTCTGTGCTGTGTGAGTGTGCTCTCTGTGCTGTGTGAGTGTGCAGTCTGTGCTGTGTGAGTGAGCTCTCTGTGCTGTGTGAGTGTGCTCTCTGTGCTGTGTGAGTGTGCTCTCTGTGCTGTGTGCTCTCTGTGCTGTGTATGTGTGCTCTCTGTGCTGTGTGAGTGTGCTCTCTGTGCTGTGTGAGTGTGCTCTCTGTGCTGTGTATGTGTGCTCTCGGTGCTGTGTGAGTGTGCAGTCTGTGCTGTGTGAGTGTGCAGTCTGTGCTGTGTGAGTGTGTCTCTGTGCTGTGTGAGTGTGCTCTCTGTGCTGTGTGCGTGTGCAGCCTGTGCTGTGTGAGTGTGCAGTCTGTGCTGTGTGAGTGTGCAGTCTGTGCTGTGTGAGTGTGCTCTCTGTGCTGTGTGAGTGTGCAGTCTGTGCTGTGTGAGTGTGCTCTCTGTGCTGTGTGAGTGTGCTCTCTGTGCTGTGTGAGTGTGCAGTCTGTGCTGTGTGAGTGTGCTCTCTGTGCTGTGTGAGTGTGCTCTCTGTGCTGTGTGAGTGTGCTCTCTGTGCTGTGTGAGTGTGCTCTCTGTGCTGTGTGAGTGTGCTCTCTGTGCTGTGTGAGTGTGCTCTCTGTGCTGTGTGAGTGTGCTCTCTGTGCTGTGTGAGTGTGCAGTCTGTGCTGTGTGAGTGTGCTCTCTGTGCTGTGTGAGTGTGCTCTCTGTGCTGTGTGAGTGTGCTCTCTGTGCTGTGTGAGTGTGCTCTCTGTGCTGTGTGAGTGTGCAGTCTGTGCTGTGTGAGTGTGCTCTCTGTGCTGTGTATGTGTGCTCTCGGTGCTGTGTGAGTGTGCTCTCTGTGCTGTGTGAGTGTGCAGCCTGTGCTGTGTGAGTGTGCAGTCTGTGCTGTGTGAGTGTGCAGCCTGTGCTGTGTGAGTGTGCAGTCTGTGCTGTGTGAGTGTGCAGTCTGTGCTGTGTGAGTGTGCTCTCTGTGCTGTGTGAGTGTGCAGTCTGTGCTGTGTGAGTGTGCTCTCTGTGCTGTGTGAGTGTGCTCTCTGTGCTGTGTGAGTGTGCTCTCTGTGCTGTGTGAGTGTGCTCTCTGTGCTGTGTGAGTGTGCTCTCTGTGCTGTGTGAGTGTGCTCTCTGTGCTGTGTGAGTGTGCAGTCTGTGCTGTGTGAGTGTGTCTCTGTGCTGTGTGCGTGTGCTCTCTGTGCTGTGTGAGTGTGCTCTCTGTGCTGTGTGAGTGTGCTCTCTGTGCTGTGTGCGTGTGCTCTCTGTGCTGTGTGAGTGCGCTCTCTGTGCTGTGTGAGTGTGTCTCTGTGCTGTGTGCGTGTGCTCTCTGTGCTGTGTGAGTGCGCTCTCTGTGCTGTGTGAGTGTGCTCTCTGTGCTGTGTGAGTGTGCTCTCTGTGCTGTGTGAGTGTGCTCTCTGTGCTGTGTGAGTGTGCAGCCTGTGCTGTGTGAGTGTGCAGTCTGTGCTGTGTGAGTGTGCAGTCTGTGCTGTGTGAGTGTGCTCTCTGTGCTGTGTGATTGTGCTCTCTGTGCTGTGTGAGTGTGCAGTCTGTGCTGTGTGAGTGTGCTCTCTGTGCTGTGTGAGTGTGCTCTCTGTGCTGTGTATGTGTGCTCTCTGTGCTGTGTGAGTGTGTCTCTGTGCTGTGTGCGTGTGCTCTCTGTGCTGTGTGAGTGTGCTCTCTGTGCTGTGTGAGTGTGCAGTCTGTGCTGTGAGAGTGTGCTCTCTGTGCTGTGTGAGTGTGCTCTCTGTGCTGTGTGAGTGTGCAGTCTGTGCTGTGTGAGTGTGCTCTCTGTGCTGTGTGAGTGTGCTCTCTGTGCTGTGTGAGTGTGCTCTCTGTGCTGTGTGAGTGTGCTCTCTGTGCTGTGTGAGTGTGTCTCTGTGCTGTGTGAGTGTGCTCTCTGTGCTGTGTGAGTGTGCGTTCTGTGCTGTGTGAGTGTGCTCTCTGTGCTGTGTGAGTGTGCTCTCTGTGCTGTGTGAGTGTGCTCTCTGTGCTGTGTGAGTGTGCAGTCTGTGCTGTGTGAGTGTGCTCTCTGTGCTGTGTGAGTGTGCTCTCTGTGCTGTGTGAGTGTGCTCTCTGTGCTGTGTGAGTGTGCAGCCTGTGCTGTGTGAGTGTGCTCTCTGTGCTGTGTGAGTGTGCAGCCTGTGCTGTGTGAGTGTGCTCTCTGTGCTGTGTGAGTGTGCTCTCTGTGCTGTGTGAGTGTGCTCTCTGTGCTGTGTGAGTGTGCTCTCTGTGCTGTGTGAGTGTGCTCTCTGTGCTGTGTGAGTGTGCTCTCTGTGCTGTGTGAGTGTGCTCTCTGTGCTGTGTGAGTGCGCAGTCGGTGCTGTGTGAGTGTGCTCTCTGTGCTGTGTGAGTGTGCAGTCTGTGCTGTGTGAGTGTGCGTTCTGTGCTGTGTGAGTGTGCATTCTGTGCTGTGTGAGTGTGCAGTCTGTGCTGTGAGAGTGTGCTCTCTGTGCTGTGAGAGTGTGCTCTCTGTGCTGTGTGAGTGTGCAGTCTGTGCTGTGTGAGTGTGCAGTCTGTGCTGTGTGAGTGTGCAGTCTGTGCTGTGTGAGTGTGCTCTCTGTGCTGTGTGAGTGTGCTCTCTGTGCTGTGTGAGTGTGCAGCCTGTGCTGTGTGAGTGTGCTCTCTGTGCTGTGTGAGTGTGCAGTCTGTGCTGTGTGAGTGTGCTCTCTGTGCTGTGTGAGTGTGCATTCTGTGCTGTGTGAGTGTGCAGTCTGTGCTGTGAGAGTGTGCTCTCTGTGCTGTGTGAGTGTGCTCTCTGTGCTGTGTGAGTGTGCAGTCTGTGCTGTGTGAGTGTGCAGTCTGTGCTGTGAGAGTGTGCTCTCTGTGCTGTGTGAGTGTGCTATCTGTGCTGTGTGAGTGTGCTCTCTGTGCTGTGTGAGTGTGCAGTCTGTGCTGTGTGAGTGTGCAGTCTGTGCTGTGTGAGTGTGCTCTCTGTGCTATGTGAGTGTGCTCTCTGTGCTGTGTGAGTGTGTCTCTGTGCTGTGTGAGTGTGCTCTCTGTGCTGTGTGAGTGTGCTCTCTGTGCTGTGTGAGTGTGCTCTCGGTGCTGTGTGAGTGCGCTCTCTGTGCTGTGTGAGTGTGCTCTCTGTGCTGTGTGAGTGTGCAGTCTGTGCTGTGTGCGTGTGCTCTCTGTGCTGTGTGAGTGTGCAGTCTGTGCTGTGTGAGTGTGCTCTCTGTGCTGTGTGAGTGTGCTCTCTGTGCTGTGTGAGTGTGCTCTCTGTGCTGTGTGAGTGTGCTCTCTGTGCTGTGTGAGTGTGCTCTCTGTGCTGTGTGAGTGTGCAGTCTGTGCTGTGTGAGTGTGCAGTCTGTGCTGTGTGAGTGTGCAGTCTGTGCTGTGTGAGTGTGCTCTCTGTGCTGTGTGAGTGAGCAGTCTGTGCTGTGTGAGTGTGCAGTCTGTGCTGTGTGAGTGTGCTCTCTGTGCTGTGTGAGTGTGTCTCTGTGCTGTGTGAGTGTGCAGTCTGTGCTGTGTGAGTGTGCAGTCTGTGCTGTGTGAGTGTGCTCTCTGTGCTGTGTGAGTGTGCTCTCTGTGCTGTGTGAGTGTGCTCTCTGTGCTGTATGAGTGTGCTCTCTGTGCTGTGTGAGTGTGCAGTCTGTGCTGTGTGAGTGTGCTCTCGGTGCTGTGTGAGTGTGCTCTCTGTGCTGTGTGAGTGTGCAGTCTGTGCTGTGTGAGTGTGCTCTCTGTGCTATGTGAGTGTGCAGTCTGTGCTGTGTGAGTGTGCTCTCTGTGCTATGTGAGTGTGCAGTCTGTGCTGTGTGAGTGTGCTCTCTGTGCTATGTGAGTGTGCAGTCTGTGCTGTGTGAGTGTGCTCTCTGTGCTGTGTGAGTGTGCAGTCTGTGCTGTATGAGTGTGCTCTCTGTGCTGTGTGAGTGTGCAGTCTGTGCTGTGTGAGTGTGCTCTCGGTGCTGTGTGAGTGTGCTCTCTGTGCTATGTGAGTGTGCAGTCTGTGCTGTATGAGTGTGCTCTCTGTGCTGTGTGAGTGTGCAGTCTGTGCTGTGTGAGTGTGCTCTCGGTGCTGTGTGAGTGTGCTCTCTGTGCTGTGTGAGTGTGCAGTCTGTGCTGTGTGAGTGCTCTCTGTGCTGTGTGAGTGTGCTCTCTGTGCTGTGTGCGTGTGCAGTCTGTGCTGTGTGAGTGTGTCTCTGTGCTGTGTGAGTGTGCTCTCTGTGCTGAGTGAGTGTGCAGTCTGTGCTGTGTGAGTGTGCTCTCTGTGCTGTGTGAGTGTGCTCTGTGTGCTGTGTGAGTGTGCTCTCTGTGCTGTGTGAGTGCTCTCTGTGCTGTGTGAGTGTGCAGTCTGTGCTGTGTGAGTGTGCTCTCGGTGCTGTGTGAGTGTGCTCTCTGTGCTGTGTGAGTGTGCAGTCTGTGCTGTGTGAGTGCTCTCTGTGCTGTGTGAGTGTGCTCTCTGTGCTGTGTGCGTGTGCAGTCTGTGCTGTGTGAGTGTGTCTCTGTGCTGTGTGAGTGTGCTCTCTGTGCTGAGTGAGTGTGCAGTCTGTGCTGTGTGAGTGTGCTCTCTGTGCTGTGTGAGTGTGCTCTGTGTGCTGTGTGAGTGTGCTCTCTGTGCTGTGTGAGTGTGCTCTCTGTGCTGTGTGAGTGTGCTCTCTGTGCTGAGTGAGTGTGCAGTCTGTGCTGTGTGAGTGTGCAGTCTGTGCTGTGTGAGTGTGCTCTCTGTGCTGTGTGAGTGTGCTCTCTGTGCTGTGTGAGTGTGCTCTCTGTGCTGTGTGAGTGTGCTCTCTGTGCTGTGTGAGTGTGCTCTCTGTGCTGTGTGAGTGTGCAGTCTGTGCTGTGTGAGTGTGTCTCTGTGCTGTGTGAGTGTGCTCTCTGTGCTGAGTGAGTGTGCAGTCTGTGCTGTGTGAGTGTGCTCTCTGTGCTGTGTGAGTGTGCTCTCTGTGCTGAGTGAGTATGCTCTCTGTGCTGTGTGAGTGAGCTCTCTGTGCTGTGCGAGTGTGCTCTCTGTGCTGTATGAGTGTGCTCTCTGTGCTGTGTGAGTGTGCTCTCTGTGCTGTATGAGTGTGCTCTCTGTGCTGTGTGAGTGTGCTCTCTGTGCTGTGTGAGTGTGCAGTCTGTGCTGTGTGCGTGTGCTCTCTGTGCTGTGTGAGTGTGCAGTCTGTGCTGTGTGAGTGTGCTCTCTGTGCTGTGTGAGTGTGCTCTCTGTGCTGTGTGAGTGTGCTCTCTGTGCTGTGTGAGTGTGCTCTCTGTGCTGTGTGAGTGTGCTCTCTGTGCTGTGTGAGTGTGCTCTCTGTGCTGTGTGAGTGTGCTCTCTGTGCTGTGTGAGTGTGCTCTCTGTGCTGTGCGAGTGTGCTCTCTGTGCTGTGTGAGTGTGCGTTCTGTGCTGTGTGAGTGTGCTCTCTGTGCTGTGTGAGTGTGCTCTCTGTGCTGTGTGAGTGTGCAGTCTGTGCTGTGTGAGTGTGCTCTCTGTGCTGTGTGAGTGTGCTCTCTGTGCTGTGTGAGTGTGCTCTCTGTGCTGTGTGAGTGTGCTCTCTGTGCTGTGTGAGTGTGCTCTCTGTGCTGTGTGAGTGTGCAGTCTGTGCTGTGTGAGTGTGTCTCTGTGCTGTGTGAGTGTGCTCTCTGTGCTGTGTGAGTGTGCAGTCTGTGCTGTGTGAGTGTGTCTCTGTGCTGTGTGAGTGTGCTCTCTGTGCTGTGTGAGTGTGCAGTCTGTGCTGTGTGAGTGTGCTCTCTGTGCTGTGTGAGTGTGCTCTCTGTGCTGTGTGAGTGTGCAGTCTGTGCTGTGTGAGTGTGCTCTCTGTGCTGTGTGAGTGTGCAGTCTGTGCTGTGTGAGTGTGCTCTCTGTGCTGTGTGATTGTGCTCTCTGTGCTGTGTGAGTGTGCAGTCTGTGCTGTGTGAGTGTGCTCTCTGTGCTGTGTGAGTGTGCTCTCTGTGCTGTGTGAGTGTGTCTCTGTGCTGTGTGAGTGAGCTCTCTGTGCTGTGTGAGTGTGCTCTCTGTGCTGTGTGAGTGTGCTCTCTGTGCTGTGTGAGTGTGCTCTCTGTGCTGTGTGAGTGTGCAGTCTGTGCTGTGTGAGTGTGCAGTCTGTGCTGTGTGAGTGTGCAGTCTGTGCTGTGTGAGTGTGCTCTCTGTGCTGTGTGAGTGTGCAGTCTGTGCTGTGTGAGTGTGCTCTCTGTGCTGTGTGAGTGTGCTCTCTGTGCTGTGTGAGTGTGCAGTCTGTGCTGTGTGAGTGTGCAGTCTGTGCTGTGTGAGTGTGCAGTCTGTGCTGTGTGAGTGTGCTCTCTGTGCTGTGTGAGTGTGCTCTCTGTGCTGTGTGAGTGTGCAGTCTGTGCTGTGTGAGTGTGCTCTCTGTGCTGTGTGAGTGTGTCTCTGTGCTGTGTGAGTGTGTCTCTGTGCTGTGTGAGTGTGTCTCTGTGCTGTGTGAGTGTGCTCTCTGTGCTGTGTGAGTGTGCTCTCTGTGCTGTGTGAGTGTGCAGTCTGTGCTGTGTGAGTGTGCTCTCTGTGCTGTGTGAGTGTGCTCTCTGTGCTGTGTGAGTGTGCTCTCTGTGCTGTGTGAGTGTGTCTCTGTGCTGTGTGAGTGTGTCGCTGTGCTGTGTGAGTGTGCTCTCTGTGCTGTGCGAGTGTGTCTCGGTGCTGTGTGAGTGTGTCTCTGTGCTGTGTGAGTGTGTCGCTGTGCTGTGTGAGTGTGCAGTCTGTGCTGTGTGAGTGTGCTCTCTGTGCTGTGTGAGTGTGCTCTCTGTGCTGTGTGAGTGTGCTCTCTGTGCTGTGTGAGTGTGTCTCGGTGCTGTGTGAGTGTGCTCTCTGTGCTGTGTGAGTGTGCTCTCTGTGCTATGTGAGTGTGCTCTCTGTGCTGTGTGAGTGTGCAGTCTGTGCTGTGTGAGTGTGTCGCTGTGCTGTGTGAGTGTGCAGTCTGTGCTGTGTGAGTGTGCTCTCTGTGCTATGTGAGTGTGCTCTCTGTGCTGTGTGAGTGTGCTCTCTGTGCTGTGTGAGTGTGCTCTCTGTGCTGTGTGAGTGTGCCCACTGTGCTGTGTGAGTGTGCAGCCTGTGCTGTGTGAGTGTGCTCTCTGTGCTGTGTGAGTGTGCTCTCTGTGCTGTGAGAGTGTGCTCTCTGTGCTGTGTGAGTGTGTCTCTGTGCTGTGTGAGTGCGCAGTCTGTGCTGTGTGAGTGTGTCTCTGTGCTGTGTGAGTGAGCTCTCTGTGCTGTGTGAGTGTGCTCTCTGTGCTGTGTGAGTGTGTCTCTGTGCTGTGTGAGTGTGCTCTCTGTGCTGTGTGAGTGTGTCTCTGTGCTGTGAGAGTGTGCTCTCTGTGCTGTGTGAGTGTGTCTCTGTGCTGTGTGAGTGTGCTCTCTGTGCTGTGTGAGTGTGCTCTCTGTGCTGTGTGAGTGTGTCTCTGTGCTGTGTGAGTGTGCTCTCTGTGCTGTGTGAGTGTGTCTCTGTGCTGTGAGAGTGTGCTCTCTGTGCTGTGTGAGTGTGCTCTCTGTGCTGTGAGAGTGTGCTCTCTGTGCTGTGTGAGTGTGTCTCTGTGCTGTGTGAGTGCGCAGTCTGTGCTGTGTGAGTGTGTCTCTGTGCTGTGTAAGTGTGTCTCTGTGCTGTGTGAGTGTGTCTCTGTGCTGTGTGAGTGTGCTCTCTGTGCTGTGTGAGTGTGCTCTCTGTGCTGTGTGAGTGTGCTCTCTGTGCTGTGTGAGTGTGCCCACTGTGCTGTGTGAGTGTGCAGCCTGTGCTGTGTGAGTGTGCTCTCTGTGCTGTGAGAGTGTGCTCTCTGTGCTGTGTGAGTGTGCTCTCTGTGCTGTGTGAGTGTGCTCTCTGTGCTGTGTGAGTGTGCTCTCTGTGCTGTGTGAGTGTGCTCTCTGTGCTGTGTGAGTGTGCAGCCTGTGCTGTGTGAGTGTGCTCTCTGTGCTGTGTGAGTGTGCTCTCTGTGCTGTGTGAGTGTGCAGCTTGTGCTGTGTGAGTGTGCTCTCTGTGCTGTGAGAGTGTGCTCTCTGTGCTGTGTGAGTGTGCTCTCTGTGCTGTGTGAGTGTGCTCTCTGTGCTGTGAGAGTGTGCTCTCTGTGTTGTGTGAGTGTGCAGCCTGTGCTGTGTGAGTGTGCTCTCTGTGCTGTGTGAGTGTGCTCTCTGTGCTGTGTGAGTGTGCTCTCTGTGCTGTGTGAGTGTGTCTCTGTGCTGTGTGAGTGTGCTCTCTGTGCTGTGTGAGTGTGCAGTCTGTGCTGTGTGCGTGTGCTCTCTGTGCTATGTGAGTGTGCTCTCAGTGCTGTGTGAGTGTGTCTCTGTGCTGTGTGAGTGTGCTCTCTGTGCTGTGTGAGTGTGTCTCTGTGCTGTGTGAGTGTGCTCTCTGTGCTGTGTGAGTGTGCAGCCTGTGCTGTGTGAGTGTGCTCTCTGTGCTGTGTGAGTGTGCTCTCTGTGCTGTGTGAGTGTGCACTCTGTGCTGTGTGAGTGTGCAGTCTGTGCTGTGTGAGTGTGCAGTCTGTGCTGTGTGAGTGTGCTCTCTGTGCTGTGTGAGTGTGCTCTCTGTGCTGTGTGAGTGTGCACTCTGTGCTGTGTGAGTGTGCTCTCTGTGCTGTGTGAGTGTGCTCTCTGTGCTATGTGAGTGTGCTCTCTGTGCTGTGTGAGTGTGCTCTCTGTGCTGTGTGAGTGTGCAGTCTGTGCTGTGTGTGTGTGCTCTCTGTGCTGTGTGAGTGTGCAGTCTGTGCTGTGTGAGTGTGCAGTCTGTGCTGTGTGATTGTGCAGTCTGTGCTGTGTGAGTGTGCTCTCTGTGCTGTGTGAGTGTGCAGTCTGTGCTGTGTGAGTGTGCAGTCTGTGCTGTGTGAGTGTGCTCTCTGTGCTGTGTGAGTGTGCTCTCTGTGCTGTGTGAGTGTGCACTCTGTGCTGTGTGAGTGTGCTCTCTGTGCTGTGTGAGTGTGCTCTCTGTGCTATGTGAGTGTGCTCTCTGTGCTGTGTGAGTGTGCAGTCTGTGCTATGTGAGTGTGCTCTCTGTGCTGTGTGAGTGTGCTCTCTGTGCTGTGTGAGTGTGCAGTCTGTGCTGTGTGAGTGTGCTCTCTGTGCTGTGTGAGTGTGCTCTCTGTGCTGTGTGAGTGTGCAGTCTGTGCTGTGTGAGTGTGCTCTCTGTGCTATGTGAGTGTGCTCTCTGTGCTATGTGAGTGTGCTCTCTGTGCTGTGTGAGTGTGCAGTCTGTGCTATGTGAGTGTGCTCTCTGTGCTGTGTGAGTGTGCTCTCTGTGCTGTGTGAGTGTGCAGTCTGTGCTGTGTGAGTGTGCTCTCTGTGCTATGTGAGTGTGCTGCCTGTGCTGTGTGAGTGTGTCGCTGTGCTGTGTGAGTGTGCAGTCTGTGCTGTGTGAGTGTGCAGTCTGTGCTGTGTGAGTGTGTCGCTGTGCTGTGTGAGTGTGCAGTCTGTGCTGTGTGAGTGTGCTCTCTGTGCTATGTGAGTGTGCTCTCTGTGCTGTGTGAGTGTGCAGCCTGTGCTGTGTGAGTGTGCTCTCTGTGCTGTGAGAGTGTGCTCTCTGTGCTGTGAGAGTGTGCTCTCTGTACTGTGTGAGTGTGCTCTCTGTGCTGTGTGAGTGTGCTCTCTGTGCTGTGTGAGTGTGCTCTCCGTGCTGTGTGAGTGTGCTCTCTGTGCTGTGTGAGTGTGCTCTCTGTGCTGTGTGAGTGTGCTCTCTGTGCTGTGTGAGTGTGCTCTCTGTGCTATGTGAGTGTGCTCTCTGTGCTGTGTGAGTGTGCTCTCTGTGCTGTGTGAGTGTGCTCTCTGTGCTGTGTGAGTGTGCTCTCTGTGCTGTGTGAGTGTGCTCGCTGTGCTGTGTGAGTGTGCAGTCTGTGCTGTGTGAGTGTGCTCTCTGTGCTATGTGAGTGTGCTCTCTGTGCTGTGTGAGTGTGCTCTCTGTGCTGTGTGAGTGTGCAGTCTGTGCTGTGTGAGTGTGCTCTCTGTGCTATGTGAGTGTGCTGCCTGTGCTGTGTGAGTGTGTCGCTGTGCTGTGTGAGTGTGCAGTCTGTGCTGTGTGAGTGTGCAGTCTGTGCTGTGTGAGTGTGTCGCTGTGCTGTGTGAGTGTGCAGTCTGTGCTGTGTGAGTGTGCTCTCTGTGCTATGTGAGTGTGCAGCCTGTGCTGTGTGAGTGTGCAGTCTGTGCTGTGTGAGTGTGTCGCTGTGCTGTGTGAGTGTGCAGTCTGTGCTGTGTGAGTGTGCTCTCTGTGCTATGTGAGTGTGCTCTCTGTGCTGTGTGAGTGTGCAGTCTGTGCTGTGTGAGTGTGCTCTCTGTGCTGTGTGAGTGTGCAGCCTGTGCTGTGTGAGTGTGCTCTCTGTGCTGTGAGAGTGTGCTCTCTGTGCTGTGAGAGTGTGCTCTCTGTACTGTGTGAGTGTGCTCTCTGTGCTGTGTGAGTGTGCTCTCTGTGCTGTGTGAGTGTGCTCTCCGTGCTGTGTGAGTGTGCTCTCTGTGCTGTGTGAGTGTGCAGTCTGTGCTGTGTGAGTGTGCAGTCTGTGCTGTGTGAGTGTGCAGCCTGTGCTGTGTGAGTGTGCTCTCCGTGCTGTGTGAGTGTGCTCTCTGTACTGTGTGAGTGTGCAGCCTGTGCTGTGTGAGTGTGCTCTCCGTGCTGTGTGAGTGTGCAGTCTGTGCTGTGTGAGTGTGCAGTCTGTGCTGTGTGAGTGTGCATTCTGTGCTGTGTGAGTGTGCTCTCCGTGCTGTGTGAGTGTGCTCTCCGTGCTGTGTGAGTGTGCAGTCTGTGCTGTGTGAGTGTGCAGCCTGTGCTGTGTGAGTGTGCTCTCCGTGCTGTGTGAGTGTGCTCTCTGTACTGTGTGAGTGTGCAGTCTGTGCTGTGTGAGTGTGCTCTCTGTGCTGTGTGAGTGTGCAGTCTGTGCTGTGTGAGTGTGCTCTCTGTGCTGTGTGAGTGGGCAGTCTGTGCTGTGTGAGTGTGCAGTCTGTGCTGTGTGAGTGTGCTCTCTGTGCTGTGTGAGTGTGCAGTCTGTGCTGTGTGAGTGTGCTCTCTGTGCTGTGAGAGTGTGCTCTCTGTGCTGTGTGAGTGTGCAGCCTGTGCTGTGTGAGTGTGCTCTCTGTGCTGTGTGAGTGTGCAGTCTGTGCTGTGTGAGTGTGCTCTCTGTGCTGTGTGAGTGTGCTCTCTGTGCTGTGTGAGTGTGCTCTCTGTGCTGTGTGAGTGTGCAGTCTGTGCTGTGTGAGTGTGTCTCTGTGCTGTGTGAGTGTGCTCACTGTGCTGTGTGAGTGTGCTCTCTGTGCTGAGTGAGTGTGCTCTCTGTGCTGTGTGAGTGTGCTCTCTGTGCTGTGTGAGTGTGCTCTCTGTGCTGTGTGAGTGTGCAGTCTGTGCTGTGAGAGTGTGCTCTCTGTGCTGTGTGAGTGTGCTCTCTGTGCTGAGTGAGTGTGCTCTCTGTGCTGTGTGAGTGTGCAGTCTGTGCTGTGAGTGTGCTCTCTGTGCTGTGTGAGTGTGCTCTCTGTGCTGTGTGAGTGTGCTCTCTGTGCTGAGTGAGTGTGCTCTCTGTGCTGTGTGAGTGTGCTCTCTGTGCTGTGTGAGTGTGCTCTCTGTGCTGTGTGAGTGTGCAGTCTGTGCTGTGTGAGTGTGCTCTCTGTGCTGTGTGAGTGTGCTCTCTGTGCTGTGTGAGTGTGCTCTCTGTGCTGTGTGAGTGTGCTCTCTGTGCTGTGAGAGTGTGCTCTCTGTGCTGTGTGAGTGTGCAGTCTGTGCTGTGTGAGTGTGCTCTCTGTGCTGTGTGAGTGTGCTCTCTGTGCTGTGTGAGTGTGCTCTCTGTGCTGTGTGAGTGTGCTCTCTGTGCTGTGTGAGTGTGCAGTCTGTGCTGTGTGAGTGTGCTCTCTGTGCTGTGTGAGTGTGCTCTCTGTGCTGTGTGAGTGTGCTCTCTGTGCAGTGTGAGTGTGCAGTCTGTGCTGTGTGAGTGTGCTCTCTGTGCTGTGTGATTGTGCAGTCTGTGCTGTGTGAGTGTGCAGCCTGTGCTGTGTGAGTGTGTCTCTGTGCTATGTTGGTGTGCTCTCTGTGCTGTGTGAGTGTGCTCTCTGTGCTGTGTGAGTGTGCTCTCTGTGCTGTGTGAGTGTGAAGCCTGTGCTGTGTGAGTGTGCTCTCTGTGCTGTGTGAGTGTGCAGTCTGTGCTATGTGAGTGTGCAGTCTGTGCTGTGTGAGTGTGCTCTCTGTGCTGTGTGAGTGTGCAGTCTGTGCTGTGTGAGTGTGCAGTCTGTGCTGTGTGAGTGTGCTCTCTGTGCTGTGTGAGTGTGCTCTCTGTGCTGTGTGAGTGTGCAGTCTGTGCTGTGTGAGTGTGCTCTCTGTGCTGTGTGAGTGTGCTCTCTGTGCTGTGTGAGTGTGCTCTCTGTGCTGTGTGAGTGTGCAGTCTGTGCTGTGTGAGTGTGCTCTCTGTGCAGTGTGAGTGTGCAGTCTGTGCTGTGTGAGTGTGCTCTCTGTGCTATGTGAGTGTGCTCTCTGTGCTGTGTGAGTGTGCTCTCTGTGCTGTGTGAGTGTGCTCTCTGTGCTGTGTGAGTGTGCTCTCTGTGCTGTGTGAGTGTGCAGTCTGTGCTGTGTGAGTGTGCTCTCTGTGCAGTGTGAGTGTGCAGTCTGTGCTGTGTGAGTGTGCTCTCTGTGCTGTGTGAGTGTGCTCTCTGTGCTGTGTGAGTGTGCTCTCTGTGCTGTGTGAGTGTGCAGTCTGTGCTGTGTGAGTGTGCTCTCTGTGCTGTGTGAGTGTGCTCTCTGTGCTGTGTGAGTGTGCTCTCTGTGCTGTGTGAGTGTGCTCTCTGTGCTGTGTGAGTGTGCTCTCTGTGCTGTGTGAGTGTGCAGTCTGTGCTGTGTGAGTGTGCTCTCTGTGCAGTGTGAGTGTGCAGTCTGTGCTGTGTGAGTGTGCTCTCTGTGCTATGTGAGTGTGCTCTCTGTGCTGTGTGAGTGTGCTCTCTGTGCTGTGTGAGTGTGCTCTCTGTGCTGTGTGAGTGTGCAGTCTGTGCTGTGTGAGTGTGCTCTCTGTGCTGTGTGAGTGTGCTCTCTGTGCTGTGTGAGTGTGCTCTCTGTGCTGTGTGAGTGTGCAGTCTGTGCTGTGTGAGTGCTCTCTGTGCTGTGTGAGTGTGCAGTCTGTGCTGTGTGAGTGTGCAGTCTGTGCTGTGTGAGTGTGCAGTCTGTGTTGTGTGAGTGTGCTCTCTGTGCTGTGTGAGTGTGCAGCCTGTGCTGTGTGAGTGTGCAGTCTGTGCTGTGAGAGTGTGCTCTCTGTGCTGTGTGAGTGTGCAGTCTGTGCTGTGAGAGTGTGCTCTCTGTGCAGTGTGAGTGTGCAGTCTGTGCTGTGTGAGTGTGCTCTCTGTGCTGTGTGAGTGTGCTCTCTGTGCTGTGTGAGTGTGCAGTCTGTGCTGTGTGAGTGTGCTCTCTGTGCTGTGTGAGTGTGCAGTCTGTGCTGTGTGAGTGTGCTCTCTGTGCTGTGTGAGTGTGCTCTCTGTGCTGTGTGAGTGTGCAGTCTGTGCTGTGTGAGTGTGCTCTCTGTGCTGTGTGAGTGTGCTCTCTGTGCTGTGTGAGTGTGCTCTCTGTGCAGTGTGAGTGTGCAGTCTGTGCTGTGTGAGTGTGCTCTCTGTGCTGTGTGAGTGTGTCTCTGTGCTGTGTGAGTGTGCTCTCTGTGCTGGGTGAGTGTGCTCGCTGTGCTGTGTGAGTGTGCTCTCTGTGCTGTGTGAGTGTGCAGTCTGTGCTGTGTGAGTGTGCTCTCTGTGCTGTGTGAGTGTGCTCTCTGTGCTGTGTGAGTGTGCAGTCTGTGCTGTGTGAGTGTGCTCTCTGTGCTGTGTGAGTGTGCTCTCTGTGCTGTGTGAGTGTGCTCTCTGTGCAGTGTGAGTGTGCAGTCTGTGCTGTGTGAGTGTGCTCTCTGTGCTGTGTGAGTGTGCAGTCTGTGCTGTGTGAGTGTGCTCTCTGTGCTGTGTGAGTGTGCTCTCTGTGCTGTGTGAGTGTGCAGTCTGTGCTGTGTGAGTGTGCAGTCTGTGCTGTGTGATTGTGCTCTCTGTGCTGTGTGAGTGTGCTCTCTGTGCTGTGTGAGTGTGCTCTCTGTGCTGTGTGAGTGTGCTCTCTGTGCTGTGTGAGTGTGCTCTCTGTGCTGTGTGAGTGTGCTCTCTGTGCTGTGTGAGTGTGCTCTCTGTGCTGTGTGAGTGTGCTCTCTGTGCTGTGTGAGTGTGCAGTCTGTGCTGTGTGATTGTGCTCTCTGTGCTGTGTGAGTGTGCAGTCTGTGCTGTGTGAGTGTGCAGTCTGTGCTGTGTGAGTGTGCTCTCTGTTCTGTGTGAGTGTGCTCTCTGTGCTGTGTGAGTGTGCTCTCTGTGCTGTGTGAGTGTGCTCTCTGTGCTGTGTGAGTGTGCAGTCTGTGCTGTGTGAGTGTGCTCTCTGTGCTGTGTGAGTGTGCTCTCTGTGCTGTGTGAGTGTGCTCTCTGTGCTGTGTGAGTGTGCTCTCTGTGCTGTGTGAGTGTGCTCTCTGCTGTGTGAGTGTGCTCTCTGTGTTGTGTGAGTGTGCAGTCTGTGCTGTGTGAGTGTGCAGTCTGTGCTGTGTGAGTGTGCTCTCTGTGCAGTGTGAGTGTGCAGTCTGTGCTGTGTGATTGTGCTCTCTGTGCTGTGTGAGTGTGCAGTCTGTGCTGTGTGAGTGTGCAGTCTGTGCTGTGTGAGTGTGCTCTCTGTTCTGTGTGAGTGTGCTCTCTGTGCTGTGAGAGTGTGCTCTCTGTGCTGTGAGAGTGTGCTCTCTGTACTGTGTGAGTGTGCTCTCTGTGCTGTGTGAGTGTGCTCTCTGTGCTGTGTGAGTGTGCTCTCCGTGCTGTGTGAGTGTGCTCTCTGTGCTGTGTGAGTGTGCAGTCTGTGCTGTGTGAGTGTGCAGTCTGTGCTGTGTGAGTGTGCTCTCTGTACTGTGTGAGTGTGCAGCCTGTGCTGTGTGAGTGTGCTCTCTGTGCTGTGTGAGTGTGCAGTCTGTGCTGTGTGAGTGTGCTCTCTGTGCTGTGTGAGTGTGCAGTCTGTGCTGTGTGAGTGTGCTCTCTGTGCTGTGAGAGTGTGCTCTCTGTGCTGTGTGAGTGTGCAGCCTGTGCTGTGTGAGTGTGCTCTCTGTGCTGTGTGAGTGTGCAGTCTGTGCTGTGTGAGTGTGCTCTCTGTGCTGTGTGAGTGTGCTCTCTGTGCTGTGTGAGTGTGCTCTCTGTGCTGTGTGAGTGTGCAGTCTGTGCTGTGTGAGTGTGTCTCTGTGCTGTGTGAGTGTGCTCACTGTGCTGTGTGAGTGTGCTCTCTGTGCTGAGTGAGTGTGCTCTCTGTGCTGTGTGAGTGTGCTCTCTGTGCTGTGTGAGTGTGCTCTCTGTGCTGTGTGAGTGTGCAGTCTGTGCTGTGAGAGTGTGCTCTCTGTGCTGTGTGAGTGTGCTCTCTGTGCTGAGTGAGTGTGCTCTCTGTGCTGTGTGAGTGTGCAGTCTGTGCTGTGAGTGTGCTCTCTGTGCTGTGTGAGTGTGCTCTCTGTGCTGTGTGAGTGTGCTCTCTGTGCTGAGTGAGTGTGCTCTCTGTGCTGTGTGAGTGTGCTCTCTGTGCTGTGTGAGTGTGCTCTCTGTGCTGTGTGAGTGTGCAGTCTGTGCTGTGTGAGTGTGCTCTCTGTGCTGTGTGAGTGTGCTCTCTGTGCTGTGTGAGTGTGCTCTCTGTGCTGTGTGAGTGTGCTCTCTGTGCTGTGAGAGTGTGCTCTCTGTGCTGTGTGAGTGTGCAGTCTGTGCTGTGTGAGTGTGCTCTCTGTGCTGTGTGAGTGTGCTCTCTGTGCTGTGTGAGTGTGCTCTCTGTGCTGTGTGAGTGTGCTCTCTGTGCTGTGTGAGTGTGCAGTCTGTGCTGTGTGAGTGTGCTCTCTGTGCTGTGTGAGTGTGCTCTCTGTGCTGTGTGAGTGTGCTCTCTGTGCAGTGTGAGTGTGCAGTCTGTGCTGTGTGAGTGTGCTCTCTGTGCTGTGTGATTGTGCAGTCTGTGCTGTGTGAGTGTGCAGCCTGTGCTGTGTGAGTGTGTCTCTGTGCTATGTTGGTGTGCTCTCTGTGCTGTGTGAGTGTGCTCTCTGTGCTGTGTGAGTGTGCTCTCTGTGCTGTGTGAGTGTGAAGCCTGTGCTGTGTGAGTGTGCTCTCTGTGCTGTGTGAGTGTGCAGTCTGTGCTATGTGAGTGTGCAGTCTGTGCTGTGTGAGTGTGCTCTCTGTGCTGTGTGAGTGTGCAGTCTGTGCTGTGTGAGTGTGCAGTCTGTGCTGTGTGAGTGTGCTCTCTGTGCTGTGTGAGTGTGCTCTCTGTGCTGTGTGAGTGTGCAGTCTGTGCTGTGTGAGTGTGCTCTCTGTGCTGTGTGAGTGTGCTCTCTGTGCTGTGTGAGTGTGCTCTCTGTGCTGTGTGAGTGTGCAGTCTGTGCTGTGTGAGTGTGCTCTCTGTGCAGTGTGAGTGTGCAGTCTGTGCTGTGTGAGTGTGCTCTCTGTGCTATGTGAGTGTGCTCTCTGTGCTGTGTGAGTGTGCTCTCTGTGCTGTGTGAGTGTGCTCTCTGTGCTGTGTGAGTGTGCTCTCTGTGCTGTGTGAGTGTGCAGTCTGTGCTGTGTGAGTGTGCTCTCTGTGCAGTGTGAGTGTGCAGTCTGTGCTGTGTGAGTGTGCTCTCTGTGCTGTGTGAGTGTGCTCTCTGTGCTGTGTGAGTGTGCTCTCTGTGCTGTGTGAGTGTGCAGTCTGTGCTGTGTGAGTGTGCTCTCTGTGCTGTGTGAGTGTGCTCTCTGTGCTGTGTGAGTGTGCTCTCTGTGCTGTGTGAGTGTGCTCTCTGTGCTGTGTGAGTGTGCAGTCTGTGCTGTGTGAGTGTGCTCTCTGTGCAGTGTGAGTGTGCAGTCTGTGCTGTGTGAGTGTGCTCTCTGTGCTATGTGAGTGTGCTCTCTGTGCTGTGTGAGTGTGCTCTCTGTGCTGTGTGAGTGTGCTCTCTGTGCTGTGTGAGTGTGCAGTCTGTGCTGTGTGAGTGTGCTCTCTGTGCTGTGTGAGTGTGCTCTCTGTGCTGTGTGAGTGTGCTCTCTGTGCTGTGTGAGTGTGCAGTCTGTGCTGTGTGAGTGCTCTCTGTGCTGTGTGAGTGTGCAGTCTGTGCTGTGTGAGTGTGCAGTCTGTGCTGTGTGAGTGTGCAGTCTGTGTTGTGTGAGTGTGCTCTCTGTGCTGTGTGAGTGTGCAGCCTGTGCTGTGTGAGTGTGCAGTCTGTGCTGTGAGAGTGTGCTCTCTGTGCTGTGTGAGTGTGCAGTCTGTGCTGTGAGAGTGTGCTCTCTGTGCAGTGTGAGTGTGCAGTCTGTGCTGTGTGAGTGTGCTCTCTGTGCTGTGTGAGTGTGCTCTCTGTGCTGTGTGAGTGTGCAGTCTGTGCTGTGTGAGTGTGCTCTCTGTGCTGTGTGAGTGTGCAGTCTGTGCTGTGTGAGTGTGCTCTCTGTGCTGTGTGAGTGTGCTCTCTGTGCTGTGTGAGTGTGCAGTCTGTGCTGTGTGAGTGTGCTCTCTGTGCTGTGTGAGTGTGCTCTCTGTGCTGTGTGAGTGTGCTCTCTGTGCAGTGTGAGTGTGCAGTCTGTGCTGTGTGAGTGTGCTCTCTGTGCTGTGTGAGTGTGTCTCTGTGCTGTGTGAGTGTGCTCTCTGTGCTGGGTGAGTGTGCTCGCTGTGCTGTGTGAGTGTGCTCTCTGTGCTGTGTGAGTGTGCAGTCTGTGCTGTGTGAGTGTGCTCTCTGTGCTGTGTGAGTGTGCTCTCTGTGCTGTGTGAGTGTGCAGTCTGTGCTGTGTGAGTGTGCTCTCTGTGCTGTGTGAGTGTGCAGTCTGTGCTGTGTGATTGTGCTCTCTGTGCTGTGTGAGTGTGCTCTCTGTGCTGTGTGAGTGTGCTCTCTGTGCTGTGTGAGTGTGCTCTCTGTGCTGTGTGAGTGTGCTCTCTGTGCTGTGTGAGTGTGCTCTCTGTGCAGTGTGAGTGTGCAGTCTGTGCTGTGTGAGTGTGCTCTCTGTGCTGTGTGAGTGTGCAGTCTGTGCTGTGTGAGTGTGCTCTCTGTGCTGTGTGAGTGTGCTCTCTGTGCTGTGTGAGTGTGCAGTCTGTGCTGTGTGAGTGTGCAGTCTGTGCTGTGTGATTGTGCTCTCTGTGCTGTGTGAGTGTGCTCTCTGTGCTGTGTGAGTGTGCTCTCTGTGCTGTGTGAGTGTGCTCTCTGTGCTGTGTGAGTGTGCTCTCTGTGCTGTGTGAGTGTGCTCTCTGTGCTGTGTGAGTGTGCTCTCTGTGCTGTGTGAGTGTGCTCTCTGTGCTGTGTGAGTGTGCAGTCTGTGCTGTGTGATTGTGCTCTCTGTGCTGTGTGAGTGTGCAGTCTGTGCTGTGTGAGTGTGCAGTCTGTGCTGTGTGAGTGTGCTCTCTGTTCTGTGTGAGTGTGCTCTCTGTGCTGTGTGAGTGTGCTCTCTGTGCTGTGTGAGTGTGCTCTCTGTGCTGTGTGAGTGTGCAGTCTGTGCTGTGTGAGTGTGCTCTCTGTGCTGTGTGAGTGTGCTCTCTGTGCTGTGTGAGTGTGCTCTCTGTGCTGTGTGAGTGTGCTCTCTGTGCTGTGTGAGTGTGCTCTCTGCTGTGTGAGTGTGCTCTCTGTGTTGTGTGAGTGTGCAGTCTGTGCTGTGTGAGTGTGCAGTCTGTGCTGTGTGAGTGTGCTCTCTGTGCAGTGTGAGTGTGCTCTCTGTGCTGTGTGAGTGTGCAGTCTGTGCTGTGTGAGTGTGCAGTCTGTGCTGTGTGAGTGTGCTCTCTGTGCTGTGTGAGTGTGCTCTCTGTGCTGTGTGAGTGTGCTCTCTCTGCTGTGTGAGTGTGCAGTCTGTGCTGTGTGAGTGTGCAGTCTGTGCTGTGTGAGTGTGCTCTCTGTGCTGTGTGAGTGTGCTCTCTGTGCTGTGTGAGTGTGCAGTCTGTGCTGTGTGAGTGTGCAGTCTGTGCTGTGTGAGTGTGCTCTCTGTGCTGTGTGAGTGTGCTCTCTGTGCTGTGTGAGTGTGCTCTCTGTGCTGTGTGAGTGTGCTCTCTGTGCTGTGTGAGTGTGCTCTCTGTGCTGTGTGAGTGTGCTCTCTGTGTTGTGTGAGTGTGCAGTCTGTGCTGTGTGAGTGTGCTCTCTGTGCTGTGTGAGTGTGCTCTCTGTGCTGTGTGAGTGTGTCTCTGTGCTGTGTGAGTGTGCTCTCTGTGCAGTGTGAGTGTGCTCTCTGTGCTGTGTGAGTGTGCTCTCTGTGCTGTGTGAGTGTGCAGTCTGTGCTGTGTGAGTGTGCTCTCTGTGCTATGTGAGTGTGCTCTCTGTGCTGTGTGAGTGTGCAGCCTGTGCTGTGTGAGTGTGCTCTCTGTGTTGTGTGAGTGTGCAGTCTGTGCTGTGTGAGTGTGCTCTCTGTGCTGTGTGAGTGTGTCTCTGTGCTGTGTGAGTGTGCTCTCTGTGCAGTGTGAGTGTGCTCTCTGTGCTGTGTGAGTGTGCTCTCTGTGCTGTGTGAGTGTGCTCTCTGTGCTGTGTGAGTGTGCTCTCTGTGCTGTGTGAGTGTGCAGTCTGTGCTGTGTGAGTGTGCTCTCTGTGCTATGTGAGTGTGCTCTCTGTGCTGTGTGAGTGTGCAGTCTGTGCTGTGTGAGTGTGCAGTCTGTGCTGTGTGAGTGTGCTCTCTGTGCTATGTGAGTGTGCTCTCTGTGCTGTGTGAGTGTGCAGTCTGTGCTGTGAGAGTGTGCTCTCTGTGCAGTGTGAGTGTGCAGTCTGTGCTGTGTGAGTGTGCTCTCTGTGCTGTGTTGGTGTGCTCTCTGTGCTGTGTGAGTGTGCTCTCTGTGCTGTGTGAGTGTACTCTCTGTGCTGTGTGAGTGTGCAGTCTGTGCTGTGTGAGTGTGTCTCTGTGCTGTGTGAGTGTGCTCTCGGTGCTGTGTGAGTGTGCTCTCTGTGCTGTGTGAGTGTGCTCTCTGTGCTGTGTGAGTGTGCTCTCTGTGCTGTGTGAGTGTGCTCTCTGTGCTGTGTGAGTGTGCAGTCTGTGCTGTGTGAGTGTGCAGTCTGTGCTGTGTGAGTGTGCAGTCTGTGCTGTGTGAGTGTGCTCTCTGTGCTGTGTGAGTGTGCTCTCTGTGCTGTGTGAGTGTGCTCTCTGTGCTGTGTGAGTGTGCAGTCTGTGCTGTGTGAGTGTGCTCTCTGTGCTGTGTGAGTGTGCAGTCTGTGCTGTGTGAGTGTGTCTCTGTGCTGTGTGAGTGTGCTCTCTGTGCTGTGTGAGTGTGTCTCTGTGCTGTGTGAGTGTGCAGTCTGTGCTGTGTGAGTGTGTCTCTGTGCTGTGTGAGTGTGCAGTCTGTGCTGTGTGAGTGTGCAGTCTGTGCAGTGTGAGTGTGCTCTCTGTGCTGTGTGAGTGTGCTCTCTGTGCTGTGTGAGTGTGCTCTCTGTGCTGTGTGAGTGTGTCTCTGTGCTGTGTGAGTGTGCTCTCTGTGCTGTGAGTGTGCTCTCTGTGCTGTGTGAGTGCGCTCTCTGTGCTGTGTGAGTGTGCTCTCTGTGCTGCGTGAGTGTGCTCTCTGTGCTGTGTGAGTGTGCTCTCTGTGCTGTGTGAGTGTGCTCTCTGTGCTGTGTGAGTGTGCTCTCTGTGCTGTGTGAGTGTGCTCTCTGTGCTGTGTGAGTGTGCTCCCTGTGCTGTGTGAGTGTGCTCTCTGTGCTGTGTGAGTGTGCAGTCTGTGCTGTGTGAGTGTGCAGTCTGTGCTGTGTGAGTGTGCAGTCTGTGCTGTGTGAGTGTGCTCTCGGTGCTGTGTGAGTGTGCAGTCTGTGCTGTGTGAGTGTGCAGTCTGTGCTGTGTGAGTGTGCTCTCGGTGCTGTGTGAGTGTGCTCTCTGTGCTGTGTGAGTGTGCTCTCTGTGCTGTGTGAGTGTGCAGTCTGTGCTGTGTGAGTGTGCTCTCTGTGCTGTGTGAGTGTGCTCTCTGTGCTGTGTGAGTGTGTCTCTGTGCTGTGTGATTGTGCAGTCTGTGCTGTGTGAGTGTGCTCTCTGTGCTGTGTGAGTGTGCAGTCTGTGCTGTGTGAGTGTGCAGTCTGTGCTGTGTGAGTGTGCAGTCTGTGCTGTGTGAGTGTGCTCTCTGTGCTGTGTGAGTGTGCTCTCTGTGCTGTGTGAGTGTGCTCTCTGTGCTGTGTGAGTGTGCAGTCTGTGCTGTGTGAGTGTGCTCTCTGTGCTGTGTGAGTGTGCAGTCTGTGCTGTGTGAGTGTGTCTCTGTGCTGTGTGAGTGTGCTCTCTGTGCTGTGTGAGTGTGTCTCTGTGCTGTGTGAGTGTGCAGTCTGTGCTGTGTGAGTGTGTCTCTGTGCTGTGTGAGTGTGCAGTCTGTGCTGTGTGAGTGTGCAGTCTGTGCAGTGTGAGTGTGCTCTCTGTGCTGTGTGAGTGTGCTCTCTGTGCTGTGTGAGTGTGCTCTCTGTGCTGTGTGAGTGTGTCTCTGTGCTGTGTGAGTGTGCTCTCTGTGCTGTGAGTGTGCTCTCTGTGCTGTGTGAGTGCGCTCTCTGTGCTGTGTGAGTGTGCTCTCTGTGCTGCGTGAGTGTGCTCTCTGTGCTGTGTGAGTGTGCTCTCTGTGCTGTGTGAGTGTGCTCTCTGTGCTGTGTGAGTGTGCTCTCTGTGCTGTGTGAGTGTGCTCTCTGTGCTGTGTGAGTGTGCTCCCTGTGCTGTGTGAGTGTGCTCTCTGTGCTGTGTGAGTGTGCAGTCTGTGCTGTGTGAGTGTGCAGTCTGTGCTGTGTGAGTGTGCAGTCTGTGCTGTGTGAGTGTGCTCTCGGTGCTGTGTGAGTGTGCAGTCTGTGCTGTGTGAGTGTGCAGTCTGTGCTGTGTGAGTGTGCTCTCGGTGCTGTGTGAGTGTGCTCTCTGTGCTGTGTGAGTGTGCTCTCTGTGCTGTGTGAGTGTGCAGTCTGTGCTGTGTGAGTGTGCTCTCTGTGCTGTGTGAGTGTGCTCTCTGTGCTGTGTGAGTGTGTCTCTGTGCTGTGTGATTGTGCAGTCTGTGCTGTGTGAGTGTGCTCTCGGTGCTGTGTGAGTGTGCTCTCTGTGCTGTGTGAGTGTGCTCTCTGTGCTGTGTGAGTGTGCAGTCTGTGCTGTGTGAGTGTGCTCTCTGTGCTGTGTGAGTGTGTCTCTGTGCTGTGTGAGTGTGCTCTCTGTGCTGTGTGAGTGTGCTCTCTGTGCTGTGTGAGTGTGCAGTCTGTGCTGTGTGAGTGTGCTCTCTGTGCTGTGTGAGTGTGCAGTCTGTGCTGTGTGAGTGTGCTCTCTGTGCTGTGTGAGTGTGCTCTCTGTGCTGTGTGAGTGTGTTCTCTGTGCTGTGTGAGTGTGCTCTCTGTGCTGTGTGAGTGTGCAGTCTGTGCTGTGTGAGTGTGCTCACTGTGCTGTGTGAGTGTGCAGTCTGTGCTGTGTGAGTGTGCAGTCTGTGCTTTGTGAGTGTGCTCTCTGTGCTGTGTGAGTGTGCTCTCTGTGCTGTGTGAGTGTGCTCTCTGCGCTGTGTGAGTGTGCAGTTTGTGCTGTGTGAGTGTGCTCTCTGTGCTGTGTGAGTGTGCTCTCTGTGCTGTGTGAGTGTGCAGTCTGTGCTGTGTGAGTGTGCAGTCTGTGCTGTGTGAGTGTGCTCTCTGTGCTGTGTGAGTGTGCTCTCTGTGCTGTGTGAGTGTGCTCTCTGTGCTGTGTGAGTGTGCAGTCTGTGCTGTGTGAGTGTGCAGTCTGTGCTGTGTGAGTGTGCAGTCTGTGCTGTGTGAGTGTGCTCTCTGTGCTGTGTGAGTGTGCTCTCTGTGCTGAGTGAGTGTGCAGTCTGTGCTGTGTGAGTGTGCTCTCTGTGCTGTGTGAGTGTGCAGTCTGTGCTGTGTGAGTGTGCAGTCTGTGCTGTGTGAGTGTGCAGTCTGTGCTGTGTGAGTGTGCTCTCTGTGCTGTGTGAGTGTGCTCTCTGTGCTGAGTGAGTGTGCAGTCTGTGCTGTGTGAGTGTGCTCTCTGTGCTGTGTGAGTGTGCAGTCTGTGCTGTGTGAGTGTGCAGTCTGTGCTGTGTGAGTGTGCTCTCTGTGCTGTGTGAGTGTGCAGTCTGTGCTGTGTGAGTGTGCTCTCTGTGCTGTGAGTGTGCTCTCTGTGCTGTGTGAGTGTGCTCTCTGTGCTGTGTGAGTGTGCAGTCTGTGCTGTGTGAGTGTGCAGCCTGTGCTGTGTGAGTGTGCTCTCTGTGCTGTGTGAGTGTGTCTCTGTGCTGTGTGATTGTGCTCTCTGTGCTGTGTGAGTGTGCAGTCTGTGCCGTGTGAGTGTGCTCTCTGTGCTGTGTGAGTGTGCAGTCTGTGCTGTGTGAGTGTGCTCTCTGTGCTGTGTGAGTGTGCAGTCTGTGCTGTGTGAGTGTGCAGTCTGTGCTGTGTGAGTGTGCAGTCTGTGCTGTGTGAGTGTGCTCTCTGTGCTGTGTGAGTGTGCTCTCTGTGCTGTGTGAGTGTGCTCTCTGTGCTGTGTGAGTGTGCTCACTGTGCTGTGTGAGTGTGCAGTCTGTGCTGTGTGAGTGTGCTCTCTGTGCTGTGTGAGTGTGCAGTCTGTGCTGTGTGAGTGTGCAGTCTGTGCTGTGTGAGTGTGTCTCTGTGCTGTGTGAGTGTGCTCTCTGTGCTGTGTGAGTGTGCTCTCTGTGCTGTGTGAGTGTGCTCTCTGTGCTGTGTGAGAGTGCTCTCTGTGCTGTGTGAGTGTGCTCTCTGTGCTGTGTGAGAGTGCAGTCTGTGCTGTGTGAGTGTGCTCTCTGTGCTGTGTGAGTGTGCTCTCTGTGCTGTGTGAGTGTGCAGTCTGTGCTGTGTGAGTGTGCAGCCTGTGCTGTGTGAGTGTGCTCTCTGTGCTGTGTGAGTGTGCAGTCTGTGCTGTGTGAGTGTGCAGTCTGTGCTGTGTGAGTGTGCTCTCTGTGCTGTGTGAGTGTGCTCTCTGTGCTGAGTGAGTGTGCAGTCTGTGCTGTGTGAGTGTGCTCTCTGTGCTGTGTGAGTGTGCTCTCTGTGCTGTGTGAGTGTGCTCTCTGTGCTGTGTGAGTGTGCTCTCTGTGCTGTGTGAGTGTGCAGTCTGTGCTGTGTGAGTGTGCTCTCTGTGCTGTGTGAGTGTGCAGTCTGTGCTGTGTGAGTGTGCAGTCTGTGCTGTGTGAGTGTGCTCTCTGTGCTGTGTGAGTGTGCAGTCTGTGCTGTGTGAGTGTGCAGCCTGTGCTGTGTGAGTGTGCAGTCTGTGCTGTGTGAGTGTGCTCTCTGTGCTGTGTGAGTGTGCTCTCTGTGCTGTGTGAGTGTGCTCTCTGTGCTGTGTGAGTGTGCAGTCTGTGCTGTGTGAGTGTGCAGCCTGTGCTGTGTGAGTGTGCTCTCTGTGCTGTGTGAGTGTGTCTCTGTGCTGTGTGATTGTGCTCTCTGTGCTGTGTGAGTGTGCAGTCTGTGCCGTGTGAGTGTGCTCTCTGTGCTGTGTGAGTGTGCAGTCTGTGCTGTGTGAGTGTGCAGCCTGTGCTGTGTGAGTGTGCTCTCTGTGCTGTGTGAGTGTGCAGTCTGTGCTGTGTGAGTGTGCTCTCTGTGCTGTGTGAGTGTGCTCTCTGTGCTGTGTGAGTGTGTCTCTGTGCTGTGTGATTGTGCTCTCTGTGCTGTGTGAGTGTGCTCTCTGTGCTGTGTGAGTGTGTCTCTGTGCTGTGTGAGTGTGCTCTCTGTGCTGTGTGAGTGTGCAGTCTGTGCTGTGTGAGTGTGCTCTCTGTGCTGAGTGAGTGTGTCTCTGTGCTGTGTGAGTGTGCAGTCTGTGCTGTGTGAGTGTGCAGTCTGTGCTGTGTGAGTGTGCAGTCTGTGCTGTGTGAGTGTGCTCTCTGTGCTGTGTGAGTGTGCAGTCTGTGCTGTGTGAGTGTGCAGTCTGTGCTGTGTGAGTGTGTCTCTGTGCTGTGTGAGTGTGCAGTCTGTGCTGTGTGAGTGTGCAGTCTGTGCTGTGTGAGTGTGCTCTCTGTGCTGTGTGTGTGTGCTCTCTGTGCTGTGTGAGTGTGCAGTCTGTGCTGTGTGAGTGTGCTCTCTGTGCTGTGTGAGTGGGCAGTCTGTGCTGTGTGAGTGTGCAGTCTGTGCTGTGTGAGTGTGCAGTCTGTGCTGTGTGAGTGTGCTCTCTGTGCTGTGTGAGTGTGCTCTCTGTGCTGTGTGAGTGTGCAGTCTGTGCTGTGTGAGTGTGCAGTCTGTGCTGTGTGAGTGTGCTCTCTGTGCTGTGTGAGTGTGCAGTCTGTGCTGTGTGAGTGTGCTCTCTGTGCTGTGTGAGTGTGCAGTCTGTGCTGTGTGAGTGTGTCTCTGTGCTGTGTGAGTGGGCAGTCTGTGCTGTGTGAGTGTGCAGTCTGTGCTGTGTGAGTGTGCTCTCTGTGCTGTGTGAGTGTGTCTCTGTGCTGTGTGAGTGTGCAGTTTGTGCTGTGTGAGTGTGCTGTCTGTGCTGTGTGAGTGTGCTCTCTGTGCTGTGTGAGTGTGCTCTCTGTGCTGTGTGAGTGTGTCTCTGTGCTGTGTGAGTGTGCTCTCTGTGCTGTGTGAGTGTGCTCACTGTGCTGTGTGAGTGTGCTCTCTGTGCTGTGTGAGTGTGCTCTCTGTGCTGTGTGAGTGTGCTTTCTGTGCTGTGTGAGTGTGCTCTCTGTGCTGTGTGAGTGTGCAGTCTGTGCTGTGTGAGTGTGCAGTCTGTGCCGTGTGAGTGTGCTCTCTGTGCTGTGTGAGTGTGCTCTCTGTGCTGTGTGAGTGTGCTCTCTGTGCTGTGTGAGTGTGCTCTCTGTGCTGTGTGAGTGTGCTCTCTGTGCTGTGTGAGTGTGTCTCTGTGCTGTGTGAGTGTGCTCTCTGTCCTGTGTGAGTGTGCAGTCTGTGCTGTGTGAGTGTGCAGTCTGTGCCGTGTGAGTGTGCTCTCTGTGCTGTGTGAGTGTGCTCTCTGTGCTGTGTGAGTGTGCTCTCTGTGCTGTGTGAGTGTGTCTCTGTGCTGTGTGAGTGTGCTCTCTGTCCTGTGTGAGTGTGCTCTCTGTGCTGTGTGAGTGTGCTCTCTGTGCTGTGTGAGTGCGCTCTCTGTGCTGTGTGAGTGTGCAGTCTGTGCTGTGTGAGTGTGCAGTCTGTGCCGTGTGAGTGAGCTCTCTGTGCTGTGTGAGTGTGCTCTCTGTGCTGTGTGAGTGTGCAGTCTGTGCTGTGTGAGTGTGCTCTCTGTGCTGTGTGAGTGTGTCTCTGTGCTGTGTGAGTGTGCTCTCTGTGCTGTGTGAGTGTGCTCTCTGTGCTGTGTGAGTGTGCTCTCTGTGCTGTGTGAGTGTGCTCTCTGTGCTGTGTGAGTGTGCTCTCTGTGCTGTGTGAGTGTGCTCTCTGTGCTGTGTGAGTGTGCTCTCTGTGCTGTGTGAGTGTGCAGTCTGTGCCGTGTGAGTGTGCTCTCTGTGCTGTGTGATTGTGCTCTCTGTGCTGTGTGAGTGTGTCTCTGTGCTGTGTGAGTGTGCTCTCTGTGCTGTGTGAGTGTGCTCTCTGTGCTGTGTGAGTGGGCTCTCTGCGCTGTGTGAGTGTGCTCTCTGTGCTGTGTGAGTGTGCTCTCTGTGCTGTGTGAGTGTGCTCTCTGTGCTGTGTGAGTGTGCTCTCTGTGCTGTGTGAGTGCTCTCTGTGCTGTGTGAGTGTGCTCTCTGTGCTGTGTGAGTGTGCTCTCTGTGCTGTGTGAGTGTGCAGTCTGTGCTTTGTGAGTGTGCTCTCTGTGCTGTGTGAGTGTGTCTCTGTGCTGTGTGAGTGTGCTCTCTGTGCTGTGTGAGTGTGCAGCCTGTGCTGTGTGAGTGTGCTCTCTGTGCTGTGTGAGTGTGCAGTCTGTGCTGTGTGAGTGTGCTCTCTGTGCTGTGTGAGTGTGCAGTCTGTGCTGTGTGAGTGTGCAGTCTGTGCTGTGTGAGTGTGCTCTCTGTGCTGTGTGAGTGTGCTCTCTGTGCTGTGTGAGTGTGCTCTCTGTGCTGTGTGAGTGTGCAGTCTGTGCTGTGTGAGTTTGCTCTCTGTGCTGTGTGAGTGTGCAGTCTGTGCTGTGTGAGTGTGCTCTCTGTGCTGTGTGAGTGTGCAGTCTGTGCTGTGTGAGTGTGCTCTCTGTGCTGTGTGAGTGTGCAGTCTGTGCTGTGTGAGTGTGCAGTCTGTGCTGTGTGCGTGTGCTCTCTGTGCTGTGTGAGTGTGCAGTCTGTGCTGTGTGAGTGTGCTCTCTGTGCTGTGTGAGTGTGCTCTCTGTGCTGTGTGAGTGTGCAGTCTGTGCTGTGTGAGTGTGCTCTCTGTGCTGTGTGAGTGTGCAGTCTGTGCTGTGTGAGTGTGCTCTCTGTGCTGTGTGAGTGTGCTCTCTGTGCTGTGTGAGTGTGCTCTCTGTGCTGTGTGAGTGTGCTCTCTGTGCTGTGTGAGTGTGCAGTCTGTGCTGTGTGTGTGTGCTCTCTGTGCTGTGTGAGTGTGCTCTCTGTGCTGTGTGAGTGTGCAGTCTGTGCTGTGTGAGTGTGCTCTCTGTGCTGTGTGAGTGTGCTCTCTGTGCTGTGTGAGTGTGCTCTCTGTGCTGTGTGAGTGTGCTCTCTGTGCTGAGTGAGTGTGCAGTCTGTGCTGTGTGAGTGTGCTCTCTGTGCTGTGTGAGTGTGCTCTCTGTGCTGTGTGAGTGTGCAGTCTGTGCTGTGTGCGTGTGCTCTCTGTGCTGTGTGAGTGTGCAGTCTGTGCTGTGTGAGTGTGCTCTCTGTGCTGAGTGAGTGTGCAGTGTGTGCTGTGTGCGTGTGCTCTCTGTGCTGTGTGAGTGTGCTCTCTGTGCTGTGTGAGTGTGCAGTCTGTGCTGTGTGAGTGTGCTCTCTGTGCTGTGTGAGTGTGCTCTCTGTGCTGTGTGAGTGTGCTCTCTGTGCTGTGTGAGTGTGCTCTCTGTGCTGTGTGAGTGTGCAGTCTGTGCTGTGTGAGTGTGCTCTCTGTGCTGTGTGAGTGTGCTCTCTGTGCTGTGTGATTGTGCTCTCTGTGCTGAGTGAGTGTGCAGTCTGTGCTGTGTGAGTGTGTCTCTGTGCTGTGTGAGTGTGCTCTCTGTGCTGTGTGAGTGTGCTCTCTGTGCTGTGTGAGTGTGCAGTCTGTGCTGTGTGAGTGTGTCTCTGTGCTGTGTGAGTGTGCTCTCTGTGCTGTGTGAGTGTGCTCTCTGTGCTGTGTTAGTGTGCTCTCTGTGCTGTTTGAGTGTGCTCTCTGTGCTGTGTGAGTGTGCTCTCTGTGCTGTGTGAGTGTGCTCTCTGTGCTGTGTGAGTCTGCTCTCTGTGCTGTGTGTGTGTGCTCTCTGTGCTGTGTGAGTGTGCTCTCTGTGCTGTGTGAGTGTGCAGTCTGTGCTGTGTGAGTGTGCTCTCTGTGCTGTGTGAGTGTGCTCTCTGTGCTGTGTGAGTGTGCAGTCTGTGCTGTGTGAGTGTGCTCTCTGTGCTGTGTGAGTGTGCTCTCTGTGCTGTGTTAGTGTGCTCTCTGTGCTGTGTGAGTGTGCTCTCTGTGCTGTGTGAGTGTGCTCTCTGTGCTGTGTGATTGTGCTCTCTGTGCTGTGTGAGTGTGCTCTCTGTGCTGTGTGAGTGTGCTCTCTGTGCTGTGTGAGTGTGCTCTCTGTGCTGTGTGAGTGTGCTCTCTGTGCTGTGTGAGTGTGTCTCTGTGCTGTGTGAGTGTGCTCTCTGTGCTGTGTGAGTGTGCAGTCTGTGCTGTGTGAGTGTGTCTCTGTGCTGTGTGAGTGTGCTCTCTGTGCTGTGTGAGTGTGCTCTCTGTGCTGTGTGAGTGTGCTCTCTGTGCTGTGTGAGTGTGCAGTCTGTGCTGTGTGAGTGTGCAGTCTGTGCTGTGTGAGTGTGCTCTCTGTGCTGTGTGAGTGTGCAGTCTGTGCTGTGTGAGTGTGCAGTCTGTGCTGTGTGAGTGTGCAGTCTGTGCTGTGTGAGTGTGCTCTCTGTGCTGTGTGAGTGTGCAGTCTGTGCTGTGTGAGTGTGCAGCCTGTGCTGTGTGAGTGTGCAGTCTGTGCTGTGTGAGTGTGCTCTCTGTGCTGTGTGAGTGTGCAGTCTGTGCTGTGTGAGTGTGCAGTCTGTGCTGTGTGAGTGTGCTCTCTGTGCTGTGTGAGTGTGCTCTCTGTGCTGTGTGAGTGTGCTCTCTGTGCTGTGTGCGTGTGCTCTCTGTGCTGTGTGAGTGTGCAGTCTGTGCTGTGTGAGTGTGCTGTCTGTGCTGTGTGAGTGTGCAGTCTGTGCTATGTGAGTGTGCTCTCTGTGCTGTGTGAGTGTGCTCTCTGTGCTGTGTGAGTGTGCTCTCTGTGCTGTGTGAGTGTGCTCTCTGTGCTGTGTGAGTGTGCTGTCTGTGCTGTGTGAGTGTGTCTCTGTGCTGTGTGAGTCTGCAGTCTGTGCTGTGTGAGTGTGCTGTCTGTGCTGTGTGAGTGTGTCTCTGTGCTGTGTGAGTCTGCAGCCTGTGCTGTGTGAGTGTGCAGTCTGTGCTGTGTGAGTGTGTCTCTGTGCTGTGTGAGTCTGCAGTCTGTGCTGTGTGAGTGCTCTCTGTGCTGTGTGAGTGTGCTCTCTGTGCTGTGTGAGTGTGCTCTCTGTGCTGTGTGAGTGTGCAGTCTGTGCTGTGTGAGTGTGTCTCTGTGCTGTGTGAGTCTGCAGTCTGTGCTGTGTGAGTGCTCTCTGTGCTGTGTGAGTGTGCTCTCTGTGCTGTGTGAGTGTGCTCTCTGTGCTGTGTGAGTGTGCAGTCTGTGCTGTGTGAGTGTGTCTCTGTGCTGTGTGAGTCTGCAGTCTGTGCTGTGTGAGTGCTCTCTGTGCTGTGTGAGTGTGCTCTCTGTGCTGTGTGAGTGTGCTCTCTGTGCTGTGTGAGTGTGCAGTCTGTGCTGTGTGAGTGTGCTCTCTGTGCTGTGTGAGTGTGCTCTCTGTGCTGTGTGAGTGTGCTCTCTGTGCTGTGTGAGTGTGCAGTCTGTGCTGTGTGAGTGTGCTCTCTGTGCTGTGTGAGTGTGCTCTCTGTGCTGTGTGAGTGTGCTCTCTGTGCTGTGTGAGTCTGCAGTCTGTGCTGTGTGAGTGTGTCTCTGTGCTGTGTGAGTGTGCTCTCTGTGCTGTGTGAGTGTGCTCTCTGTGCTGTGTGAGTGTGCAGTCTGTGCTGTGTGAGTGTGTCTCTGTGCTGTGTGAGTGTGCAGTCTGTGCTGTGTGAGTGTGCAGCCTGTGCTGTGTGAGTGTGCTCTCTGTGCTGTGTGAGTGTGCTCTCTGTGCTGAGTGAGTGTGCTCTCTGTGCTGTGTGAGTGTGCTCTCTGTGCTGTGTTAGTGTGCTCTCTGTGCTGTGTGAGTGTGCTCTCTGTGCTGTGTTAGTGTGCTCTCTGTGCTGTGTGAGTGTGCTCTCTGTGCTGTGTGAGTGTGCTCTCTGTGCTGTGTGAGTGTGCTCTCTGTGCTGTGTGAGTGTGCTCTCTGTGCTGTGTGAGTGTGCTCTCTGTGCTGTGTTAGTGTGCTCTCTGTGCTGTGTGAGTGTGCTCTCTGTGCTGTGTGAGTGTGCTCTCTGTGCTGTGTGAGTGTGCTCTCTGTGCTGTGTGAGTGTGCTCTCTGTGCTGTGTGAGTGTGCTCTCTGTGCTGTGTGATTGTGCTCTCTGTGCTGTGTGAGTGTGCTCTCCGTGCTGTGTGAGTGTGCTCTCTGTGCTGTGTGAGTGTGCTCTCTGTGCTGTGTGAGTGTGCAGTCTGTGCTGTGTGAGTGTGCTCTCTGTGCTGTGTGAGTGTGCAGTCTGTGCTGTGTGAGTGTGCTCTCTGTGCTGTGTGATTGTGCTCTCTGTGCTGTGTGAGTGTGCTCTCTGTGCTGTGTGATTGTGCTCTCTGTGCTGTGTGAGTGTGCTCTCTGTGCTGTGTGATTGTGCTCTCTGTGCTGTGTGAGTGTGCTCTCTGTGCTGTGTGAGTGTGCTCTCTGTGCTGTGTGAGTGTGCTCTCTGTGCTGTGTGAGTGTGCAGTCTGTGCTGTGTGAGTGTGCTCTCTGTGCTGTGTGAGTGTGCTCTCTGTGCTGTGTGAGTGAGCTCTCTGTGCTGTGTGAGTGTGCAGTCTGTGCTGTGTGAGTGTGCTCTCTGTGCTGTGTGAGTGTGCTCTCTGTGCTGTGTGAGTGTGCTCTCTGTGCTGTGTGAGTGTGCTCTCTGTGCTGTGTGAGTGTGCTCTCTGTGCTGTGTGAGTGTGCAGTCTGTGCTGTGTGAGTGTGCTCTCTGTGCTGTGTGAGTGTGCTCTCTGTGCTGTGTGAGTGTGCAGTCTGTGCTGTGTGAGTGTGCTCTCTGTGCTGTGTGAGTGTGCTCTCTGTGCTGTGTGAGTGTGCTCTCTGTGCTGTGTGAGTGTGCTCTCTGTGCTGTGTGTGTGTGCAGTCTGTGCTGTGTGAGTGTGCTCTCTGTGCTGTGTGAGTGTGCAGTCTGTGCTGTGTGAGTGTGCTCTCTGTGCTGTGTGAGTGTGTCTCTGTGCTGTGTGAGTGTGCTCTCTGTGCTGTGTGAGTGTGCAGCCTGTGCTGTGTGAGTGTGCTCTCTGTGCTGTGTGAGTGTGCAGTCTGTGCTGTGTGAGTGTGCTCTCTGTGCTGTGTGAGTGTGCAGTCTGTGCTGTGTGAGTGTGCAGTCTGTGCTGTGTGAGTGTGCTCTCTGTGCTGTGTGAGTGTGCTCTCTGTGCTGTGTGAGTGTGCTCTCTGTGCTGTGTGAGTGTGCTCTCTGTGCTGTGTGAGTGTGCAGTCTGTGCTGTGTGAGTTTGCTCTCTGTGCTGTGTGAGTGTGCAGTCTGTGCTGTGTGAGTGTGCTCTCTGTGCTGTGTGAGTGTGCAGTCTGTGCTGTGTGAGTGTGCTCTCTGTGCTGTGTGAGTGTGCAGTCTGTGCTGTGTGAGTGTGCAGTCTGTGCTGTGTGCGTGTGCTCTCTGTGCTGTGTGAGTGTGCAGTCTGTGCTGTGTGAGTGTGCTCTCTGTGCTGTGTGAGTGTGCTCTCTGTGCTGAGTGAGTGTGCAGTCTGTGCTGTGTGAGTGTGCTCTCTGTGCTGTGTGAGTGTGCTCTCTGTGCTGTGTGAGTGTGCTCTCTGTGCTGTGTGAGTGTGCTCTCTGTGCTGTGTGAGTGTGCTCTCTGTGCTGTGTGAGTGTGCAGTCTGTGCTGTGTGTGTGTGCTCTCTGTGCTGTGTGAGTGTGCTCTCTGTGCTGTGTGAGTGTGCAGTCTGTGCTGTGTGAGTGTGCTCTCTGTGCTGTGTGAGTGTGCTCTCTGTGCTGTGTGAGTGTGCTCTCTGTGCTGTGTGAGTGTGCTCTCTGTGCTGTGTGAGTGTGCAGTCTGTGCTGTGTGAGTGTGCTCTCTGTGCTGTGTGAGTGTGCTCTCTGTGCTGTGTGAGTGTGCAGTCTGTGCTGTGTGCGTGTGCTCTCTGTGCTGTGTGAGTGTGCAGTCTGTGCTGTGTGAGTGTGCTCTCTGTGCTGAGTGAGTGTGCAGTGTGTGCTGTGTGCGTGTGCTCTCTGTGCTGTGTGAGTGTGCTCTCTGTGCTGTGTGAGTGTGCAGTCTGTGCTGTGTGAGTGTGCTCTCTGTGCTGTGTGAGTGTGCTCTCTGTGCTGTGTGAGTGTGCTCTCTGTGCTGTGTGAGTGTGCTCTCTGTGCTGTGTGAGTGTGCAGTCTGTGCTGTGTGAGTGTGCTCTCTGTGCTGTGTGAGTGTGCTCTCTGTGCTGTGTGATTGTGCTCTCTGTGCTGAGTGAGTGTGCAGTCTGTGCTGTGTGAGTGTGTCTCTGTGCTGTGTGAGTGTGCTCTCTGTGCTGTGTGAGTGTGCTCTCTGTGCTGTGTGAGTGTGCAGTCTGTGCTGTGTGAGTGTGTCTCTGTGCTGTGTGAGTGTGCTCTCTGTGCTGTGTGAGTGTGCTCTCTGTGCTGTGTGAGTGTGCTCTCTGTGCTGTGTTAGTGTGCTCTCTGTGCTGTTTGAGTGTGCTCTCTGTGCTGTGTGAGTGTGCTCTCTGTGCTGTGTGAGTGTGCTCTCTGTGCTGTGTGAGTGTGCTCTCTGTGCTGTGTGAGTCTGCTCTCTGTGCTGTGTGTGTGTGCTCTCTGTGCTGTGTGAGTGTGCTCTCTGTGCTGTGTGAGTGTGCAGTCTGTGCTGTGTGAGTGTGCTCTCTGTGCTGTGTGAGTGTGCTCTCTGTGCTGTGTGAGTGTGCAGTCTGTGCTGTGTGAGTGTGCTCTCTGTGCTGTGTGAGTGTGCTCTCTGTGCTGTGTTAGTGTGCTCTCTGTGCTGTGTGAGTGTGCTCTCTGTGCTGTGTGAGTGTGCTCTCTGTGCTGTGTGATTGTGCTCTCTGTGCTGTGTGAGTGTGCTCTCTGTGCTGTGTGAGTGTGCTCTCTGTGCTGTGTGAGTGTGCTCTCTGTGCTGTGTGAGTGTGCTCTCTGTGCTGTGTGAGTGTGCAGTCTGTGCTGTGTGAGTGTGCTCTCTGTGCTGTGTGAGTATGCTCTCTGTGCTGTGTGAGTGTGCTCTCTGAGCTGTGTGAGTGTGCAGTCTGTGCTGTGTGAGTGTGCAGTCTGTGCTGTGTGAGTGTGTCTCTGTGCTGTGTGAGTGTGCTCTCTGTGCTGTGTGAGTATGCTCTCTGAGCTGTGTGAGTGTGCAGTCTGTGCTGTGTGAGTGTGCAGTCTGTGCTGTGTGAGTGTGCTCTCTGAGCTGTGTGAGTGTGCTCTCTGTGCTGTGTGAGTATGCTCTCTGTGCTGTGTGAGTGTGCTCTCTGAGCTGTGTGAGTGTGCAGTCTGTGCTGTGTGAGTGTGCAGTCTGTGCTGTGTGAGTGTGTCTCTGTGCTGTGTGAGTGTGCTCTCTGTGCTGTGTGAGTGTGCAGTCTGTGCTGTGTGAGTGTGTCTCTGTGCTGTGTGAGTGTGCTCTCTGTGCTGTGTGAGTGTGCTCTCTGTGCTGTGTGAGTGTGCTCTCTGTGCTGTGTGAGTGTGCTCTCTGTGCTGTGTGAGTGTGCAGTCTGTGCTGTGTGAGTGTGCAGTCTGTGCTGTGTGAGTGTGCAGTCTGTGCTGTGTGAGTGTGCAGTCTGTGCTGTGTGAGTGTGCTCTCTGTGCTGTGTGAGTGTGCAGTCTGTGCTGTGTGAGTGTGCAGCCTGTGCTGTGTGAGTGTGCTCTCTGTGCTGTGTGAGTGTGCTCTCTGTGCTGTGTGAGTGTGCTCTCTGTGCTGTGTGAGTGTGCTGTCTGTGCTGTGTGAGTGTGCAGTCTGTGCTGTGTGAGTGTGCAGTCTGTGCTGTGTGAGTGTGCTCTCTGTGCTGTGTGAGTGTGCTCTCTGTGCTGTGTGAGTGTGCTCTCTGTGCTGTGTGAGTGTGCTCTCTGTGCTGTGTGAGTGTGCTGTCTGTGCTGTGTGAGTGTGCAGTCTGTGCTGTGTGAGTGTGCAGTCTGTGCTGTGTGAGTGTGCTCTCTGTGCTGTGTGAGTGTGCTCTCTGTGCTGTGTGAGTGTGCTCTCTGTGCTGTGTGAGTGTGCTCTCTGTGCTGTGTGAGTGCTCTCTGTGCTGTGTGAGTGTGCTCTCTGTGCTGTGTGAGTGTGCTCTCTGTGCTGTGTGAGTGTGCAGTCTGTGCTGTGTGAGTGTGCTCTCTGTGCTGTGTGAGTGTGCTCTCTGTGCTGTGTGAGTGTGCTCTCTGTGCTGTGTGAGTCTGAAGTCTGTGCTGTGTGAGTGTGTCTCTGTGCTGTGTGAGTGTGCTCTCTGTGCTGTGTGAGTGTGATCTCTGTGCTGTGTGAGTGTGCAGTCTGTGCTGTGTGAGTGTGTCTCTGTGCTGTGTGAGTGTGCAGTCTGTGCTGTGTGAGTGTGCAGCCTGTGCTGTGTGAGTGTGCTCTCTGTGCTGTGTGAGTGTGCTCTCTGTGCTGAGTGAGTGTGCTCTCTGTGCTGTGTGAGTGTGCTCTCTGTGCTGTGTTAGTGTGCTCTCTGTGCTGTGTGAGTGTGCTCTCTGTGCTGTGTTAGTGTGCTCTCTGTGCTGTGTGAGTGTGCTCTCTGTGCTGTGTGAGTGTGCTCTCTGTGCTGTGTGAGTGTGCTCTCTGTGCTGTGTGAGTGTGCTCTCTGTGCTGTGTGAGTGTGCTCTCTGTGCTGTGTTAGTGTGCTCTCTGTGCTGTGTGAGTGTGCTCTCTGTGCTGTGTGAGTGTGCTCTCTGTGCTGTGTGAGTGTGCTGTCTGTGCTGTGTGAGTGTGCAGTCTGTGCTGTGTGAGTGTGCAGTCTGTGCTGTGTGAGTGTGCTCTCTGTGCTGTGTGAGTGTGCTCTCTGTGCTGTGTGAGTGTGCTCTCTGTGCTGTGTGAGTGTGCTCTCTGTGCTGTGTGAGTGTGCTGTCTGTGCTGTGTGAGTGTGCAGTCTGTGCTGTGTGAGTGTGCAGTCTGTGCTGTGTGAGTGTGCTCTCTGTGCTGTGTGAGTGTGCTCTCTGTGCTGTGTGAGTGTGCTCTCTGTGCTGTGTGAGTGTGCTCTCTGTGCTGTGTGAGTGCTCTCTGTGCTGTGTGAGTGTGCTCTCTGTGCTGTGTGAGTGTGCTCTCTGTGCTGTGTGAGTGTGCAGTCTGTGCTGTGTGAGTGTGCTCTCTGTGCTGTGTGAGTGTGCTCTCTGTGCTGTGTGAGTGTGCTCTCTGTGCTGTGTGAGTGTGCAGTCTGTGCTGTGTGAGTGTGCTCTCTGTGCTGTGTGAGTGTGCTCTCTGTGCTGTGTGAGTGTGCTCTCTGTGCTGTGTGAGTCTGAAGTCTGTGCTGTGTGAGTGTGTCTCTGTGCTGTGTGAGTGTGCTCTCTGTGCTGTGTGAGTGTGATCTCTGTGCTGTGTGAGTGTGCAGTCTGTGCTGTGTGAGTGTGTCTCTGTGCTGTGTGAGTGTGCAGTCTGTGCTGTGTGAGTGTGCAGCCTGTGCTGTGTGAGTGTGCTCTCTGTGCTGTGTGAGTGTGCTCTCTGTGCTGAGTGAGTGTGCTCTCTGTGCTGTGTGAGTGTGCTCTCTGTGCTGTGTTAGTGTGCTCTCTGTGCTGTGTGAGTGTGCTCTCTGTGCTGTGTTAGTGTGCTCTCTGTGCTGTGTGAGTGTGCTCTCTGTGCTGTGTGAGTGTGCTCTCTGTGCTGTGTGAGTGTGCTCTCTGTGCTGTGTGAGTGTGCTCTCTGTGCTGTGTGAGTGTGCTCTCTGTGCTGTGTTAGTGTGCTCTCTGTGCTGTGTGAGTGTGCTCTCTGTGCTGTGTGAGTGTGCTCTCTGTGCTGTGTGAGTGTGCTCTCTGTGCTGTGTGAGTGTGCTCTCTGTGCTGTGTGAGTGTGCTCTCTGTGCTGTGTGATTGTGCTCTCTGTGCTGTGTGAGTGTGCTCTCTGTGCTGTGTGAGTGTGCAGTCTGTGCTGTGTGAGTGTGCAGTCTGTGCTGTGTGAGTGTGCAGTCTGTGCTGTGTGAGTGTGCTCTCGGTGCTGTGTGAGTGTGCAGTCTGTGCTGTGTGAGTGTGCAGTCTGTGCTGTGTGAGTGTGCTCTCGGTGCTGTGTGAGTGTGCTCTCTGTGCTGTGTGAGTGTGCTCTCTGTGCTGTGTGAGTGTGCAGTCTGTGCTGTGTGAGTGTGCTCTCTGTGCTGTGTGAGTGTGCTCTCTGTGCTGTGTGAGTGTGTCTCTGTGCTGTGTGATTGTGCAGTCTGTGCTGTGTGAGTGTGCTCTCGGTGCTGTGTGAGTGTGCTCTCTGTGCTGTGTGAGTGTGCTCTCTGTGCTGTGTGAGTGTGCAGTCTGTGCTGTGTGAGTGTGCTCTCTGTGCTGTGTGAGTGTGTCTCTGTGCTGTGTGAGTGTGCTCTCTGTGCTGTGTGAGTGTGCTCTCTGTGCTGTGTGAGTGTGCAGTCTGTGCTGTGTGAGTGTGCTCTCTGTGCTGTGTGAGTGTGCAGTCTGTGCTGTGTGAGTGTGCTCTCTGTGCTGTGTGAGTGTGCTCTCTGTGCTGTGTGAGTGTGTTCTCTGTGCTGTGTGAGTGTGCTCTCTGTGCTGTGTGAGTGTGCAGTCTGTGCTGTGTGAGTGTGCTCACTGTGCTGTGTGAGTGTGCAGTCTGTGCTGTGTGAGTGTGCAGTCTGTGCTTTGTGAGTGTGCTCTCTGTGCTGTGTGAGTGTGCTCTCTGTGCTGTGTGAGTGTGCTCTCTGCGCTGTGTGAGTGTGCTCTCTGTGCTGTGTGAGTGTGCTCTCTGTGCTGTGTGAGTGTGCAGTTTGTGCTGTGTGAGTGTGCTCTCTGTGCTGTGTGAGTGTGTCTCTGTGCTGTGTGAGTGTGCTCTCTGTGCTGTGTGAGTGTGCAGTCTGTGCTGTGTGAGTGTGCAGCCTGTGCTGTGTGAGTGTGCTCTCTGTGCTGTGTGAGTGTGTCTCTGTGCTGTGTGATTGTGCTCTCTGTGCTGTGTGAGTGTGCTCTCTGTGCTGTGTGAGTGTGTCTCTGTGCTGTGTGAGTGTGCTCTCTGTGCTGTGTGAGTGTGCAGTCTGTGCTGTGTGAGTGTGCTCTCTGTGCTGAGTGAGTGTGTCTCTGTGCTGTGTGAGTGTGCAGTCTGTGCTGTGTGAGTGTGCAGTCTGTGCTGTGTGAGTGTGCAGTCTGTGCTGTGTGAGTGTGCTCTCTGTGCTGTGTGAGTGTGCAGTCTGTGCTGTGTGAGTGTGCAGTCTGTGCTGTGTGAGTGTGTCTCTGTGCTGTGTGAGTGTGCAGTCTGTGCTGTGTGAGTGTGCTCTCTGTGCTGTGTGAGTGTGCAGTCTGTGCTGTGTGAGTGTGCTCTCTGTGCTGTGTGAGTGTGCAGTCTGTGCTGTGTGAGTGTGTCTCTGTGCTGTGTGAGTGTGTCTCTGTGCTGTGTGAGTGGGCAGTCTGTGCTGTGTGAGTGTGCAGTCTGTGCTGTGTGAGTGTGCAGTCTGTGCTGTGTGAGTGTGCTCTCTGTGCTGTGTGAGTGTGCTCTCTGTGCTGTGTGAGTGTGCAGTCTGTGCTGTGTGAGTGTGCTCTCTGTGCTGTGTGAGTGTGCAGTCTGTGCTGTGTGAGTGTGTCTCTGTGCTGTGTGAGTGGGCAGTCTGTGCTGTGTGAGTGTGCAGTCTGTGCTGTGTGAGTGTGCTCTCTGTGCTGTGTGAGTGTGTCTCTGTGCTGTGTGAGTGTGCAGTTTGTGCTGTGTGAGTGTGCTGTCTGTGCTGTGTGAGTGTGCTCTCTGTGCTGTGTGAGTGTGCTCTCTGTGCTGTGTGAGTGTGTCTCTGTGCTGTGTGAGTGTGCTCTCTGTGCTGTGTGAGTGTGCTCACTGTGCTGTGTGAGTGTGCTCTCTGTGCTGTGTGAGTGTGCTCTCTGTGCTGTGTGAGTGTGCTTTCTGTGCTGTGTGAGTGTGCTCTCTGTGCTGTGTGAGTGTGCAGTCTGTGCTGTGTGAGTGTGCAGTCTGTGCCGTGTGAGTGTGCTCTCTGTGCTGTGTGAGTGTGCTCTCTGTGCTGTGTGAGTGTGCTCTCTGTGCTGTGTGAGTGTGCTCTCTGTGCTGTGTGAGTGTGCTCTCTGTGCTGTGTGAGTGTGTCTCTGTGCTGTGTGAGTGTGCTCTCTGTCCTGTGTGAGTGTGCAGTCTGTGCTGTGTGAGTGTGCAGTCTGTGCCGTGTGAGTGTGCTCTCTGTGCTGTGTGAGTGTGCTCTCTGTGCTGTGTGAGTGTGCTCTCTGTGCTGTGTGAGTGTGCTCTCTGTGCTGTGTGAGTGTGTCTCTGTGCTGTGTGAGTGTGCTCTCTGTCCTGTGTGAGTGTGCTCTCTGTGCTGTGTGAGTGTGCTCTCTGTGCTGTGTGAGTGCGCTCTCTGTGCTGTGTGAGTGTGCAGTCTGTGCTGTGTGAGTGTGCAGTCTGTGCCGTGTGAGTGAGCTCTCTGTGCTGTGTGAGTGTGCTCTCTGTGCTGTGTGAGTGTGCAGTCTGTGCTGTGTGAGTGTGCTCTCTGTGCTGTGTGAGTGTGTCTCTGTGCTGTGTGAGTGTGCTCTCTGTGCTGTGTGAGTGTGCTCTCTGTGCTGTGTGAGTGTGCTCTCTGTGCTGTGTGAGTGTGCTCTCTGTGCTGTGTGAGTGTGCTCTCTGTGCTGTGTGAGTGTGCTCTCTGTGCTGTGTGAGTGTGCTCTCTGTGCTGTGTGAGTGTGCAGTCTGTGCCGTGTGAGTGTGCTCTCTGTGCTGTGTGATTGTGCTCTCTGTGCTGTGTGAGTGTGTCTCTGTGCTGTGTGAGTGTGCTCTCTGTGCTGTGTGAGTGTGCTCTCTGTGCTGTGTGAGTGGGCTCTCTGCGCTGTGTGAGTGTGCTCTCTGTGCTGTGTGAGTGTGCTCTCTGTGCTGTGTGAGTGTGCTCTCTGTGCTGTGTGAGTGTGCTCTCTGTGCTGTGTGAGTGCTCTCTGTGCTGTGTGAGTGTGCTCTCTGTGCTGTGTGAGTGTGCTCTCTGTGCTGTGTGAGTGAGCAGTCTGTGCTGTGTGAGTGTGCTCTCTGTGCTGTGTGAGTGTGTCTCTGTGCTGTGTGAGTGTGCTCTCTGTGCTGTGTGAGTGTGCAGCCTGTGCTGTGTGAGTGTGCTCTCTGTGCTGTGTGAGTGTGCAGTCTGTGCTGTGTGAGTGTGCTCTCTGTGCTGTGTGAGTGTGCAGTCTGTGCTGTGTGAGTGTGCAGTCTGTGCTGTGTGAGTGTGCTCTCTGTGCTGTGTGAGTGTGCAGTCTGTGCTGTGTGAGTGTGCAGTCTGTGCTGTGTGCGTGTGCTCTCTGTGCTGTGTGAGTGTGCAGTCTGTGCTGTGTGAGTGTGCTCTCTGTGCTGTGTGAGTGTGCTCTCTGTGCTGTGTGAGTGTGCAGTCTGTGCTGTGTGAGTGTGCTCTCTGTGCTGTGTGAGTGTGCAGTCTGTGCTGTGTGAGTGTGCTCTCTGTGCTGTGTGAGTGTGCTCTCTGTGCTGTGTGAGTGTGCTCTCTGTGCTGTGTGAGTGTGCTCTCTGTGCTGTGTGAGTGTGCAGTCTGTGCTGTGTGTGTGTGCTCTCTGTGCTGTGTGAGTGTGCTCTCTGTGCTGTGTGAGTGTGCAGTCTGTGCTGTGTGAGTGTGCTCTCTGTGCTGTGTGAGTGTGCTCTCTGTGCTGTGTGAGTGTGCTCTCTGTGCTGTGTGAGTGTGCTCTCTGTGCTGTGTGAGTGTGCAGTCTGTGCTGTGTGAGTGTGCTCTCTGTGCTGTGTGAGTGTGCTCTCTGTGCTGTGTGAGTGTGCAGTCTGTGCTGTGTGCGTGTGCTCTCTGTGCTGTGTGAGTGTGCAGTCTGTGCTGTGTGAGTGTGCTCTCTGTGCTGAGTGAGTGTGCAGTGTGTGCTGTGTGCGTGTGCTCTCTGTGCTGTGTGAGTGTGCTCTCTGTGCTGTGTGAGTGTGCAGTCTGTGCTGTGTGAGTGTGCTCTCTGTGCTGTGTGAGTGTGCTCTCTGTGCTGTGTGAGTGTGCTCTCTGTGCTGTGTGAGTGTGCTCTCTGTGCTGTGTGAGTGTGCAGTCTGTGCTGTGTGAGTGTGCTCTCTGTGCTGTGTGAGTGTGCTCTCTGTGCTGTGTGATTGTGCTCTCTGTGCTGAGTGAGTGTGCAGTCTGTGCTGTGTGAGTGTGTCTCTGTGCTGTGTGAGTGTGCTCTCTGTGCTGTGTGAGTGTGCTCTCTGTGCTGTGTGAGTGTGCAGTCTGTGCTGTGTGAGTGTGTCTCTGTGCTGTGTGAGTGTGCTCTCTGTGCTGTGTGAGTGTGCTCTCTGTGCTGTGTTAGTGTGCTCTCTGTGCTGTTTGAGTGTGCTCTCTGTGCTGTGTGAGTGTGCTCTCTGTGCTGTGTGAGTGTGCTCTCTGTGCTGTGTGAGTCTGCTCTCTGTGCTGTGTGTGTGTGCTCTCTGTGCTGTGTGAGTGTGCTCTCTGTGCTGTGTGAGTGTGCAGTCTGTGCTGTGTGAGTGTGCTCTCTGTGCTGTGTGAGTGTGCTCTCTGTGCTGTGTGAGTGTGCAGTCTGTGCTGTGTGAGTGTGCTCTCTGTGCTGTGTGAGTGTGCTCTCTGTGCTGTGTTAGTGTGCTCTCTGTGCTGTGTGAGTGTGCTCTCTGTGCTGTGTGAGTGTGCTCTCTGTGCTGTGTGATTGTGCTCTCTGTGCTGTGTGAGTGTGCTCTCTGTGCTGTGTGAGTGTGCTCTCTGTGCTGTGTGAGTGTGCTCTCTGTGCTGTGTGAGTGTGCTCTCTGTGCTGTGTGAGTGTGTCTCTGTGCTGTGTGAGTGTGCTCTCTGTGCTGTGTGAGTGTGCAGTCTGTGCTGTGTGAGTGTGTCTCTGTGCTGTGTGAGTGTGCTCTCTGTGCTGTGTGAGTGTGCTCTCTGTGCTGTGTGAGTGTGCTCTCTGTGCTGTGTGAGTGTGCAGTCTGTGCTGTGTGAGTGTGCTCTCTGTGCTGTGAGTGTGCTCTCTGTGCTGTGTGAGTGTGCAGCCTGTGCTGTGTGAGTGTGCAGTCTGTGCTGTGTGAGTGTGCAGTCTGTGCTGTGTGAGTGTGCTCTCTGTGCTGTGTGAGTGTGCTCTCTGTGCTGTGTGAGTGTGCAGTCTGTGCTGTGTGAGTGTGCTCTCTGTGCTGTGTGAGTGTGCTCTCTGTGCTGTGTGAGTGTGCTCTCTGTGCTGTGTGAGTGTGCTCTCTGTGCTGTGTGAGTGTGCTCTCTGTGCTGTGTGAGTGTGCTGTCTGTGCTGTGTGAGTGTGCAGTCTGTGCTGTGTGAGTGTGCTCTCTGTGCTGTGTGAGTGTGCTCTCTGTGCTGTGTTAGTGTGCTCTCTGTGCTGTGTGAGTGTGCTCTCTGTGCTGTGTGAGTGTGCTCTCTGTGCTGTGTGAGTATGCTCTCTGTGCTGTGTGAGTGTGCTCTCTGTGCTGTGTGAGTGTGCTCTCTGTGCTGTGTGAGTGTGCTCTCTGTGCTGTGTGAGTGTGCAGTCTGTGCTGTGTGAGTATGCTCTCTGTGCTGTGTGAGTGTGTCTCTGTGCTGTGTGAGTGTGCTCTCTGTGCTGTGAGTGTGCTCTCTGTGCTGTGTGAGTGTGCTCTCTGTGCTGTGTGAGTGTGCTCTCTGTGCTGTGTGAGTGTGCTCTCTGTGCTGTGTGAGTGTGCTCTCTGTGCTGTGTGAGTGTGCTCTCTGTGCTGTGTGAGTGTGCTCTCTGTGCTGTGTTAGTGTGCTCTCTGTGCTGTGTGAGTGTGCTCTCTGTGCTGTGTGAGTGTGCTCTCTGTGCTGTGTGAGTGTGCTCTCTGTGCTGTGTGAGTGTGCTCTCTGTGCTGTGTGAGTGTGCTCTCTGTGCTGTTTGAGTGTGCTCTCTGTGCTGTGTGAGTGTGCTCTCTGTGCTGTGTTAGTGTGCTCTCTGTGCTGTGTGAGTGTGCTCTCTGTGCTGTGTGAGTGTGCTCTCTGTGCTGTGTGAGTGTGCAGTCTGTGCTGTGTGAGTGTGCAGTCTGTGCTGTGTGAGTGTGCAGTCTGTGCTGTGTGAGTGTGCAGTCTGTGCTGTGTGAGTGTGCAGTCTGTGCTGTGTCAGTGTGCTCTCTGTGCTGTGTGAGTGTGCTCTCTGTGCTGTGTGATTGTGCAGTCTGTGCTGTGTGAGTGTGCTCTCTGTGCTGTGTGAGTGTGCAGTCTGTGCTGTGTGAGTGTGCAGCCTGTGCTGTGTGAGTGTGCTCTCTGTGCTGTGTGAGTGTGCTCTCTGTGCTGTGTGAGTGTGCAGTCTGTGCTGTGTGAGTGTGCAGTCTGTGCTATGTGAGTGTGCTCTCTGTGCTGTGTGAGTGTGCTCTCTGTGCTGTGTGAGTGTGCTCTCTGTGCTGTGTGAGTGTGCTCTCTGTGCTGTGTGAGTGTGCAGTCTGTGCTGTGTGAGTGTGCAGTCTGTGCTGTGTGAGTGTGCAGTCTGTGCTGTGTGAGTGTGTCTCTGTGCTGTGTGAGTGTGCTGTCTGTGCTGTGTGAGTGTGCAGTCTGTGCTGTGTGAGTGTGCTCTCTGTGCTGTGTGAGTGTGCAGTCTGTGCTGTGTGAGTGTGCTGTCTGTGCTGTGTGAGTGTGCAGTCTGTGCTGTGTGAGTGTGCAGTCTGTGCTATGTGAGTGTGCTCTCTGTGCTGTGTGAGTGTGCTCTCTGTGCTGTGTGAGTGTGCTCTCTGTGCTGTGTGAGTGTGCTCTCTGTGCTGTGTGAGTGTGCAGTCTGTGCTGTGTGAGTGTGCAGTCTGTGCTGTGTGAGTGTGCAGTCTGTGCTGTGTGAGTGTGTCTCTGTGCTGTGTGAGTCTGCAGTCTGTGCTGTGTGAGTGCTCTCTGTGCTGTGTGAGTGTGCTCTCTGTGCTGTGTGAGTGTGCTCTCTGTGCTGTGTGAGTGTGCAGTCTGTGCTGTGTGAGTGTGCTCTCTGTGCTGTGTGAGTGTGCTCTCTGTGCTGTGTGAGTGTGCTCTCTGTGCTGTGTGAGTGTGCAGTCTGTGCTGTGTGAGTGTGCTCTCTGTGCTGTGTGAGTGTGCTCTCTGTGCTGTGTGAGTGTGCTCTCTGTGCTGTGTGAGTCTGCAGTCTGTGCTGTGTGAGTGTGTCTCTGTGCTGTGTGAGTGTGCTCTCTGTGCTGTGTGAGTGTGCTCTCTGTGCTGTGTGAGTGTGCAGTCTGTGCTGTGTGAGTGTGTCTCTGTGCTGTGTGAGTGTGCAGTCTGTGCTGTGTGAGTGTGCAGCCTGTGCTGTGTGAGTGTGCTCTCTGGGCTGTGTGAGTGTGCTCTCTGTGCTGAGTGAGTGTGCTCTCTGTGCTGTGTGAGTGTGCTCTCTGTGCTGTGTTAGTGTGCTCTCTGTGCTGTGTGAGTGTGCTCTCTGTGCTGTGTGAGTGTGCTCTCTGTGCTGTGTGAGTGTGCTCTCTGTGCTGTGTGAGTGTGCTCTCTGTGCTGTGTGAGTGTGCTCTCTGTGCTGTGTTAGTGTGCTCTCTGTGCTGTGTGAGTGTGCTCTCTGTGCTGTGTGAGTGTGCTCTCTGTGCTGTGTGAGTGTGCTCTCTGTGCTGTGTGAGTGTGCTCTCTGTGCTGTGTGAGTGTGCTCTCTGTGCTGTGTGATTGTGCTCTCTGTGCTGTGTGAGTGTGCTCTCCGTGCTGTGTGAGTGTGCTCTCTGTGCTGTGTGAGTGTGCTCTCTGTGCTGTGTGAGTGTGCAGTCTGTGCTGTGTGAGTGTGCTCTCTGTGCTGTGTGAGTGTGCAGTCTGTGCTGTGTGAGTGTGCTCTCTGTGCTGTGTGATTGTGCTCTCTGTGCTGTGTGAGTGTGCTCTCTGTGCTGTGTGATTGTGCTCTCTGTGCTGTGTGAGTGTGCTCTCTGTGCTGTGTGATTGTGCTCTCTGTGCTGTGTGAGTGTGCTCTCTGTGCTGTGTGAGTGTGCTCTCTGTGCTGTGTGAGTGTGCTCTCTGTGCTGTGTGAGTGTGCAGTCTGTGCTGTGTGAGTGTGCAGTCTGTGCTGTGTGAGTGTGCTCTCTGTGCTGTGTGAGTGTGCTCTCTGTGCTGTGTGAGTGAGCTCTCTGTGCTGTGTGAGTGTGCTCTCTGTGCTGTGTGAGTGTGCAGTCTGTGCTGTGTGAGTGTGCTCTCTGTGCTGTGTGAGTGTGTCTCTGTGCTGTGTGAGTGTGCAGTCTGTGCTGTGTGAGTGTGCTCTCTGTGCTGTGTGAGTGTGCTCTCTGTGCTGTGTGAGTGTGCTCTCTGTGCTGTGTGAGTGTGCTCTCTGTGCTGTGTGAGTGTGCTCTCTGTGCTGTGTGAGTGTGCAGTCTGTGCTGTGTGAGTGTGCTCTCTGTGCTGTGTGAGTGTGCTCTCTGTGCTGTGTGAGTGTGCAGTCTGTGCTGTGTGAGTGTGCTCTCTGTGCTGTGTGAGTGTGCTCTCTGTGCTGTGTGAGTGTGCTCTCTGTGCTGTGTGAGTGTGCTCTCTGTGCTGTGTGTGTGTGCAGTCTGTGCTGTGTGAGTGTGCTCTCTGTGCTGTGTGAGTGTGCAGTCTGTGCTGTGTGAGTGTGCTCTCTGTGCTGTGTGAGTGTGTCTCTGTGCTGTGTGAGTGTGCTCTCTGTGCTGTGTGAGTGTGCAGCCTGTGCTGTGTGAGTGTGCTCTCTGTGCTGTGTGAGTGTGCAGTCTGTGCTGTGTGAGTGTGCTCTCTGTGCTGTGTGAGTGTGCAGTCTGTGCTGTGTGAGTGTGCAGTCTGTGCTGTGTGAGTGTGCTCTCTGTGCTGTGTGAGTGTGCTCTCTGTGCTGTGTGAGTGTGCTCTCTGTGCTGTGTGAGTGTGCTCTCTGTGCTGTGTGAGTGTGCAGTCTGTGCTGTGTGAGTTTGCTCTCTGTGCTGTGTGAGTGTGCAGTCTGTGCTGTGTGAGTGTGCTCTCTGTGCTGTGTGAGTGTGCAGTCTGTGCTGTGTGAGTGTGCTCTCTGTGCTGTGTGAGTGTGCAGTCTGTGCTGTGTGAGTGTGCAGTCTGTGCTGTGTGCGTGTGCTCTCTGTGCTGTGTGAGTGTGCAGTCTGTGCTGTGTGAGTGTCCTCTCTGTGCTGTGTGAGTGTGCTCTCTGTGCTGAGTGAGTGTGCAGTCTGTGCTGTGTGAGTGTGCTCTCTGTGCTGTGTGAGTGTGCTCTCTGTGCTGTGTGAGTGTGCTCTCTGTGCTGTGTGAGTGTGCTCTCTGTGCTGTGTGAGTGTCCTCTCTGTGCTGTGTGAGTGTGCAGTCTGTGCTGTGTGTGTGTGCTCTCTGTGCTGTGTGAGTGTGCTCTCTGTGCTGTGTGAGTGTGCAGTCTGTGCTGTGTGAGTGTGCTCTCTGTGCTGTGTGAGTGTGCTCTCTGTGCTGTGTGAGTGTGCTCTCTGTGCTGTGTGAGTGTGCTCTCTGTGCTGTGTGAGTGTGCAGTCTGTGCTGTGTGAGTGTGCTCTCTGTGCTGTGTGAGTGTGCTCTCTGTGCTGTGTGAGTGTGCAGTCTGTGCTGTGTGCGTGTGCTCTCTGTGCTGTGTGAGTGTGCAGTCTGTGCTGTGTGAGTGTGCTCTCTGTGCTGAGTGAGTGTGCAGTGTGTGCTGTGTGCGTGTGCTCTCTGTGCTGTGTGAGTGTGCTCTCTGTGCTGTGTGAGTGTGCAGTCTGTGCTGTGTGAGTGTGCTCTCTGTGCTGTGTGAGTGTGCTCTCTGTGCTGTGTGAGTGTGCTCTCTGTGCTGTGTGAGTGTGCTCTCTGTGCTGTGTGAGTGTGCAGTCTGTGCTGTGTGAGTGTGCTCTCTGTGCTGTGTGAGTGTGCTCTCTGTGCTGTGTGATTGTGCTCTCTGTGCTGAGTGAGTGTGCAGTCTGTGCTGTGTGAGTGTGTCTCTGTGCTGTGTGAGTGTGCTCTCTGTGCTGTGTGAGTGTGCTCTCTGTGCTGTGTGAGTGTGCAGTCTGTGCTGTGTGAGTGTGTCTCTGTGCTGTGTGAGTGTGCTCTCTGTGCTGTGTGAGTGTGCTCTCTGTGCTGTGTGAGTGTGCTCTCTGTGCTGTGTTAGTGTGCTCTCTGTGCTGTTTGAGTGTGCTCTCTGTGCTGTGTGAGTGTGCTCTCTGTGCTGTGTGAGTGTGCTCTCTGTGCTGTGTGAGTGTGCTCTCTGTGCTGTGTGAGTCTGCTCTCTGTGCTGTGTGTGTGTGCTCTCTGTGCTGTGTGAGTGTGCTCTCTGTGCTGTGTGAGTGTGCAGTCTCTGCTGTGTGAGTGTGCTCTCTGTGCTGTATGAGTGTGCTCTCTGTGCTGTGTGAGTGTGCAGTCTGTGCTGTGTGAGTGTGCTCTCTGTGCTGTGTGAGTGTGCTCTCTGTGCTGTGTTAGTGTGCTCTCTGTGCTGTGTGAGTGTGCTCTCTGTGCTGTGTGAGTGTGCTCTCTGTGCTGTGTGATTGTGCTCTCTGTGCTGTGTGAGTGTGCTCTCTGTGCTGTGTGAGTGTGCTCTCTGTGCTGTGTGAGTGTGCTCTCTGTGCTGTGTGAGTGTGCTCTCTGTGCTGTGTGAGTGTGCAGTCTGTGCTGTGTGAGTGTGCTCTCTGTGCTGTGTGAGTATGCTCTCTGTGCTGTGTGAGTGTGCTCTCTGTGCTGTGTGAGTCTGCTCTCTGTGCTGTGTGTGTGTGCTCTCTGTGCTGTGTGAGTGTGCTCTCTGTGCTGTGTGAGTGTGCAGTCTCTGCTGTGTGAGTGTGCTCTCTGTGCTGTATGAGTGTGCTCTCTGTGCTGTGTGAGTGTGCAGTCTGTGCTGTGTGAGTGTGCTCTCTGTGCTGTGTGAGTGTGCTCTCTGTGCTGTGTTAGTGTGCTCTCTGTGCTGTGTGAGTGTGCTCTCTGTGCTGTGTGAGTGTGCTCTCTGTGCTGTGTGATTGTGCTCTCTGTGCTGTGTGAGTGTGCTCTCTGTGCTGTGTGAGTGTGCTCTCTGTGCTGTGTGAGTGTGCTCTCTGTGCTGTGTGAGTGTGCTCTCTGTGCTGTGTGAGTGTGCAGTCTGTGCTGTGTGAGTGTGCTCTCTGTGCTGTGTGAGTATGCTCTCTGTGCTGTGTGAGTGTGCTCTCTGAGCTGTGTGAGTGTGCAGTCTGTGCTGTGTGAGTGTGCAGTCTGTGCTGTGTGAGTGTGTCTCTGTGCTGTGTGAGTGTGCTCTCTGTGCTGTGTGAGTCTGCTCTCTGTGCTGTGTGTGTGTGCTCTCTGTGCTGTGTGAGTGTGCTCTCTGTGCTGTGTGAGTGTGCAGTCTCTGCTGTGTGAGTGTGCTCTCTGTGCTGTATGAGTGTGCTCTCTGTGCTGTGTGAGTGTGCAGTCTGTGCTGTGTGAGTGTGCTCTCTGTGCTGTGTGAGTGTGCTCTCTGTGCTGTGTTAGTGTGCTCTCTGTGCTGTGTGAGTGTGCTCTCTGTGCTGTGTGAGTGTGCTCTCTGTGCTGTGTGATTGTGCTCTCTGTGCTGTGTGAGTGTGCTCTCTGTGCTGTGTGAGTGTGCTCTCTGTGCTGTGTGAGTGTGCTCTCTGTGCTGTGTGAGTGTGCTCTCTGTGCTGTGTGAGTGTGCAGTCTGTGCTGTGTGAGTGTGCTCTCTGTGCTGTGTGAGTATGCTCTCTGTGCTGTGTGAGTGTGCTCTCTGAGCTGTGTGAGTGTGCAGTCTGTGCTGTGTGAGTGTGCAGTCTGTGCTGTGTGAGTGTGTCTCTGTGCTGTGTGAGTGTGCTCTCTGTGCTGTGTGAGTATGCTCTCTGAGCTGTGTGAGTGTGCTCTCTGTGCTGTGTGAGTGTGCTCTCTGTGCTGTGTGAGTGTGCTCTCTGTGCTGTGTGAGTATGCTCTCTGAGCTGTGTGAGTGTGCTCTCTGAGCTGTGTGAGTGTGCTCTCTGTGCTGTGTGAGTGTGCTCTCTGTGCTGTGTGAGTGAGCAGTCTGTGCTGTGTGAGTGTGCAGTCTGTGCTGTGTGAGTGTGCTCTCTGTGCTGTGTGAGTGTGCTCTCTGAGCTGTGTGAGTGTGCTCTCTGTGCTGTGTGAGTGTGCAGTCTGTGCTGTGTGAGTGTGCAGTCTGTGCTGTGAGAGTGTGCTCTCTGTGCTGTGTGAGTGTGCTCTCTGAGCTGTGTGAGTGTGCTCGCTGTGCTGTGTGAGTATGCTCTCTGTGCTGTGTGAATGTGCTCTCTGAGCTGTGTGAGTGTGCAGTCTGTGCTGTGTGAGTGTGCAGTCTGTGCTGTGTGAGTGTGCTCTCTGTGCTGTGTGAGTGTGCTCTCTGTGCTGTGTGAGTGTGCAGTCTGTGCTGTGTGAGTGTGTCTCTGTGCTGTGTGAGTGTGCTCTCTGTGCTGTGTGAGTGTGCTCTCTGTGCTGTGTGAGTGTGCTCTCTGTGCTGTGTGAGTGTGCTCTCTGTGCTGTGTGAGTGTGCAGTCTGTGCTGTGTGAGTGTGCAGTCTGTGCTGTGTGAGTGTGCTCTCTGTGCTGTGTGAGTGTGCAGTCTGTGCTGTGTGAGTGTGCTCTCTGTGCTGTGTGAGTGTGCTCTCTGTGCTGTGTGAGTGTGCAGTCTGTGCTGTGTGAGTGTGCAGTCTGTGCTGTGTGAGTGTGCTCTCTGTGCTGTGTGAGTGTGCTCTCTGTGCTGTGTGAGTGTGCAGTCTGTGCTGTGTGAGTGTGTCTCTGTGCTGTGTGAGTGTGCTCTCTGTGCTGTGTGAGTGTGCTCTCTGTGCTGTGTGAGTGTGCTCTCTGTGCTGTGTGAGTGTGCAGTCTGTGCTGTGTGAGTGTGCAGTCTGTGCTGTGTGAGTGTGCTCTCTGTGCTGTGTGAGTGTGCAGCCTGTGCTGTGTGAGTGTGCTCTCTGTGCTGTGTGAGTGTGCTCTCTGTGCTGTGTGAGTGTGCAGTCTGTGCTGTGTGAGTGTGCAGTCTGTGCTGTGTGAGTGTGCAGTTTGTGCTGTGTGAGTGTGCTCTCTGTGCTGTGTGAGTGTGCTGTCTGTGCTGTGTGAGTGTGCAGTCTGTGCTGTGTGAGTGTGCAGTCTGTGCTGTGTGAGTGTGCTCTCTGTGCTGTGTGAGTGTGCTCTCTGTGCTGTGTGAGTGTGCTCTCTGTGCTGTGTGAGTGTGCTCTCTGTGCTGTGTGAGTGTGCTGTCTGTGCTGTGTGAGTGTGCAGTCTGTGCTGTGTGAGTGTGCAGTCTGTGCTGTGTGAGTGTGCAGTGTGTGCTGTGTGCGTGTGCTCTCTGTGCTGTGTGAGTGTGCTCTCTGTGCTGTGTGAGTGTGCTCTCTGTGCTGTGTGAGTGTGCTCTCTGTGCTGTGTGAGTGTGCTCTCTGTGCTGTGTGAGTGTGCTCTCTGTGCAGTGTGAGTGCTCTCTGTGCTGTGTGAGTGTGCTCTCTGTGCTGTGTGAGTGTGCTCTCTGTGCTGTGTGAGTGTGCAGTCTGTGCTGTGTGAGTGTGCTCTCTGTGCTGTGTGAGTGTGCTCTCTGTGCTGTGTGAGTGTGCTCTCTGTGCTGTGTGAGTGTGCAGTCTGTGCTGTGTGAGTGTGCTCTCTGTGCTGTGTGAGTGTGCTCTCTGTGCTGTGTGAGTGTGCTCTCTGTGCTGTGTGAGTCTGCAGTCTGTGCTGTGTGAGTGTGTCTCTGTGCTGTGTGAGTGTGCTCTCTGTGCTGTGTGAGTGTGCTCTCTGTGCTGTGTGAGTGTGCAGTCTGTGCTGTGTGAGTGTGTCTCTGTGCTGTGTGAGTGTGCAGTCTGTGCTGTGTGAGTGTGCAGCCTGTGCTGTGTGAGTGTGCTCTCTGTGCTGTGTGAGTGTGCTCTCTGTGCTGAGTGAGTGTGCTCTCTGTGCTGTGTGAGTGTGCTCTCTGTGCTGTGTTAGTGTGCTCTCTGTGCTGTGTGAGTGTGCTCTCTGTGCTGTGTTAGTGTGCTCTCTGTGCTGTGTGAGTGTGCTCTCTGTGCTGTGTGAGTGTGCTCTCTGTGCTGTGTGAGTGTGCTCTCTGTGCTGTGTGAGTGTGCTCTCTGTGCTGTGTGAGTGTGCTCTCTGTGCTGTGTTAGTGTGCTCTCTGTGCTGTGTGAGTGTGCTCTCTGTGCTGTGTGAGTGTGCTCTCTGTGCTGTGTGAGTGTGCTCTCTGTGCTGTGTGAGTGTGCTCTCTGTGCTGTGTGAGTGTGCTCTCTGTGCTGTGTGATTGTGCTCTCTGTGCTGTGTGAGTGTGCTCTCTGTGCTGTGTGAGTGTGCTCTCTGTGCTGTGTGAGTGTGCTCTCTGTGCTGTGTGAGTGTGCAGTCTGTGCTGTGTGAGTGTGCTCTCTGTGCTGTGTGAGTGTGCAGTCTGTGCTGTGTGAGTGTGCTCTCTGTGCTGTGTGAGTGTGCTCTCTGTGCTGTGTGAGTGTGCTCTCTGTGCTGTGTGATTGTGCTCTCTGTGCTGTGTGAGTGTGCTCTCTGTGCTGTGTGATTGTGCTCTCTGTGCTGTGTGAGTGTGCTCACTGTGCTGTGTGAGTGTGCTCTCTGTGCTGTGTGAGTGTGCTCTCTGTGCTGTGTGAGTGTGCAGTCTGTGCTGTGTGAGTGTGCTCTCTGTGCTGTGTGAGTGTGCTCTCTGTGCTGTGTGAGTGAGCTCTCTGTGCTGTGTGAGTGTGCTCTCTGTGCTGTGTGAGTGTGCTCTCTGTGCTGTGTGAGTGTGCAGTCTGTGCTGTGTGAGTGTGCTCTCTGTGCTGTGTGAGTGTGCTCTCTGTGCTGTGTGAGTGTGCAGTCTGTGCTGTGTGAGTGTGCTCTCTGTGCTGTGTGAGTGTGCTCTCTGTGCTGTGTGAGTGTGCTCTCTGTGCTGTGTGAGTGTGCTCTCTGTGCTGTGTGTGTGTGCAGTCTGTGCTGTGTGAGTGTGCTCTCTGTGCTGTGTGAGTGTGCTCTCTGTGCTGTGTGAGTGTGCTCTCTGTGCTGTGTGAGTGTGCTCTCTGTGCTGTGTGAGTGTGCTCTCTGTGCTGTGTGAGTGTGCTCACTGTGCTGTGTGAGTGTGCTCTCTGTGCTGTGTGAGTGTGCTCTCTGTGCTGTGTGAGTGTGCTCTCTGTGCTGTGAGTGTGCAGTCTATGCTGTGTGAGTGTGCTCTCTGTGCTGTGTGAGTGTGCTCTCTGTGCTGTGTGATTGTGCTCTCTGTGCTGTGTGAGTGTGCTCTCTGTGCTGTGTGAGTGTGCTCACTGTGCTGTGTGAGTGTGCAGTCTGTGCTGTGTGAGTGTGCTCTCTGTGCTGTGTGAGTGTGCTCTCTGTGCTGTGTGAGTGTGCAGTCTGTGCTGTGTGAGTGTGCTCTCTGTGCTGAGTGAGTGTGCAGTCTGTGCTGTGTGATTGTGCTCTCTGTGCTGTGTGAGTGTGCTCTCTGTGCTGTGTGTGTGTGCAGTCTGTGCTGTGTGAGTGTGCTCTCTGTGCTGTGTGAGTGTGCTCTCTGTGCTGTGTGAGTGTGCTCTCTGTGCTGTGTGAGTGTGCAGTCTGTGCTGTGTGAGTGTGCAGTCTGTGCTGTGTGAGTGTGTCTCTGTGCTGTGTGAGTGTGCAGTCTGTGCTGTGTGAGTGTGCTCTCTGTGCTGTGTGAGTGTGCTCTCTGTGCTGTGTGAGTGTGCAGTCTGTGCTGTGTGAGTGTGTCTCTGTGCTGTGTGAGTGTGCAGTCTGTGCTGTGTGAGTGTGCAGTCTGTGCTGTGTGAGTGTGCTCTCTGTGCTGTGTGAGTGTGCTCTCTGTGCTGTGTGAGTGTGCAGTCTGTGCTGTGTGAGTGTGTCTCTGTGCTGTGTGAGTGTGCAGTCTGTGCTGTTTGAGTGTGCTGTGTGAGTGTGCTCTCTGTGCTGTGTGAGTGTGCAGTCTGTGCTGTGTGAGTGTGTCTCTGTGCTGTGTGAGTGTGCTCTCTGTGCTGTGTGAGTGTGCTCTCTGTGCTGTGTGAGTGTGCTCTCTGTGCTGTGTGAGTGTGCAGTCTGTGCTGTGTGAGTGTGTCTCTGTGCTGTGTGAGTGTGCAGTCTGTGCTGTGTGAGTGTGCTCTCTGTGCTGTGTGAGTGTGCTCTCTGTGCTGTGTGAGTGTGCAGTCTGTGCTGTGTGAGTGTGTCTCTGTGCTGTGTGAGTGTGCAGTCTGTGCTGTGTGAGTGTGCAGTCTGTGCTGTGTGAGTGTGCTCTCTGTGCTGTGTGAGTGTGCTCTCTGTGCTGTGTGAGTGTGCAGTCTGTGCTGTGTGAGTGTGTCTCTGTGCTGTGTGAGTGTGCAGTCTGTGCTGTTTGAGTGTGCTGTGTGAGTGTGCTCTCTGTGCTGTGTGAGTGTGCAGTCTGTGCTGAGTGAGTGTGTCTCTGTGCTGTGTGAGTGTGCTCTCTGTGCTGTGTGAGTGTGCTCTCTGTGCTGTGTGAGTGTGCTCTCTGTGCTGTGTGAGTGTGCTCTCTGTGCTGTGTGAGTGTGCTCTCTGTGCTGTGTGAGTGTGCTCTCTGTGCTGTGTGAGTGTGCAATCTGTGCTGTGTGAGTGTGCTCTCTGTGCTGTGTGAGTGTGCTCTCTGTGCTGTGTGAGTGAGCTCTCTGTGCTGTGTGAGTGTGCTCTCTGTGCTGTGTGAGTGTGCTCTCTGTGCTGTGTGAGTGTGCAGTCTGTGCTGTGTGAGTGTGCTCTCTGTGCTGTGTGAGTGTGCTCTCTGTGCTGTGTGAGTGTGCAGTCTGTGCTGTGTGAGTGTGCTCTCTGTGCTGTGTGAGTGTGCTCTCTGTGCTGTGTGAGTGTGCTCTCTGTGCTGTGTGTGTGTGCAGTCTGTGCTGTGTGAGTGTGCTCTCTGTGCTGTGTGAGTGTGCTCTCTGTGCTGTGTGAGTGTGCTCTCTGTGCTGTGTGAGTGTGCTCTCTGTGCTGTGTGAGTGTGCTCTCTGTGCTGTGTGAGTGTGCCGACTGTGCTGTGTGAGTGTGCTCTCTGTGCTGTGTGAGTGTGCTCTCTGTGCTGTGTGAGTGTGCTCTCTGTGCTGTGAGTGTGCAGTCTATGCTGTGTGAGTGTGCTCTCTGTGCTGTGTGAGTGTGCTCTCTGTGCTGTGTGATTGTGCTCTCTGTGCTGTGTGAGTGTGCTCTCTGTGCTGTGTGAGTGTGCTCACTGTGCTGTGTGAGTGTGCAGTCTGTGCTGTGTGAGTGTGCTCTCTGTGCTGTGTGAGTGTGCTCTCTGTGCTGTGTGAGTGTGCAGTCTGTGCTGTGTGAGTGTGCTCTCTGTGCTGAGTGAGTGTGCAGTCTGTGCTGTGTGATTGTGCTCTCTGTGCTGTGTGAGTGTGCTCTCTGTGCTGTGTGTGTGTGCAGTCTGTGCTGTGTGAGTGTGCTCTCTGTGCTGTGTGAGTGTGCTCTCTGTGCTGTGTGAGTGTGCTCTCTGTGCTGTGTGAGTGTGCAGTCTGTGCTGTGTGAGTGTGCAGTCTGTGCTGTGTGAGTGTGTCTCTGTGCTGTGTGAGTGTGCAGTCTGTGCTGTGTGAGTGTGCTCTCTGTGCTGTGTGAGTGTGCTCTCTGTGCTGTGTGAGTGTGCAGTCTGTGCTGTGTGAGTGTGTCTCTGTGCTGTGTGAGTGTGCAGTCTGTGCTGTGTGAGTGTGCAGTCTGTGCTGTGTGAGTGTGCTCTCTGTGCTGTGTGAGTGTGCTCTCTGTGCTGTGTGAGTGTGCAGTCTGTGCTGTGTGAGTGTGTCTCTGTGCTGTGTGAGTGTGCAGTCTGTGCTGTTTGAGTGTGCTGTGTGAGTGTGCTCTCTGTGCTGTGTGAGTGTGCAGTCTGTGCTGTGTGAGTGTGTCTCTGTGCTGTGTGAGTGTGCTCTCTGTGCTGTGTGAGTGTGCTCTCTGTGCTGTGTGAGTGTGCTCTCTGTGCTGTGTGAGTGTGCAGTCTGTGCTGTGTGAGTGTGTCTCTGTGCTGTGTGAGTGTGCAGTCTGTGCTGTGTGAGTGTGCTCTCTGTGCTGTGTGAGTGTGCTCTCTGTGCTGTGTGAGTGTGCAGTCTGTGCTGTGTGAGTGTGTCTCTGTGCTGTGTGAGTGTGCAGTCTGTGCTGTGTGAGTGTGCAGTCTGTGCTGTGTGAGTGTGCTCTCTGTGCTGTGTGAGTGTGCTCTCTGTGCTGTGTGAGTGTGCAGTCTGTGCTGTGTGAGTGTGTCTCTGTGCTGTGTGAGTGTGCAGTCTGTGCTGTTTGAGTGTGCTGTGTGAGTGTGCTCTCTGTGCTGTGTGAGTGTGCAGTCTGTGCTGAGTGAGTGTGTCTCTGTGCTGTGTGAGTGTGCTCTCTGTGCTGTGTGAGTGTGCTCTCTGTGCTGTGTGAGTGTGCTCTCTGTGCTGTGTGAGTGTGCTCTCTGTGCTGTGTGAGTGTGCAGTCTGTGCTGTGTGAGTGTGCAGTCTGTGCTGTGTCAGTGCGCTCTCTGTGCTGTGTGAGTGTGCTCTCTGTGCTGTGTGAGTGTGCTCACTGTGCTGTGTGAGTGTGCAGTCTGTGCTGTTTGAGTGTGCTCTCTGTGCTGTGTGAGTGTGCTCTCTGTGCTGTGTGAGTGTGCTCTCTGTGCTGTGTGAGTGTGCAGTCTGTGCTGTGTGAGTGTGCTCTCTGTGCTGTGTGAGTGTGCTCTCTGTGCTGTGTGACTGTGTCTCTCTGTGCTGTGTGAGTGTGCTCTCTGTGCTGTGTGAGTGCGCTCTCTGTGCTGTGTGAGTGTGCAGTCTCTGCTGTGTGAGTGTGCTCTCTGTGCTGTGTGAGTGTGCTCTCTGTGCTGTGTGAGTGTGCTCTCTGTGCTGTGAGTCTCTGTTGTGTTCCGTGATCTTGTCTTTGCAATGATTCTACAGAATTGCTGGTGGCTTAACAAGAATGATGATTTATTGATATATAAGTGGTAAGGTAACAATCAGAATGCTATCAAGATCAAGTTATTGATTGAGTTACATGGACTCTTCTGGAAGTGATCCTATCTGCGACTGTCCCTGCTTTACGCCTTACAACCTTCTGTCGATAGCTGGATGTCACATGACTGATGTCTGATGCCTCCTTCTGGTGGGATGTCACACTGCTGAGTACATGAAATATTATCGACAGGCATATCACCACAACAGGGTAGTTGATATGGGGGACCTTAACTTTCGAAATATTGACTGGATACGCTATAGTTCGAGTACTTTAGATGGGTCTGTTTTTGTCCAATGTGTGCAGGAGGGTTTCCTGACACAATATGTAGATAGGCCAACGAGAGGCGAGGCCATATTGGATTTGGTACTGGGTAATGAACCAGGACAGGTTTTAGATTTGGAGGTAGGTGAGCACTTTGGTGATAGTGACCACAATTCGATTAAGTTTACTTTAGTGATGGAAAGGGATAGGTATATATGCAGGGCAAGAGTTATATCTGGGGGAAAGGCAATTATGATGCGATGAGGCAAGACGTAGGATGCATCGGATGGTGAGGAAAACTACAGGGGATGGGCACAATGGAAATGTGGAGCTTGTTCAAGGGACAGGTACTGCGTATCCTTGATAAGTATGTACCTGTCAGGCAGGGAGGAAGTTGTCGAGCAAGGGAACCGTGGTTTACTAAAGCAGTCAAAACACTTGTCAAGAGGAAGAAGGAGGCTTATGTAAAGTTGAGACATGAAGGTTTAGTTAGGGCGCTCGAGAGTTACAAGTTAGCTTGGAAGGACCTAAAGAGAGAGCTAAGAAGAGCCTGGAGGGGACATGAGAAGTCTTTGGCAGGTAGGATCAAGGATAACGCTAAAGCTTTCGAGATATGTCAGGAATAAATGAATGACTAGGGTAAGAGTAGGGCCAGTCAAGGACAGGAGTGGGAAGTTGTGCTTGGAGTCCGAGGAGATAGGAGAGGTGCTAAATGAATATTTTTCGTCAGTATTCACACAGGAAAAAGACAATGTTGTCGAGGAGAATACTGAGATTCAGGCTACTAGACTAGAAGGGCTTGAGGTTCATAAGGAGGAGGTGTTAGCAATTCTGGAAATTGTGAAAATAGATAAGTCCCCTGGGCCGGATGGGATTTATCCTAGGATTCTCTGGGAAGCTAGGGAGGAGATTGCTGAGCCTTTGGCTTTAATCTTTAAGTCATCTTTGTCTACAGGAATAGTGCCAGAATACTGGAGGATAGCAAATGTTGTCCCCTTGTTCAAGAAGGGGAGTACAGACAACCCCGGTAACTATAGACCAGTGAGCCTTACTTCTGTTGTGGGCAAAATCTTGGAAAGGTTTATAAGAGATAGGATGTATAATCATCTGGAAAGGAATAATTTGATTAGAGATAGTCAACACGGTTTTGTGAAGGGTAGGTCGTGCCTCACAAACCTTATTGAGTTCTTTGAGAAGGTGACCAAACAGGTGGATGAGGGTAAAGCAATTGATGTGGTGTATATGGATTTCAGTAAAGCGTTTGATAAGGTTCACCACTGTAGGCTACTGCAGAAAATATGGTGGCATGGATCAGAAATTGGCTAGCTGGAAGAAGACAAAGGATGGTGGTTGATGGGAAATGTTCAGACTGGAGTCCAGTTACTAGTGGTGTACCACAAGGATCTGTTTTGGGGCCATTGCTGTTTGTCATTTTTATAAATGACCTGGAGGAGGGGGTAGAAGGATGGGAGAGTAATTTTGCAGATGACACTAAAGTCGGTGGAGTTGTGGACAGTGCGGAAGGATGTTACAAGTTACAGAGGGACATAGATCAGCTGCAGTGCTGGGCTGAGAGGTGGCAAATTGAGTTTAATGCAAAAAAAGTGTGAGGTGATTCATTTTGGAAGGAATAACAGGAAGACAGAGTACTGGGCTAATGGTAAGATTCTTGGCAGTGTGGATGAGCAGAGAGATCTCGGTGTCCATGTACATAGATCCCTGAAAGTTGCCACCCAGGTTGAGAGGGTTGTTAAGAAGGCGTTCGGTATGTTAGTTTTTATTGGTAGAGGGATTGAGTTTCGGAGCCATGAGGTCATGTTGCAGCTGTACAAAACTCTGGTGCAGCCGCATTTGGAGTATTGCGTGCAATTCTGGTCACCGCATTATAGGAAGGATGTGGAAGCATTGGAAAGGGTGCAGAGGAGATTTACCAGAATGTTGCCTGGTATGGAGGGAAGATCTTATGAGGAAAGGCTGAGGGACTTGAGGCTGTTTTCGTTAGAGAGAAGAAGGTTAAGAGGTGACTTAATTGAGGCATACAAGATGATCAGAGGATTGGATAGGGTGGACAGTGAGAGCCTTTTTCCTCGGATGGTGATGTCTAGCACGAGGGGACATAGCTTTAAATTGAGGGGAGATAGATATAGGACAGATGTCAGGGGTAGGTTCTTTACTCGGAGAGTAGTAAGGAATGCCCTGCCTGCAACAGTAGTGGACTCGCCAACACTAAGGGCATTCAAATGGTCATTGGATAGACATATGGATGATAAGGGAATAGTGTAGATGGGCTTTAGAGTGGTTTCACAGGTTGGCGCAACATCGAGGGCCGAAGGGCCTGTACTGCGCTGTAATGTTCTATGTTCTAATGTTCTATGTTCTATCCCCCTTCCTTTGGAGATATAGATATTTATGTACAAACATGATTAATATCTTTACTTTGCACATTTGCTTGGTATAAACAAATGTAACTCGTGTGTCCATGGACATGGTATGCCTGCTGGGTGTATGCCCTTTGCCCACAGCTCTTTGAACCTCCATCACGGGATCAACCTGCTGGTCGCTTGGGCTGCTTCCAGTCTTTTTGGTTTGTGTGCCGGTCTCTACCTTCATACCCTTTTGACGCGGTGCTCTTTGATGGCATGCGTTCCTGTTGGCCACACCTGCGTCACACGCTTTTTCTTTCTGTGTTTCTTCACAAGACGTTGTTTTCTGCTGCTGCTTCCTTCTATATTCTCTGTCTCCGGCTTGTCGGTCACATCATTGACATCTTCTCCTTTAGTCTCATCAGAGGGATGTCCTGCCTCTGCCACTTTCCTTCTCTTCCTCTTTTTTGTTTTGATGATTCTTTGGCGAGTGCTTCTCTTTTTGCGTTGGGGTTTGGCCACTCCTGTCTTATGGCTGGTCTGCACCTTGTGTACAGCAGTGTGTGGATTATCAGTTGGGACTTCTCATGCCGGCGTGCTTCCGAGGGACTGTGTAGTCGCGAACAAGTCTGTGCCTTCAACTGGAGGTCGCAGAGCCACACTCTGGTGCCTGGGTGGAAGCCACATCTATAACCTCGGCTGTCCCTTCCTGGTTTGTTGGAACATCTATTGGTGGCTCCTTATCACTGGAGATTATTATAAAACCGTTCTCAGGTCTTACCGATCCGGGCGATCGATCATCCTGGTCCTGCATTAGTATGTACATGTGATCTGTCGAGCTACTTAGCAATATGGCCATCAGCTCCTCTAACTCATCTTCCAGTGGAGTAACCTCAAGTATCAGGGAGTCGACTTTTCCGGAATCTTTTCAGATGCCTGAGATGAATCACCATGTGCCTCTGGAGCCAGTTTCTCCAAGATTGGTACGATGTCTCCCGTTATTAGCTTATTCGAGTCCTGTTGCTCCAAGGTGTAGACTACTGCAATCTCAGTTTCATTTCGGAGTGCGCCATCACAGGATTTTTGCACTGCTCAGTGTCCTGCGTATTCTGGACATCCCTTCTGACCATCACATCATTCCTACCAGAGCACCGCTTCACGGGCTCCTTCATCTAGCTCGCCATTACTCCCGGGAAGCAGGTTTCCCAGCATTTAATAGTCGTCTTCATCTGGCTCACCTTCCACGTCTTTACTCTCTGCATCGTCGTTGTAGTCACCATATATGTCATCTTAGTATTCATTACTGGAGTCAGTATCTGCTGCAAAAAACTTCTTTAAAAGACTACATTGCACACGGAATTATGTGCTCGCGCAGGAGGCAATCAGTTTCAAAGTCAGCATTGGCTTTTGCTGCAGCACTTTTGTTTAACATTCCACGCTGTGGAATTTCAGGAGGATTGAAGAAATTGAAGAATGAGTCATTTGGTAGTTTTTGTAATTGTTTTGCGAGAACGCTGACACTTCTACTGCGGTTTCTTTTTCACGGTTTTCAACATGACATTTGTTTCCTTTCGTCCAGCTGATCTGGCAGGCTGTGCACCCCATGATTTCTAGTTCGTCAAAGAATGAAGATTCAAGCTTGTCAGGCTGCCATTGCAGTTGGTATACTTTCGTAATTACCGCATTTGTCAATTACTCATTAGGCTAGAACTTAAACTCCAGAGTGAAGCTCATCGGTTGTTCTCACTCTGAACATTTAACGTTCACATCCGTGGATGCTTTAATATGGGCTCAGCATACTCCTGTATCATGCCACTGGGTGTTACAACCTTCTTGAAGACTGTTAACCAGAAATCTGAAATTCCATTTGGCTCTTCCATCTCTTCATCTGATTTGTTGCCCTCCGCCTGGATTTACGCTGGATCCTCATCGAATGACTGCACTTTCATATGTTGCTGGCATTTGTGGAGCTCAGCTAGCCACACGCAGTCTGGAACATACAGCCGCTCAATTAGGTTCAGAGATTCACATGCATCCGCTCCTCTGATGGACTTGGTTTTCATGTCCACAATACAAAACGGTAACACGTCCATTGTGTCTTGCATGCTTCACTCAAGAACCAAAAGGGCAATAATCTCCGGAGTACCACCTGAGCCACGAGCTAATTGGCACAGGGTCATTGATGCACGATCAATTGCACAAAGACTAAAGTTGGGTACAACTGTGGCTTTATTGCAGTCAGATGCGTGGCCTCCTGCTGCAGCTGGCGAAATGGCAGGGCACTGGAGGTCATGCATATTTATACAGTTCTCCGTGGGCGGAGCCAGCCGGCAGGAGCTACCGGCGAACCTGTAGTGCAGGTCCTACCTTACATCTCCTATTACAGTGGTTCACCGCAGTCAGTAAGATGAAAAAGGTAAATGCCTGGTTCAAAGGTTGGTGTGGGAGAAATGGGTTTGAATTCATGGGACATTGGCACCAGTACTGGGAAAGGAGGGAGCTGTCCCGATGGGACGGTCTTGACCTGAATCATGCTGAGAGTCCTGGCGAATCACACAACTGGGCTGTAGATAGGGCTTTAAACTGAAGAGCTGGTGGGAGGGTTCAGTTGTACGGAAAATTAGACAATCAAAGTTAAAGGAGAAGGTTAATGATGAGGACTTTAAATTTGTTCAAAGATTCAGGGGATCAGGAGTGGTTTGTAAAGTTTGCAGAATAAGTAATAGAACAGAACGTATGGAAAGCGACCGGAATCTAACTTCAGGCACAGCAGATAAGGGGACAAATATGAGAAGGGGGAAGGTCAACAAAGGACTGAGGGTGCTGTACCTAAATGCGTGCAGTATACAAAACAAGGTAAATCAGCTTGTAGCACACACTGAAATTGGCGGGTACGATATTGTGGGCATCACAGAGACGTGGCTGCAAGGGGATCAGGGCTGGGATCTAAATATCCAAGGATATGTGTCCTATCGAAAGGACAGGCAGATGGGCAGAGGGGACGGCGTTGATTTGTGAGTACGAAATGAAATTAAATCGATAGCACAAAGCGAAAAAGGATCAGAAGGCATAGAATTTGTGTGGGTAGAGTTGAGGAATCGCAAAGGAAAAAAAACCCTGATGGGAGTTGTGTACAGGCCGCCTAGCCGTAGTCAGGATGTGGGGCAGAAAATAAATCAGGAGATAGAAAAGGCAGAAAAGAAAGACAGTATTACAATAATCATGGGGGATTTCAACATGCAGGTGGACTGGGAAAACCAGGTTGGTAGTGGATCCCAAGAAATGGAGTTTGCGGAATGTTTACGAGGTGTTGTTTTGGAGCAGCTTGTGACAGAGCCGACTACGGAACAGGTAATTCTGGATTTGGTGAGGCAGGGCTGATTAGGGAACTTAAGGTGAAGGAACCCTTAGGGAGCAGTGACCACAATATGATTGAATTTACCCTGTGGTTTGAGAGGGAGAAGCTGCAATCAGATGTAACGGTATTACAATTAAATAAGGGTAACTACAAAGACATGAGGGAGGCGCTGGCCAGAGTTGATTGGAAAAGGAGCCCAGCAGGGATACAATGGAACAGCAATGGCAGGAGTTTTTGAGGGTTATTCAGGAGGCACAACAGAAATTCATCCCAAGGGGGAGGAAACATGCTAAGGGGAGGACAAGGCAATCGTGGCTGATGAGGGAAGTCAGGGACAGCATAAAAGCAAAAGAAAAAGCATACAAAGTGGCGATGATTAGTGGGAAGCCAGAGGATTTGGAAGCCTTTAAAAATGTGCAGAGAACAACTAAAAAAAGCAATAAGGGGGGAGAAGATGAAATATGACTGTAAGCTAGCTAGTAATATAAAAGAAGATTGCAATGGTTTTTTCTGATAAATAAAAGGTAAGAGAGAGGCAAGAATGAACATTGGACCACTGGAAAATGTGGCTGGAGAAGTAATAACAGGAAACAAAGAAATGGCAGAGGAACTGGATAGTTACTTTACATCAGTCTTCACCGTGGAAGACACCAGTGGGATACCAGAACTCCAGGAGTATCAGGGGACAGAGGTGAGTGCAGTAATCATCAATAAGGAGAAAGTGCTGGAGAAGCTGAAAGGTCAGAAAGTGGGTAAATCACCTGGACCGGATGGACTCCACCCGGGGCTCTGAAGAGATAGTTGAGGAGATTATGGAGACATTAATGGTGATCTTTGGGAATCACTGGAGGCAGGAAGAATCCCAGAGGACTGGAAAATTGTTAATGTAACACCACTGTTTAAGAAGGGAGAGAGGCAGAAGACAGGAAATTATAGGCCTGTTAGCCTGACTTTGGTCATTGGTAAGATTTTAGAGTCCATTATTTAAGGATAAGATTGCGGAGTATTTGGAAGTGCATGGTAAAATAGGACCGAGTCAGCATTGGTTTGTGAAGGGGAGGTCATGTCTGAGATATCTGTTAGAATTCTTTGAGGAGGTAACAAGAAGTTAGACAAAGGAGAACACGTGGACATGATTTACTTAGATTTCCAGAAGGCCTTTGACAAGGTGCCGTACAGCAGACTGCTTATTAAGATATGAACCTATGGTGTTCGGGGTAAGATACTTGAATGGTTAGAGGATTGGCTGACTGGAAGAAGACAGAGAGTGGGGATAAAGGGGTATTTTTCAGGATGGCAGCCGGTGACTAGTGGTGTGCCTCAGGGGTCAGCGCTTGGACACGGTAGCACAGTGGTTAGCACAGTTGCTTCCCAGCTCCAGGGTCCCAGGTTCGGTTCCCAGCTTAGGTCACTGTCTGTGCAGAGTCTGCACGTTCTCCCCGTGTCTGCGTGGGTTTCCTCCGGGTGCTCCGGTGTCCTTCCACAGTCCAAAGATGCACAGCTTAGGTGGATTGGCCACGTTAAATTGCCCTTAGTGTCCAATAAAACAAAAATGTTAGGTGGGGTTACTGGGTTATAGGGATAGAGTGGAGGTGTGGGCTTAAGTAGGGTGCCCTTTCCAAGGGCCGGTACAGACGCAATGGACCGAATGGCCTCCTTCTTCTGCACTGTAAATTCTCTGATTTGTCTATTCACAATATACATTAACGAGCTGGGAGAAGGAACTGAGGGTGCTGTTGCAAAGTTTGCAGATGGTACAAAGATCTGCAGAGGGACAAATAGTATTGAGGAAGTGGGGAGGCTGGAGGACTTGGACAGGGCTAGGAGAGTGGGCAAAGAAGTGGCAGATGGAATACAATGTGGAAAAGTGTGAGGTTATGCACTTTGATAGGAAGGATAGAGGCATAGACTATTTTCCAAATGGGGAAAGGCTTCTGGAATCTGAAGCACAAAGTGACTTGGGAGTCCTAGTTCAGGATTCTCTTAATGTTAGCGTGTAGGTTCGGCCGGCAGTTAGGAAGGCAAATACAATGTTCGCATTCATTTCGAGAGGGCTAGAATACAAGAGCAGGGTTGTACTGCTGAGGCTGTATAAGGCTCTGGTCAGACCCCATTTGGAACATTATGAGCAGTTTTGGGCCCCTTCTAAGGAAGGGTGTGTTTGCCTTGGTGAGGGTCCAGTGGGGGTTCACAAGAATGATCCCTGGAATGAAGGGTTTATCATATAAGGAGCTGTGAGAACTCGGTCTGTGCTCAATGAGTTTAGAAGGATGAAGGGGAATCTCATTGAAGCTTACAAAATATTGAGAGGCCTAGATAGAGTGGATCCGGAGAAGATGTTTCCACTAGAACCTAAGGGCACCACCTCAGACTGAAGGGACTGAGGTGAGGAGGAATTTCTTCAGCCAGAGGGTGGTGAATCTGTGGAACTCTTTGCTGCTGAAGGCTGTGGAAGCCAAGTCACAGTGTCTTTCAGACAGAGATAGATAGATTCTTAATTAATAAGCGGATCAGGGAGAAGGCAGGAGAATGGGGATGAGAAACATATTAGGCATGATTGAATGGGCTGAATGACTTAATTCTTCTCCTACATCCTCTGGTCTCAGCCAACGTGCGGGTGGCACTGGTGTTGTTGCATTACCCTGCAGGCTGTGCCTGAGTTCCAGTCTCAGGGAGAGGGGATGCAGATTGGCTGGTCACCCCCAGGGTCTCCTGCAGATCATCCTCCCTCCCGATGCTCAAGGGCCCCTGTGTTACTCCATGGGCTGGAGGGGCAGCTGGCATGAGCTCCAGAAGCCTCACCATCATATGGCACTGCCAGTCCTGGAGGCCCATCATTGCCTGCACCATACAATTCAAACCCTCAGCTTTGGTCCTTAGGGACAGAACCATGCTTTGGACATCTCCGGCCATGGATATAGCTTTGAGCCCCAGGCTTTCCTATCTTCCCTTGCAGTGTGGGCCTGGGTGCCACGCATCCCCGGCACCATCTCCTGCGACAGAAGGCTTTGGGACTCCTCCATTCGGCCTTGCAGTCGCAAGGAGCGGTGTTGACAACCTCTCCCTCTATACCCAGCTCTTCCTTCACATCTCGGGAAGCTGAGGGACAAACGTGCCCAGAGGCATGGAAACTGGCTGGGGCACAGCTGAGTCCTGGAATCTGGCAGACCTCCAATTGTCCGATCCCTGGAATGTTCCGGCAGGTCCGTGAGTCGGGAGACCACACGGGGTGCAATCTGGTGGGAAAATCACACCTGTGAAATTAAACACATTTAAAGCTATACCTTATTTCTAATGTTTACCAATACAGATCTAATTCCCTTAAAACTACCTTTGTTTTCCTAACATAGGGCTCACTCCTCAACAGGAGTCATGATGTTCAGCTCCGGTATCCCACCGCCCGTCTTCTCTCAGCTCCCGGTGGTTGTGAGCAAGCTTATCCTGCAGGATCACAAATGGGGGTGATGTTAGCGGGCTGCTCGGTGGGTCAGGTGTCGATGAAACCTGGCTTGCGTTGGCATAGCGCGAGAGCAGGGAGCGGTGAGGAGAGAGGTCCCAAGGGCTGTGAGGAAGCTTGTGCGAGCTTCGGTGCTGGGTGGCAGAATGTAGCGTCGAGGTGACATTGCGAGGGATGACAGCAAAGTGGAGTGTTGAGGGACTACAGGGAACAGTTACCCTGGCGGTACGCAGTGCGTCGTGCATCTATTTGCGGCTTTGCGTCCCCATTCTCTCGCGGACTGTGCTGGCACTCCTCACTGCTGCCACTGTCTCCCAGACTGGGTTTGTGATCTTGTTGCAGGGTCTCCTGCCCAGCCTAAGTTTGGATTGATCCCCTTCCCTCCTGTCTGACGTGAAGCAGATGGGTGAGGGCCTCCTCCCTGCAGCAGGAAGCAGGCTTCCTCGCCGCCATTCTCCTGGCTTGACTGAGTGCGGTGGAGATGACCCCTGGGGTGGGAGAAACAGACACTTCGCTCCAGAGGCACATCATTTTTCACGTGGGGAATTTTTTTTTCTATCTGCCTAAAAATTGCGGTCTGGATCGTGCTACTCGGGCTGGATTCGCACAGGCCTTCATGCCGGAACTGACTCTTAACCAAATTCCCGGAAAATTCCGACCCAGATGTTAATGCGATTTGGGAGTAAGAACAGAAAATGCCCGAAATACTCAGCAGGTCAGGCAGCATGTGTGGAGAGAGACAGCGAGTTGACATTTCGGGTTAACAACCCTTCACCCTTCTGCTTTAACATTGGCTCTGACTGCTGGTATTCGGATGTCCTTTAACTACTAATTGTGTTCCAAGAATACCTCCTTTTGTCATATGTGCTTTAATATACATCTGTGTTTACAATGGAGTGCAGACAGGCAGTGATTGACACACAGGATGACCAGTAAGCACACAGAACAGAGCAGCCAATCACCAGACAGGACACGACCACTATAAAGCCAGAGGGCACCAGTTTCCCGCGCTCTCTCGGGACCCAGCCTCTGAGACAGTCAGAGTTATTGAGCTGGCCAGTGCAAACACCTTGTGGTAGCTAGTAAATCTGTTTAGGCTAGTATCAGGTCTCCAGTCAAGTCAGCATAGTGTCAACCCACAGTTGAACATGTATAATAGTTTAGATGTTAAATAAAATCGTGTTGCATCTTATCAAGTATTGGAGGTCTGTCTCTCGCTACACTGTCTCAAGTGCAGTCCACGTCGACCCAGCCTACCCAACACAGCAATATGTTCTCTTGACCCAACAGGGCGCTTGATCACATTAATCTGAGTTACAGAAGGTTCCGGAGACATGTAGGCACCCAAATACAGTACTGCTAAAATACTTGGTAGCAAAAATATGTTTACATCTCAAAATGTGTCTCACTTTAATTTTATACTGCAATGAAAATGCGGTCGAATTTTTCCTCAGGAATCTAATTCCGTCAGGCTGATTTTTTACATTTTTCTTCAACGAAACACAGGGCCTATAGATAGTCAGTAGATATATTAAGATGATGACAATACTGACGTCGCTGAGCTATCTTAGGCATATGGCAAGTGCTGTCGTAGAACCTACTGTATTATTCACTATAACCAGTAGTCCTACGTTCAGTCTGAAACATTTTTTACATTTATTTTGGGTCAATTGGTTCGGTCCATTTCCTCCTGCTGACAGGTGAAGTGTGGATTTTTTTTTTTTTCCTTCTTGAGTCCCATCGCGCTGACCATCCCGGATTGACAAGCAGCTTTGCGATCTAAACACCCATTGCCCGAAAGAAAGAGCTGGTCAGATCTGTACATTTCTCTTGCACCTTCATTAGCAGCTGCTCGGCAGCGATGGGTACTTTTGGTGATGGGTTGTCGAGGGCGAGCCGTGAAGGGAAATGATATTTGTCTGGGATTGGGAAGCAAATGAGTTGAGAGGGGGTTGTGAGCTGCAACTGGGAAAGCAGCCAAGGCTTTCGAAAAACCAGGAAACTTGGGTTATCGAGAGGAAGATCTGCATAACTCTAGTAAATAAACATTAGTAGGGTTTAATTTAGACCCACAGCTGCTTAATTTCGTGCACTAAAATATTAATAATAAATTGTCAAAGCCAGAAGCATTTGCTGCTCTCAAATGCACTTCTTTAACTCATTCAGTGCTGGAGATACCATTTGGTGTCAGTCCGATCTCCCATTGGGAACACACCATATGGGTCTGATTCTCTATCTTGCAGCTGACAGAAAAGCAGGGATGTGACAAATTTGCATTGAAGCACATGGAAGCGTTGGTGTTTTAGCACCACAACTGTTTTTGAAAGTCAACACAGGGCTAATTTTGGAACAACTAAATTAAGACCACGTTTATGATGGCGCACACCTGGTATCGCGCCACTACTTCCTTCTCTTTTTTTTTTATTGTTGGAAAAAAAACAGACAAGTATTCCCAACCTTCGAGAGCTCAGAAAAGTACTGTATTTGATTGCACTTTGACGTTGATCTACCTATTTCTTTGCGGCTGTTCGGAAGAAGCTTTCATCCAGAAGTCCAGTTTGGGTTAGCATCAAAATCCCAAAGGTGAAACTGCACTGTTCTAATCTACTACCCTCGGTACTTTTAAAATGAATAAATAATATCGAACCAGGAGAATCACAACCAGTGAAACATAGCCATTCCTCCATGCATGCAATTAGAAGGAACAAACTTGCTTTTATCTATCCCGCCTTCCCTTGCAACTACAGAAGGTGCAACACCTGCCCCTTTACCTCATCCCTCTAACCTTTACTACCCCTTTAACACATTCTGACATCTTTGATGCAATCTCTTCTAACTCCCACTAATCACTGACATTCCATTCTATTCCAGCTGCTCCACCCTCTCTCGTACGGTATATAATCCAACACTGCTCCCTCTCTTTAACTCTGAAGAAGATTCATACGGACATGAAACATTCACCTGTTTCCTCCCCCTACAGATGTTGCCAGAACCTCTGGGTTTTTTCAGCATTTTCGGTCTTTGTTTATCTATCTCATGTCAGTTCCGCAAAAACAGAAACCGTCATTGAAGCACTTTTGAAGTGTTGTAATGTGGAAAACACAGCAGCCAATCATCACCCAGAAAGGTATAACAGGCAACAGCATTCCTAGCCTTTGACCTGCCCTGGTAGCTATAGTACTTTATGGGTAGTCCAGTTCAGTTTCTGATCAACGGTAAACTTCAGGATGTTGATTGTGAGGGATTCGGTAGCATAGTGGTTAGCACAGTTTCTTCACAGCTCCAGGGTCCCAGGTTTGATTCCCGGCCTGTGTCACTGTCTGTGCGGAGTCTGCACGTTCTCCCCGTGTCTGCGTGGGTTTCCTCCGGGTGCTCTGGTTTCCTCCCACAGTCCAAAGATGTGCGGGTTAGGTGGATTGGCCATACTAAATTGCTCTTAGTGTCCAAAAAGGTTAAGTGGGGTTACTGGGTTACGGGGATAGGGTGGAGGTGTGGGCTTGGATAGGGTGCTCTTTCCAAGGGCCAGTGCAGACTCTATGGGCTGATGGCCTCCTTCTGCCCTGTAAATTCTATGATTCAGTGATGGTAATACCACTGAATGTCAAGGGTCAATGATTAGGAGATCTCTTGTAGGAGATGGTCATTGTCTGGCACTTTTGTGATGCGAATGTAACTTTCCACTTGTCAGCCCAAGTCTGGATATTGCTGCATTTGGACATGGACTGCTTCATTATCTGAGGGGTTGCGAATGGTTACTGAACATTGTGCAGTCATCCGCAAACATCCCCACTTCTGATCTTATTATGGAAGGAAGGCCATTGATGAAGCAACTGAAGGTGGTTGGGCCCAGGACACTACCCTGAAGAACTCCTGAAATAATGTCCAGGAGCTATCAACATCTACTCTATCTACAATGGTCTTAAGGTTCACATGGCCCTGACTTCACTCAATCCACTTGAACCAGTCCTGCAGAATCAGAGATTGAGAGTACAGTCTGTCTGGTCCGATCGATGCTGTCAGCAGTAAGGGATTATGGGCACCAGGACCTCTCGCGATAATTTGTGGCCATGGCGGCCCAGCTAAATCCCGCCCACAGCCTTTTTGTATCCCGACCAAAGCATGGCGGCACCTGCACTAAAACTTGCTTGTCCAAATTTATCATCATACATGATATTTGAAATGGCTTTAATTTTGAGTGTGCGTGACTGGTACAAATTCAGCATATTTAAGTACATAGCAGTTTAAGCAAGTGAAAGTATTCCATGTGTGACGCAAGCGTTTTGAGACACGATAATGGCTGCAGCCAATTTCTCAACATGTGGAAAACATCTTGTACCAACAGTGGTCCAGTCATTCGGGAACATCTGATCAGGTTTATTTGAAAAGACTGTCTATTAGGCAGCTCCAGCTCGCATTGTCTCGAAGCAGGCAACTACATGTAAAGTTCAGAAGAAGTGTCCTAGTGGACTCTGTGGTGATATACGTCACTGTAAGTACACAAAGGGTTAATGTACATACACTACACCTAGCTAGACACTTGAGGGAACACCAGAGACATGGCACACAGGCAGTCAGCCAATAGGTCAGTAAGATAGGACACGACCAATGGGCATTCACGATACACACAGAGGTGACACTACCACAAGGGGGCATTACATCAACCCATAAAAAAGGTCATATCACACATGCTCAGTCCCTTTCCAGTGGAGACACTCAGTGAGTACAGACACAGGGTTGACTGAACATCACACCCACCACGTGGATTGCAGCAGACTGGTTCGTCAGTCTGAGTAGCTATAGCAGGATTAACAGTAGCGTCGAATCCAAGTAGGAGAATTGTTAATAGCTTAATAAATGTGTTAAAGCTATCTCCAAGGCTGAACCTTCCTTTGTCACAGTGCACATCAAGGAAGCAGCTTATGCTACGACAAGAGCATAACAAAACAGACTCGAAACGTTAACTCTGTTTCTCTGGGAGGGGTTTACCGATCAACCCGCCGTTGTCAATGGGATTTCCCGTTAACTGCACCCCTCGTCGCCGGAAATTCTTGCGCTGGCGTGGGACCGGAACTGCCGGTAAATCCTGCCCGCTGTCACTATGGATGCTGCCAGACCTGCTGACCTTCTCCAGCAGTTCCTGCTTTTATTTCAGATTTCCAGAACCTGCAATAAAAACAAACCTGGGCAACTGAAGCATTGTCAGAAAAAGCAGCTATAGATTCCAGGTACCTTTCTTGTAATTTTCATCCAGGTTTTCCCATCGTAATAATGGGCGGGATTCTCCGTCAGCCGTGCCGAAATCGGGAAAGGCGCTTGGGCGGAGAATCGGTTCCGACGCCGAAATCGCGGCCGGCACAGATTTGACACCAAATCGCAATGCTCCAGCACCTCGACAGCGGTGTCAATGCGCACCACAACGCACGTATAATAAACACTGTTTGCATGGCTCGACCCGGTATTCTCCGGGGCCTCCGCTATTCTCCGCCTCCGATGGGCCGAGTTCCCGACGGCGCGGTTCACTTGTGCTTTTATAAACCGTGAAACTGGCGGCTGCTGAGGGAGAGAGGGGGTTTGCTGACAGTTCTGCCGGCTGGGAGATTTCTTGCAGGGCCGGGGGGAGTAGCAGGGCGCTAGCCAGGAGGTGGGCTATGGGGTCGGAGTGGGCAAGCGTGGAACACCATTGCCGCAACTGGCAAGGCAGCCATGCAGCTGCGCACGCCGCTATCAGCCCACTTTGAACTTAGGGCCATGGGTCGTATTGGTGTCCCCCTCAGGTGCCCTCTGGCCTCAGCTGTGTCTCAGCTGTATGGGCGCGCTGCAGCACAACCAGTGCCACCTTGTTGGCTGGGATGAGTGTGTGTGGGGAGTGTAATGTGTATGTGCGGCTGCAGCTTGTCAGCCTCCTGAGTGTCAATCACGGACCCGGCGAATCCCCCACCATTTTCCATTGGAATCGATTGTGTTCCACGCGGAGCCGGTCTACCCCCGTTGCCGTCAATACATAGCCTCAGAAATGGAGAATCCCGCCTAATGTGTTTTTTAAAGATCTGGGTTCAAGGCTGGTTGGGAGGATTTTACCATCCGGTGAATAATTTTACAAGGTCATTTTATTTTGCTCAGTGCAAGGTAAAAAAGGTGCAAGCAAGCCGATGATTGGCGAGGATAGAATTTCATCACGTCTAGTTGTTTAAATTTATCCATTGTAATTATTTTTTTAAATTAGCACATTAGGAATTCAGACGGAGCAGCTTCAACATCTGTTGCAGTTTAAAGGTGTCACAATGGCTTTAAAATAGCAGTTTGGCAACAAAACGTTTAAAGCCAACATTCAGGAATTGAGCCTATTTCTAAATCCCCCAGTGAGGCAGTAATGGAAGAATCATTCCAAAGGCATAACTAAAAAGACAGAAAATTTGGACGCAAGTTACAAAAGCTATATTCACATATCAAAGAGAGTTGTATTTCGTGGATTGTCCATTTTAGTTGTTAAAAGTATCATTCGCCCCTATACATTGGATAGTCAGAGGCTTTTCCCCAGGGTAGATGGGTCAATAGGATGGGAATAGAGGGATACGGGCCCAGGAAGTGTAGAAGATTGTAGTTTAGTCGGGCAGCATGGTCGGCACGGGCTTGGAGGGCCGAAGGGCCTGTTCCTGTGCTGTACTTTTCTTTGTTCTTCGTTCACCGCTTCGCCTCACACAGAATACACCCAGTTCACCCAGAAAATATTCCATGGAGCCAGGTGTATTGTTAAAGTTTTATTCTATTCCACAGTGTACTGGGAGCTGGACCATGTTGTAAAATGGAAAAGTCTGTTTCATTCCAACCTATAATCAGCCCCCAGTCCCAAAACATTGCACAGTACAGTAATTTATTCCTAAATTAAAGACACATTGAGTGTTACTGGCTTCCTTTGCACGAACATTTAGTTAACCTGTACTGAAGTTTCAATCGGATATGTAAGGTTTGGTGGCTTTCTGGTATTAGAGAACAATAAGATTCCCGCCATGGGGAAAATTTGTTCTTTTAATCTTCCAATTTCACGTACAAGTTGCTGACACCGATTTCTCGAACGAATCCTAAAACGTGGAAATGAGTGGCAACAACATGCGGATCTCACGTAAGTGACACGGATGCTATGATACAAATGGAGCCAGCTATCTTCGTCGTGGAGGAAACTGCCAACCTGCACACGTTCAGATGACCAGGTTTAATCGTAATGGTCCTGGCGAGCACAGTGATCTTGCATGTTGGAGTTTCAATTGTTTATTCTGTGGAGTGGAAGCAAACAGGGTCACGCTTGTGACTGTGGAAGAAATTGGTCCGCATTGCACGTGTTTGGAAAATTGGGATGAACATAATCAGATTTGCACCCCAAGAATACTTGAAACCCATCCAAAAAGTGTGATTAACTTGGAGGCAGATAACCTGAAAACACAGCATTGTCCCATGTGGGTGAAAATGTCTTCAACTAAAACAAATATTAAAAGCAACAGGTTCATATGCATTCAGGGGTCTAATCAGAGTTTACTACCTTAAGCCACAATTCTATCATTTTGAGAGCCGGATTTTCTGATGGATCTTCCTCTGGTTATGGAATCCCTACAGGGCAAAAGGAGGCCATTCGGCCCATCGAGTCTGCACCGACCCTTGGAAAGAGCACCCTGCCTAGGCCCACACCCCACCCGAACCCTGCCTAACCTTTGGAACTAAGGGCAATTTAGCATGGCCAATCCACCTAACCTGCACATCTTTGGACTGTGGGAGGAAACCGGAGCACCCGGAGGAAACCCACGCAGATACAGGGAGAACGTGCAGACCTTCCGTACAGACAGTGACTGAAATTGAACCAGGGTCCCTGGCGCCGTGAGGCAGCAGTGCTAACCACTGTGCCATCATGCCGCCAGCCTCTATGGTATTTTGCATGGCTCGCCCATCCCACCACCAGGGAACCCACCTGGAAAATCCCACCAGCGGGGAAGGACTAGAAAATCCCACGTACCCGAACACCCCAACATAAATCTGATTGCACAAAGTAGGGTTTTGATGCGAAGCAGTTTGTCAAGCTGAATGACAACAATGTTGCTCTGAGGAGGGCATCTTGAATGGAAAGGATGGGACCGTGAACGCCTGGCGGGATGGTCTCCATGGTAACAGCTGAAGTGTTATAAACCGGTTTGGCTTGAAAACAAAAGAGGGCACGATGATGGACGACGTGTTCACTTTACCAGCGCAAAACAGGGTTACGAATAAAGGCACAGCAAAAGAGATGGAAAGTAAATTCACAATTGTGTGGTTATTTCTCTGGAATACCTTAAAAGGACAGCAGCCCTTTGAGAGTCTGGCTCGCTCTACATTTAATCATTCTCAAGTACCACATTGACACCTGTCCAGCTTGTTTTCATTTCAAAATTCCACCATGGATTTTTTTTTTTCAGTGACATTTTGCTTTGTGTAGGTTTAGTGGAGTGTTCAAGATCGGTTTAGGTTTGGGGCCATTTCCAGCAAAATGCCAGCGGCATACTGGCCTCCACAGGCAGCTCGTTCAAACAAAGATCAATTTTGGGTCATTTGCCTCACCAGGAGCAGCCTCCAGTTAAGTTCCGAGAGGATATATATTTTTTTTAAATTTAGAGTACCCAATTCATTTTTTTTCCAATTAAGGGGCAATTTAGCGTGTTCAATCCACCTATCCTGCACATCTGTGGGTTGTGGGGGTGAAGCCCACGCAAACACGGGGAGAATGTGCAAACTCCACACGGACAGTGACCCAGAGCCGGGATCGAACCTGGGACCTCGGCGCCGTGAGGCAGCAGGGCTAACCCACTGCGCCACCGTGCTGCCTATTGAGAGGATATATATTGGAGCAGGTTATTGGTTTGGTAGGGGTATGGTGACAACCGTAACTCCTGTAGAGATGGGGGGCCATTTCTGCCACTGCTAATTACACAAGAATGTATTTTTAAAGATGCTTTCTATCCAAAAAAAAACGTATTTACCTTCCATTGATCACCATGGTGACTGCTGAAGAATCCTGAAAGTGTCAGTCCAGAAAGCAATTCAATGCCGGCTAACTTTTTGATGGATTCTTTCAACAGGTGCTTAGCCTCAATTTATTTATTTAAGGCTCTAATGTATGTCTTAGGGGTCTGCCTAGGCCCTAAGCTTTGGTACTCCCTTCCTAAATCTCTCTCACTCTCTCTCTTCTTCAGATGCTCCTTACAACTTGCCTCTTTGTCTAAGCTTTTGGTCCGCTGTTGTAAAATCTCCGACTGTCGCTCAGGGTCACGTTTTGTTTGATGATGCTGCTGCCAGGTGCCTGGGAATGCTTTGCTCACTTGCAATCGCTATATAAATGAATAAGTCTTGTTGCCCATGCGTTATGCTCCCATTAATTGGGAAGTTGCCTTATCTTGGATCCTACACAGAGTTGAATCGTTGTGTGCAACGTACGATGCCCTTTGTAATTGGAAAATCTTCCATCCTGTGTGCTCATGCGAGGCATCCAAACAGTGCTTTGAGCTTGCCAAAATGCATCCATTCTTATACATCCAATCAACTTATAATTCTGTTTGGTAAGACGCTGAAGGCTCCGAATCGGAACCATCCTTTGCCGTGGTTATATACTATTAACCGAAAAATGTACAATCAAATGTGTCAGGAAATCAAAAGTAGTTTTAAGGGATTTATATTTTTATTGGTAAATATTAGAAATAAGGTATAGTTTTAAGTGGGTTAATTTTAGTGTTTCTGTATAGGGTTAAACATATAGTTATATTCCTGCTGGACAAAGGTGCTTTTATGTGTGGAACAAAGAACAAACAAAGAACAAAGAACAAACAAAGAACAAAGAAATGTACAGCACAGGAACAGGCCCTTCGGCCCTCCAAGCCCGTGCCGACCATACTGCCCGACTAAACTACAATCTTCTACATTTCCTGGGTCCGTAACCTTCTATTCCCATCCTATTCATATATTTGTCAAGATGCCCCTTAAATGTCACTATCGTCCCTGCTTCCACTACCTCCTCCGGTAGCGAGTTCCAGGCACCCACTACCCTCTGCGTAAAAAACTTGCCTCGTACATCTACTCTAAACCTTGCCCCTCTCACCTTAAACCTATGCCCCCTAGTAATTGACCCCTCTACCCTGGGGAAAAGCCTCTGACTATCCACTCTTTCTATGCCCCTCATAATTTTGTATACCTCTATCAGGTCGCCCCTCAACCTCCTTCGTTCCAGTGAGAACAAACCGAGTTTATTCAATCGCTCCTCATAGCTTATGCCCTCCAAACCAGGCAACATTTTGGTAAATCTCTTCTGCACCCTCTCTAAAGCCTCCACATCCTTCTGGTAGTGTGGCGACCAGAATTGAACACTATACTCCAAGTGTGGCCTAACTAAGGTTCTATACAGCTGCAACATGACTTGCCAATTCTTATACTCAATGCCCCGGCCAATGAAGGCAAGCATGCCGTATGCCTTCTTGACTACCTTCTCCACCTGTGTTGCCCCTTTCAATGACCTGTGGACCTGTACTGCAAAGGTCCCAGCACTGATCCCTGTGGAACACCACTGGTCACAGCCCTCCAATTAGAAAAGCATCCCTCCATTGCTACCCTCTGCCTTCTATGGCCTAGCCAGTTCTGTATCCACCTTGCCAGTTCACCCCTGATCCCGTGTGACTTCACCTTTTGTACTAGTCTACCATGAGGGACCTTGTCAAAGGCCTTACTGAAGTCCATATAGACAACATCTACTGCCCTACCTGCATCAATCATCTTAGTGACCTCCTCGAAAAACTCTATCAAGTTAGTGAGACACGAGCTCCCCTTCACAAAACCGTGCTGCCTCTCACTAATACGTCCATTTGCTTCCAAATGGGAGTAGATCCTGTCTCGAAGAATTCTCTCCAGTAATTTCCAATCCACTGAAGTAAGCTCACCGGCCTGTAGTTCCCTGGATTATCCTTGCTACCCTTCTTAAACAGAGGAACAACATTGGCTATTCTCCTGTCCTCCGGGACATCCCCTGAAGACAGCGAGGATCCAAAGATTTCTGTCAAGGCCTCAGCAATTTCCTCTCCAGCCTCCTTCAGTATTCTGGGGTAGATCCCATCAGGCCCTGGGGACTTATCTACCTTAATATTTTTTAAGACACCCAACACCTCGTCTTTTTGGATCACAATGTGACCCAGGCTATCTACACCCCCTTCTCCAGACTCAACATCTACCAATTCCTTCTCTTTGGTGAATACTGATGCAAAGTATTCATTTAGTACCTCGCCCATTTCCTCTGGCTCCACACATAGATTCCCTTGCCTATCCTTCAGTGGGCCAACCCTTTCCCTGGCTACCCTCTTGCTTTTTATGTACGTGTAAAAAGCCTTGGGATTTTCCTTAACCCTATTTGCTAATGACTTTTCGTGACCCCTTCTAGCCCTCCTGACTCCTTGCTTAAGTTCCTTCCTACTTTCCTTATATGCCACACAGGCTTCGTCTGTTCCCAGCCTTTTAGCCCTGACAAATGCCTCCTTTTTCTTTTTGACGAGGCCTACAATATCACTCGTCATCCAAAGTTCCCGAAAATTGCCGTATTTATCTTTCTTCCTCACAGGAACATGCCGGTCCTGTATTCCTTTCAACTGACACTTGAAAGCCTCCCACATGTCAGATGTTGATTTGCCCTCAAACATCCGCCCCCAATCTATGTTCTTCAGTTCCCGCCTAATATTGTTATAATTAGCCTTCCCCCAATTTAGCACATTCATCCTCGGACCACTCTTATCCTTGTCCACCAGTACTTTAAAACTTACTGAATTGTGGTCACTGTTACCGAAATGCTCCCCTACTGAAACATCTACCACCTGGCCGGGCTCATTCCCCAATACCAGGTCCAGTACCGCCCCTTCCCTAGTTGGACTGTTTACATATTGTTTTAAGAAGCCCTCCTGGATGCTCCTTACAAACTCCGCCCCGTCTAAGCCCCTGGCACTAAGTGAGTCCCAGTCAATATTGGGGAAGTTGAAGTCTCCCATCACCACAACCCTGTTGTTTTTACTCTTTTCCAAAATCTGTCTACCTATCTGCTCCTCTATCTCCCGCTGGCTGTTGGGAGGCCTGTAGTGTACCCCCAACATTGTGACTGCACCCTTCTTATTCCTGATCTCTACCCATATAGCCTCACTGCCCTCTGAGGTGTCCTCTCGCAGTATAGCTGTGATATTCTCCCGAACAAGTAGCGCAACTCCACCTCCCCTTTTACATCCCCCTCTATCCCGCCTGAAACATCTAAATCCTGGAACGTTTAGCTGCCAATCCTGCCCTTCCCTCAACCAGGTCTCTGTAATGGCAACAACATCATAGTTCCAAGCAGTAATCCAAGCTCTAAGTTCATCTGCCTTACCCGTAATGCTCCTTGCATTAAAACATATGCACTTCAGGCCACCAGACCCGCTGTGTTCAGCAACTTCTCCCCGTCTGCTCTGCCTCAGAGCCACACTGTCCCTATTCCCTAGTTCTCCCTCAATGCTCTCACCTTCTGACCTATTGCTCCCGTGCCCACCCCCCTGCCATACTAGTTTAAACCCTCCCGTGTGACACTAGCAAACCTCGCGGCCAGGATATTTATGCCTCTCCGGTTTAGATGCAACCCGTCCTTCTTATACAGGTCACACCTGCCCAGGAAGAGCTCCCAGTGGTCCAGATAATGGAAACCCTCCCTCCTACACCAGCTGTTTAGCCACGTGTTTAGCCATGTCTGCAGTCCAGCCCCCACTTCAACCCCAGCACCCCCTGCACCCCAGCCCGTACACTACCACCAAACCGCACCCCACCCCCGCCATACTACACCCCCCCAAACGGCCGCCACTCACGGCGATGCATCAGGCGGCCCACCCAGGGCAACGCCCTCCCACGGGGGTGATGGGCGGGGGCAGCAGAGTGTACTGCTGACAAGGGCAGCTCCAGCAGCCAGTATCCATGGCAGCAAGGATGGGCGCCAAGGCCAGAGGCCCCCACGGTTCCAGCCACCAACAGGCCCCGGGATGCGGAGAGGAGGGGGGGGACGGGGACATGCAGGGCAGAATCCGCAGTGCCAACCGGGGGCACTGTGTAGCCTGGTGGACCTGGTTGGGCATGGGGGTACGCACCATGCTAACATGTCAGCCTTTCAGTCCCTGCATACAAGGGATATTGGAATTCAGCCAGCAGTGGCGGCCTTCCTGATAGTCGCCACAGCCCTGAAGGATGCCCTGTGAGTGTACGAGCTGGAGCTACTCGAGGAGGAGGAAGCAGCAGCAGGGGAGCGTGCAGCAGCAGAGCGGGCAGAGGATGGAGAGCCAGCCGCTCAACAGGCCGAGGAGGAGGAGGTGCAAAGGAGGCCTCGTGTGTACCGGCAATGCCGGTAAACGAGAACCTGCCGGACCGGGCATGGCGTTGAGGACTCCAGCTGGGCAGGGGGACAGTGCGGCATACCTGCCAGATCATGGCTCACCTGGCACGTGGAGGAATGGGGGAGGACACCCACTCCAGGTGGCCGGCAAGGTGACAGTCTCCCTGAACCTTTACGCCACGGGGTGTTCCAGGGGCCGAGTGGGGACCTGTCCAGAATCTCACAGAGCTCGGCACTCAGGTGCATCTGCGTTGTCAAAGAGGCCCAATATGCTCAGTTGGTTCAATACATCCAATTCAATGTGGGCCAAGCAAACCAGGATGCCCAGGCAGCTGGGTTTGCTGCCATCGATAGGATGCCCCGGGTCCATGGGGTGATTGACGGATGCATGTCGCTCCACGAGCACCTGCAGATGGCAGGCCGCTCTACACAAACCAAAAGGGGATCCACTCGATAAACGTGCAGCTGATATATGACCATGAGCTGCACATCATACACGTCTGTGCCCGTTACCCGGGCAGTGTGCCCGATACCCGGGCAGTGTGCCCGATACCGGACAGTGTGCCCGATACCCGGGCAGTGTGTCCGATACCTGGGCAGTGTGCCCGATACCCGGGCAGTGTGCCCGATACCCGGGCAGTGTGTCCAATACAGGGGAGTGTGCCCGATTTCGGGGCATTGTGCCCGATATCCGGGCAGTGTGTCCGATACCCGGGCAGTGTGCCCGATACCCGGGCAGTGTGTCCGAAACCGGACAGTGTGTCCGATACCCGGGCAGTATGCCGGATACAGGGCAGTGCGCCCGATACCTGGGAAGTGTGCCCGATACCCAGGCAGTGCACCCGATACCCAGGCAGTGCGCCCGATACCCAGGCAGTGCGCCCGATACCCGGGCAGTATGCCGGATACAGGGCAGTGCGCCCGATACCTGGGCAGTGTGCCCGATACCTGGGCAGTATGCCGGATACAGGACAGTGTGCCCGATACCCGGGCAGTGTGCCTGATACCCAGGCAGTGCGCCCGATACCCGGGCAGTGTGTCCGATATCCGGGCAGTGTGTCCGATACCCGGGCAGTGAGTCCGATACCCGGGCAGTGTGTCCGATACCCGAGCAGTGTGTCCGATACCCGGGCAGTGTGTCCGATACCCGGGCAGTGTGTCCGATACCCGGGCAGTGCGCCCGATACCCGGGCAGTGTGTCCGATACCCGGGCAGTGAGTCCGATACCCGGGCAGTGTGCCCGATAGACGGGCAGTGTGCCCGCTCCCCGGGCAGTGTGGCCGATACCCGGGCAGTGTGTCCAATACCTGTGCAGTGTGCCCGATGCCCGGGCAGTGTGTCCGATACCGGGCAGTGTGTCAGATATCCGGGCAGTGTGTCCGATACCTGTGCAGTGTGCCCGATGCCCGGGCAGTGTGTCTGATACCGGGCAGTGTGCCCGATACCCGTCAGTGTGCCCGATACCCGGGCAGTGTGCCCGATACCCGTCAGTGTGGCCGATACCCGGCCAGTGTGCCCGATACCCGGGCAGTGTGCCCGATACCCGGGCAGTGTGCCCAATACCTGGGCAGTGTGCCCGATACCCGGGCAGTGTGCCCGATACCGGACAGTGTGCCTGATACCCGGGCAGTGTGCCCGATACACGGGCAGTGTGCCCGATACCAGGGCAGTGTGCCCGATACCGGACAGTGTGCCTGATACCCGGGCAGTGTGTCCGTTACCGGGCAGTGTGCCCGATACCAGGGCAGTGTGCCCGATACCCGGGCAGTGTGTCCAATACAGGGGAGTGTGCCCGATTTCGGGGCATTGTGCCCGATATCCGGGCAGTGTGTCCGATACCCGGGCAGTGTGCCCGATACCCGGGCAGTGTGTCCGAAACCGGACAGTGTGTCCGATACCCGGGCAGTATGCCGGATACAGGGCAGTGCGCCCGATACCTGGGAAGTGTGCCCGATACCCAGGCAGTGCACCCGATACCCAGGCAGTGCGCCCGATACCCAGGCAGTGCGCCCGATACCCGGGCAGTATGCCGGATACAGGGCAGTGCGCCCGATACCTGGGCAGTGTGCCCGATACCCGGGCAGTATGCCGGATACAGGACAGTGTGCCCGATACCCGGGCAGTGTGCCTGATACCCAGGCAGTGCGCCCGATACCCGGGCAGTGTGTCCGATACCCGGGCAGTGTGTCCGATACCCGGGCAGTGAGTCCGATACCCGGGCAGTGTGTCCGATACCCGGGCAGTGTGTCCGATACCCGGGCAGTGTGTCCGATACCCGGGCAGTGTGTCCGATACCCGGGCAGTGCGCCCGATACCCGGGCAGTGTGTCCGATACCCGGGCAGTGAGTCCGATACCCGGGCAGTGTGCCCGATAGACGGGCAGTGTGCCCGCTCCCCGGGCAGTGTGGCCGATACCCGGGCAGTGTGTCCGATACCTGTGCAGTGTGCCCGATGCCCGGGCAGTGTGTCCGATACCGGGCAGTGTGTCAGATATCCGGGCAGTGTGTCCGATACCTGTGCAGTGTGCCCGATGCCCGGGCAGTGTGTCTGATACCGGGCAGTGTGCCCGATACCCGTCAGTGTGCCCGATACCCGGGCAGTGTGCCCGATACCCGTCAGTGTGGCCGATACCCGGCCAGTGTGCCCGATACCCGGGCAGTGTGCCCGATACCCGGGCAGTGTGCCCAATACCTGGGCAGTGTGCCCGATACCCGGGCAGTGTGCCCGATACCGGACAGTGTGCCTGATACCCGGGCAGTGTGCCCGATACACGGGCAGTGTGCCCGATACCAGGGCAGTGTGCCCGATACCGGACAGTGTGCCTGATACCCGGGCAGTGTGTCCGTTACCGGGCAGTGTGCCCGATACCAGGGCAGTGTGCCCGATACACGGGCAGTGTGCCCGATACCCAGGAAGTGTGCCCGATACCCGGTCTCTCCGGTTTAGATGCAACCCGTCCATCTTATACAGGTCACACCTGCCCGATACCCGGGCAGTGTGTCCAATACAGGGGAGTGTGCCCGATATCGGGGCATTGTGCCCGATATCCGGGCAGTGTGTCCGATACCCGGGCAGTGTGCCCGATACCCGGGCAGTGTGTCCGAAACCGGACAGTGTGTCCGATACCCGGGCAGTATGCCGGATACAGGGCAGTGCGCCCGATACCCGGGAAGTGTGCCCGATACCCAGGCAGTGCACCCGATACCCAGGCAGTGCGCCCGATACCCGGGCAGTATGCCGGATACAGGGCAGTGCGCCCGATACCTGGGCAGTGTGCCCGATACCCGGGCAGTATGCCGGATACAGGACAGTGTGCCCGATACCCGGGCAGTGTGCCTGATACCCAGGCAGTGCGCCCGATACCCGGGCAGTGTGTCCGATACCCGGGCAGTGTGTCCGATACCCGGGCAGTGAGTCCGATACCCGGGCAGTGTGTCCGATACCCGGGCAGTGTGTCCGATAACCGGGCAGTGTGTCCGATACCCGGGCAGTGCGCCCGATACCCGGGCAGTGTGTCCGATACCCGGGCAGTGAGTCCGATACCCGGGCAGTGTGCCCGATAGACGGGCAGTGTGCCCGCTCCCCGGGCAGTGTGGCCGATACCCGGGCAGTGTGTCCGATACCTGTGCAGTGTGCCCGATGCCCGGGCAGTGTGTCCGATACCGGGCAGTGTGTCAGATATCCGGGCAGTGTGTCCGATACCTGTGCAGTGTGCCCGATGCCCGGGCAGTGTGTCTGATACCGGGCAGTGTGCCCGATACCCGTCAGTGTGCCCGATACCCGGGCAGTGTGCCCGATACCCGTCAGTGTGGCCGATACCCGGCCAGTGTGCCCGATACCCGGGCAGTGTGCCCGATACCCGGGCAGTGTGCCCGATACCTGGGCAGTGTGCCCGATACCCCCGGGCAGTGTGCCCGATACCGGACAGTGTGCCTGATACCCGGGCAGTGTGTCCGTTACCGGGCAGTGTGCCCGATACCAGGGCAGTGTGCCCGATACACGGGCAGTGTGCCCGATACCCGGGAAGTGTGCCCGATACCCGGTCTCTCCGGTTTAGATGCAACCCGTTCATCTTATACAGGTCACACCTGCCCCGGAAGAGCTCCCAGTGGTCCAGATAACGGAAACCCTCCCTCCTACACCAGCTGTTTAGCCACGTGTTTGTCTGCTCTATCTTCCTATTTCTAGCCTCACTGGCACGTGGCACAGGGAGTAATCCCGAGATTACAACCCTCGAGGTCCTGTCTTTTAACTTTCTGCCTAGCTCCCTGAACTCCTGCTGCAGGACCTCATGCCCCTACCTGCCTATGTCGTTAGTACCAATATGTACAACGACCTCTGCCTGTTTGCCCTCCCTCTTCAGGATTCCCTCTACCCGTTCGGAGACATCCTGGACCCTGGCACCAGGGAGGCAACATACCATCCTGGAGTCTCTTTCACGTCCACAGAAGCGCCTATCTGTGCCCCTGACTATAGAGTCCCCTATTACTATTACTCTTCTGCGCTTTGACCCTCCCTTCTGAACATCAGAGCCAGCCGTGGTGCCACTGCTCTGGCTGCTGCTGTTTTCCCCTGATAGGCTATCCCCCCCGACAGTATCCAAAGGGGTATATCTGTTCGAGAGGGGGACAACCACAGGGGATTCCTGCACTGACTGCCTGCCCTTTCTGGTTGTCACCCATTTCTCTGCCTGCACCTTGGGTGTGACCACATTTACATAACTGCAATCTATGACGCTTTCCGGCACCTGCATGCTCCTAAGTGCATCCAATTGCTGCTCCAACCGAACCATGCGGTCTGTGAGGAGCTGCAGTTGGGTGCACTTTCTGCAGATGAAGCCATCCGGGACGCTGGAAGCCTCCCGGACCTGCCACATCTCACAGTCAGAGCACAGCACCCCTCTAACTGACATTGCGTCAATTAATTAAAATTAAAATTTGTCTTTTTTTTTTTAAATACTTTTTTTTAAATTGCAAAGTTACTGTCAACTATCTGTTTCCTAGCACTAGATTTCTAATAGAAATGCGATAGCTAACTATAATACTCTCCGATCTCTGGCTTAGATATCCTCTAAATTATAATTAAGTTATTATGTTTAATTAGTTCCCAAATACTCAAATTTTTTAAAATTTAGGTTAGAATCCCAACCAGCCACTCTGGCCACAGCTTTTCTGTGATGTCACTTCAGTTTCCCCCCGACACACACAATTTGAAAAAAGGTATAAAAGTAAAAATCACTTACTTACCTTCTTACCTTCTGAGTGTCTGAGATGTTCTCAGGTTCTCTCGCTGACAGAGACTGCTCCTCCACCTCCGATCCTTGACCTGCACAATGCTAATAATATAATAATATAATATGGCACTTACCTTACACCTGAAGATTTGGTTTCAGATGAACTGGGGGGTGCGATCGAATGGCCTCGCTGCGTCCGATTCGGTGAGGAGACAAAGCCATTATATCTCGTGACAGACCTCTAACTAGGCGAGGTCCAGATCAGGGGAGGCAGTGGTGAAGTGGTATTGTCACTGGACTAGTAAACCAGAAACCCAGGGTAGTGCTTTGGGGACCTGGGTTCGAATCCTGCCACTGTAGATGGTGAAATTTGAATTCAATAAAAATCTGGTATTGAAAGTCTAATGATCGCCATGAAACCATTGCCGATTGTGGCAAAAACCCATCTGGTTCATTAATGCCCTTTAGGGAAGGAAATCGGCCGTCCTTGTCTGGCCTACATGTGACTCCAGACCCACAGATTCGAGGGCAATTAGGGATGGGGAATAAATGCTGGCACAGCCAGCATCGCCCACGTCCCATGAACAAATAAAAAAAACATTTAAGTGTTAGTCTCATAAAAAATTTTTTTTAAGTGTTTTTTAACACTTAGGGCTTGATTTAACTAATTGGGAATAAAGTCCCATAGCGAGACAGTTTAGCCACGTGTTTTCCAGTGACTTGCATTGTATAAGAGGCCTCAGCAGGGATCACACAGCCAAGGCCGCACATAGCGGCCTTTTAAAAAACGTCCGGCGGGTGTGAAGTGGTGTTAAAGGTCAAGTCTGTCGGGGGCCTTGACCTTCCACTGTGACCGCCTCAGTCCCGGCTGTGGTGTTGGCAGCGGCGTCGAGACCTGCGCGTCCGGGAGGGTGTTGTCATCTTCTTCACCCAGATGTTGAGTCGGCGAAGGGGGGGGGGGTCGGTGTATGGGCGGCGGTGGTGGTGCTTGTCGCCGGTGGGCCTGCGGGAGTCAAGTCGTGAGGGAGGTGAGCAGAGGTGGGGGGAGACGGTGTAGGGTGGGGTGTGGTGGCGATTGTCGCCGGGGAGCCTGCAGGAGCCAAATCCCGAAGGGAGGCCGTGTCCTGCCGCTGTGTATTGTAGGCATATTGGGGGTCGCATGGAGCAGCAGGGCCTTCTCTATGAGGGGGTCGGTTTTATGGCTCCTCGCATGTTTGCGGAGAAGGACGGGCCCCGGGACTGTCAGCCAGGACGGAAGCGAGACCCCGGAGGTGGACTTCCTGGGGAAGGCAAACATACGTTCATGTGGAGACTGGTTAGTGGACGTACATAGAAGCGACCGGATGGAGTGGAGCGCATCGGGGAGGACCTCCTGCCAGCGGGAGACTGGGAAACCTTTCGACCGTAGGGCCAGGAGGACGGCCTTCCAGACAGGTGTGTTCTCCCTCTCCACCTGTCCGATTCCCCGGGGGTTATAGCTGGTCGTCCTGCTGGAGGCGATGCCTTTGCTGAGCAGGAACTGACGCAACTCGTCGCTCATGAAGGAGGATCCCCGATCACTATGATGTAGGCGGGGAACCCGAACAGGGTGAAAAGACTATGCAGGGCCTTGATAAGGAGGCAGAGGTCATGTCAGAGCAGGGGATGGCGAAGGGGAATCTGGAGTACTCATCAACGATGTTGAGGAAGTACACGTTACGGTCAGTGGAGGGGAGGGGGCTTTTGAAGTCCATGCTGAGGCGCTCAAAAGGGCGGGAGGCCTTTACCAGATGTGCTCTGTCTGGCCGATAGAAGTGCGGTTTGCGGACTTCCGGTGACGGCGGGCGGGAGGCGGCCGCACAATGAGGGCTCCCGTTCGGCAACGGCATTTTCGGGGCTTTAAGCCCGGTCCCAGGGTCCGCGGAGGTGGCAGAAGCAGGGAGAAGGCACAGAGGAGGCACAGTGAAGACACAGGAGGAAAAAAAGAACAAAGAAAAATGTCGAAGGTGAGCAAGAAAACGGCCGGAAAAAAAACCAGCTGGAGGTCCGTCGGGGAGTGGAAAGGTCACCGCGGGGTCACCAGGAAAAATGGAGGCTGGAGCACCAGGGAAGGCCGCACTGCTTACGGCTGAAGAAATAACCAAGGTGATGGCTGCGGAATTTGAAAAGCAGTTGGCGCAGATTGCGAAATGCATGGAGACGGTGAGGAAGGAGATGAGGGAGGTTTTGAGTGCGCTGGTGGAGGAGGCGGTTTCCCCGGTGAGAACGGAGGTGGCGAGCGCAGTGGCGGAGGTGCGAGAGCAAGGAGAGGCGCTGAAGGAAGTGGAGGAGACGTTATTGCAGCACGGTGATCAACTTTCCTCGATGGGGAAAGAGATGCGGAAGGTGATGGATACTAACAAGGATCTGCGAGGAAAAATGGAAGACCTGGAAAACAGATCCAGGCGACAGAATTTGAGGATTGTGGGGCTGCCCGAAGGAGTTGAAGGACCGAAGCCGACTGAGTATTTTGCCGCGATGCTGGCAAAACTATTGGGGGAGGGGGTGGATCCCTCCCGATATGAAGTGGATCGGGCTCATCGGTCGTGGAGGCCTGTACCAAAGGCGAGTGAGCCGCCAAGGGCAGTGACTCTGTGCTTCCATAGGTACAGGGTGAAGGAGAAGGTCCTGAGCTGGGCCAAGCAGAAGCGGGTGGTGCAGTGGGCTGGAGCTGGTATACGTGTATACCAGGACTTTACGGTGGAGCTGGCAAGGAGGCGGGCTGCCTTCAACCAGATGAAGAGGGTACTATACATTAGCAAGGTGCGGTGCGGCATTGTATATCCAGCGAAGCTGAGGGTGACTTACAAGCTCAGGGACTTTTATTTTGGAACGGCGGAAGCAGCGGAGGACTTTGCGAAAGCAGAAGGACTGTGGCAGAACTGACAAATTGAGGAATGGCCATGTGCCGATGTAACCTCATGACTGTATTTTCTTCATTTTTGTATCACTGCGCGCGGGTGTAGAGATTAAAGGAGCCAATGTGGTATATATTTGGACAAGGGAAGGGACGGGACTTTCACTCGAAATGAGAGTTCTTTGGGGTGTAGGTGGATAGGCGGGGTTTGTGTGCTAAAAGGGGATCTTTGGGCTTTCCTAGGGCCGGGCAAGTGGGAAAGGGACCCGGGCGGGGGCCTCCACGCTGGCTGGTTTAAGCCGGCCAGTGAACGGGAGTGAGGTGGGGGAGGGGCTGCGGCCATCGGAGCCTGGCAGAACAGGGTCCGAGTGGTCTAGTCGAGGTGGAAAGTTGGGGGGAAGGAACCGAGGTTGGGAGGAGGAGTTTTACAAGAGGCAGTGAAGACGGGAGGAGCTGGAGACCTGCGGTGGGGGGGGGGGGGGGGGGGGGGGGGGGGGGGAGCTGTGTAAGATTAAGGGTGACTACGGGTAATCCCTGATTCCTTTTTGTCATTTGTTTATGTAAACATGCAGGTTGAGGTTTGGGGGTTGGTGGGCGGATGTGATCGTTGTTATTATGGGGATTGACATATCTTGCTGATTATTGTTTATTGTTGATGGGTGTAAATGTGGGAGAAAATGTGAAAAAGGAGGAGAATTTTAAAAAAAAATTTTTTTTTAAAAGAAGTGCGGTTTGCACTCTGCGCAGACCTGGCAATCCCTGGTCACGGGCCTGACCTCCTCGATGGAGTAGGGCAGGTTGCGAGCCTTGATAAAGTGGAAAAAGCGGGTGACCCCCGGGTGACAGAGGTCGTGTGGGGTACAAAATGCCATAGCTGTAGGTGGAGAGCTCGATCCTCCACCTCAGGATCTTGTCATTCTTGATTTTTCCCCGCTGTGTATTGTTAAACATAAAGGCAACCGACCGTTGGTCAGTGAGGAGAGTGAATCGCCTGCCGGTCAGGTAATACCTCCAATGTCTCACAGCTTCTACTATGGTTTGGGCCTCTTTTTTGACGGAGGAGTGTCGAATTTCAGAGGCATGGAGGGTACGGGAGAAGAAAGCCACGGGCCTGCCCGCCTGGTTGAGGGTAGCGGCCAGAGCAAAGTCCGACGCATCGCTCTCCACCTGGAACGGGATGGACTCGTCCACAGCGTGCATCGCGGCTTTGGCAATATCTGCCTTGATGCGATCGAAGGCCAGTCGGGCCTCAGTCGCCAGGGGAAACGTGGTGGACTTGATCAGTGGGCGGGCCTTGTCCGCATAGTTGGGGACCCTCTGGACATAGTAAGAGAAGAACACCAGGCATCTCTTCAGGGCCTTGGGGCAGTGGGGAAGGGGGAGTTCCAGGAGGGGGCGCATGCGGTCGGGGTCGGGCCCTAGGACTCCGTGTTCCACGACGTAGCCGAGGATGGCCAGGTGGGTTGGGCGAAAGACGCATTTATCTCTATTATAAGTGAAGTTCAGGAGTTTCGCGGTGTGGAGGAAGCGCTGGAGGTTCTCGTCGTGGTCCTGCTGGTCAGGGCCGCAGACGGTGACATTGTCTAGGTTCGGGAACGTGGCCCGCAGCCCGTACTTGTCAACCATTCGGTCCATTTCCCTTTGGAAGACCGAGACCCCGTTGGTGATGCCGAAGGGAACCCTGAGGAAGTGATAGAGGCGGCCGTCTGCCTCGAAGGCAGTGTATTGGCGGTCCTCCGGGCGGATGGGGAGCTGGTGGTACGGAGACTTCAAGTCAACTGTAGAGGAGACTCGATACTGCGCAATCTGATTGATCATGTCAGATATGCGGGGGAGAGGGTACGCATCGAGCTGCGTGTACCGGTTGATGGTCTGGCTATAATCGATGACCATCCGGTGCTTCTCCCCAGTCTTGACGACACCACTTGGGCTCTCCAGGGGCTGTTACTCGCCTCAATGATCCCCTCTCGCTGGAGTCGCTGGACCTCTGACCTGATACAGGTCCTGTCCTGGGCATTGTAGCGTCTGCTTCTGGTAGCGACGGGCTTACAGTCCGGGATGAGATTTGCGAAGAGCGAGGGTGGGGCGACCTTAAGGATCGCGAGGCGACAGATGGTGAGGGGGGGCAGGGGTCCGTTGAACTTTAGGGTAAGGCTCTGGAGGTGGCACTGGAAGTCGAGCCCCAGTAATAGGACAGCGCAGAGATGGGGGAGGACGTAGAGCCTAAAGTTGGTGTACTCTACGCCTTGCACAGTGAGGGTCGCGACACAGTACGCCCGGATCTCCACTGCGTGGGATCCAGAAGCCAGGGAGACTTTCTGGGTCATGGGTAGGAGGGAACAGCGCCTTACCGTATCCGGGTGTATGAAGCTGTCCGTGCTCCCGGAGTCGAAAAGGCAGACCGTCTTGAGCCCGTTGATCCGGACGGTCATTGTAGTTCGCGAGGTGGTGCGGCCGGGACTGGTTGAGTGTGACGAAGGTGAGTGTCGGAAGACGGTCGGCGGACGCGGCGGCCAGCGAACGGTCGGGCGAGCTGGGTCCCCGGGAGGCAGCGGAGGGTTCCCAAGATGGCGGCCCCCATGAGTCGCACGTGGCGGGCGAGGTGCAAGATGGCGTCCAGGATGGCGGCCCCCGTGGGTCACACGTATCAGCTGAAATTAAAGATGGCAGTGCCATGGGTCACACATGGCGGGTGGCGCGGCAGCTGGGGGTGGCCCCGACTGGCAGCAGGCCACGCTGCTGGGCCGAGAAGATTTACGGGGGGGGGCTCGGGACTGGCAGGCTTTTGCGACGTGGCCCTTCTTCCCACAGCCGTTACAAGTAGCGTTCCGTGCCGGGCAATGTTGTCGGGGGTGAGTACCCTGGCAGCAGAAGTAGCACTTCGGGCCTCCGGCGTTGGCGGGCCACTGCGCGGCGCAGGCCTGCGTCGCGCCCGGGTCGGTTGATGGCTGCGCCCACGGGGCCCACGAGGGTGCTGTGCGGGCGGAGGTGTAGGCCCCCATGTTCTGGGAGACCACCTCAAGTGAGTTGGAGAGTTGGACTGTGTCGAGTGTCCCCCCTTCTAATAAACGCTGGCGGATATAGTTCGAGTGCATGCACGCGACATAGGGTCCCTGATCAGCAGCTCCGCGTGCTGGGTAGCCGATATCGCCCGGCAGTCACAGGTTCGACAGAGGATGTGCAGGGTGCGCAGGAATTCCGCGAGTGATTCCCCAGGGCATTGCCGTCTCGTGGCGAGGAGGTGCCTGGCATATACCTGGTTGACAAATTTCACATAATGTCCTTTTAGCAGCGTTATCAACTCCGCATACGAGGGGGCGTCCCTGATGAGGTTAAAGACTCTTGGGCTCACCCGTGCGTGGAGGACCTGCTTCTTCTGGAGGTCCGTGAAGTCTTCATTGAAAGATGCGAGGTAGGCCTCGAAGCAGCTTAGCCAGTGTTCAAAACTCTCTGTAGCATCAGCTGCCTGTGGGTCCAGTTCCAGGCGATCAGGCTTGACTGAGGAGTTCCTCTTGAGTGAAGAGTCCATCTTTAGAAGTTTAGTGTATTAAATTGATACACCATCAATAATACACGACAAGTGATAAACGTAACTGAGGCTTTGATACACTAAACAGCAAGCCTCCTGCCTCTGGACCTGAACTGGGTCGGAGGCGGAGACTTGCCACTTTTATACAGAAGCCCCAAGGGGAGGAGCCACATGTGGAGTCAGCCTGGACAAGCCCAGGCATGTACAACACAGCACAGTGAATATAATACAATGAACACAATAACGTGGTTTACCACAGGCAGGCCCAGAACATGTGGGTGTGGTTGGCTGGGCCCCTCTGACACCGTTCGCACTTGTCCTCCATCTGCGGGAAGAATCCGCTCATATTTTCTTGGTTAGGTGTGCTCTGTGGAGCTTCTCCGATAGTTCCCCAACGTCACTAATCTACAATCCATGTATAGATCCTTCACCCTCAAGGCTCCACTGTCTTCCTTCCATGTTCTAAATGTGGCATCTATCCTAGCCGGTGTGAACTTATGGTTATTGCAGATGGAGGCTTCTTATAGACATATTTCCGAGTTTGAAGTGGTGGTGCCTGAACTGGTACTGGTTCCAGGTCTTTAATGTAGCTACTGCCACCAGGCTCCGAGAGTATGTTTGGGGGGTTGGGGGGCAGGAACGAGGTGCTGGCCAGCGCCCGGAGAGACGCCCCCGTGCAGGAGGCCTCCTCCATTTGGACCCCTCCCCCCCCCCCACCCCCGACGCAACCCTGGTGAAGAAGGATTTGGGGATGTAGATCAGGAGCAATTTGAATAGGAAGAGGAACCTGAGCAACGCATTCATTTTAACCATCTGAGCCCTTGCTGCTAGCGAGAGCGGGAGTGAGTCCCATCTTTGTCGGTCCCTCTTCACCTCCTCCACCAGGCTGGAGAGGTTCCACTTGTGGAGCCTCGTCCAGTTGTGAGCTACTTGTATCCCCAGGTACCTGAACTTGGTTTGGGTCACCTTAAACGGTCGTTCCTCTGGCTCCGCTCCTCCCCTCGGGGGTCCATCGGGAAGATTTTGCTCTTCCCCAGGTTGAGTTTGTAACCTGAGAAGACACCGAACTCCCCAAGGAGTTCCGTTATTTTTCCCATGCTGGTCAGGAGGTTCGGCACGTAGAGGTCACCGACATAGAGTGAAACTCTGAGCTCCCTGTCCCCTCTCTGAATGTCGGTTCACCAATCCACCAATCTAAGAGTGATGGCGAATGGTTCGATTGCCAGTGTGAACAGGAGTGGGGACAACGGCCTATTTAGGCATCGCATATTCCATGTAACTGTCCTGATGGGGGGCTTCTGTTGCCTCCCCCCGCCCCACCCCCCTCCCTGTGGAGTGAGCCATACTCACCCTGTAGGCCTGGTCCTGTTTGTCCGGGCCTGGGCCTGCCCTCACTCTCGGTCCGTTCAAAATGGCCGTTGTCTACGTTCTCTTTTTCGCTGCCTCCACGTGCGCCCTCTTGTAGTCGGCACTCTACCCTCCTTGTCTCCAACCCCCCCCCCCTCCTATGGCTCTTCCATCCGCCCGTTTCCTCCCTTCTTGATCTTTGTTTCCGCTGATCATCTGTTTTTCTTCCTCCCTCTTGCCAGGTGCACCCCATCCTCCCAGGAGGTGCACCACGGCCTCCTCCTCCGCTGTACCTCCGCACACCAGCCTGTTCGCTAGTGTCGCGGCTCCCCTCAATAATTCCCCAATTTAACCCCATCTACTTCTCTCCCCGACCCCCCCCCCCCCCCACATCCCCACGTGTGGTCACCCCTGTCTCTCTTAAGTTCCTCAAGCCCACGCTACAATCATTGCCTTCTACTGCTGTATCTCCAGTTCATTTCTTCATTTTTCTGCACAAACTTGTTCGCCTCCTCCGGGGCGTTGAAGTACTTCTTGCCCTGATAGGTCACCCATAGCTTGGCGGGATAGAGCATGCCAAAACGCACCATGCTTTTATACAGCGCGGATTGTTCTGGTACAAGTGGGTGGACGGTCCTTCCCACTTGCACGCTTTTAGCAGGATCTGCCCCTTATCCTGGTACATGTGGAGCCTCACAATCCTTGCCCACAGTGGTTCCCCAGCCTTGGGCCGTTGCCGGAGCAACCTGTGGCTGCAGTCTACCTCTGAGGGCTTGGCAAAGTCCTCCTCACCAACGAACCTCCCTGGCATCGCTGATACATACTGCGTGGTATTCCTCCTCTTCCTGCCCGCCGGTAGTCCCAGGTTTTGCCGATGCGATCTGTTTTCCTGGTCACCGACCTTTTCCCTCAGCCCTTTCTGAGTCCTTCCCTGCCTCGCCACCTCGGCTTCGAGAGCTGCAATCCGATCGCCCGGATTGTGGCGGCTTTCTCCTGGGTACCAGGCTGGCAGTGCCAAGGTACCCGGGTGCCAGGTTGCCCATGCCAGGGATCAAGCCCGGGGTTGCCCTCCCCTTAAGAAATGGGATGGGGGGGACTCAAGGACCCCCCTAAGTGTTATGTTGGGGCAGTGGGGGAATCTGGAGGCCGCGGAGGGGTGTACGAGCAGGGAGAGATCGGACTGGCATTTAAAAATGGCGCCCCGATCTCTTCCTGCACTGATGAGCTGAGCTTGTCCATGCAGGAAGTGAGGTAAGTGTGGCCTCAGCGGAGTCACAGGCAGCGAGAAAGACCCCACTATACACACCGAAAACAGGAATCTTTTATGCTTGTTGAAGCGTGCCCTCTGTTTCTATTGTGCTTAGAGAGAGATATGGCGTGAAGAATAAATAAAAGCTAGCAGAAGCCTGTGGTCATTGCTTAGCAACTTGGGGCCCTTTTAAGGCAGAAAGTCTTTTTGAATTTTGTTTTAGCTAAATTTGATTGCATTTGGCGGGAGGACACCTCTGCCAGGAGAAGAAAAGTTGGACAGCAGAAGGGATCTTCAAACAGGCAGACTTACCAAAGAAGCAGATAAAATGCAGATAAGCAAGAAATTGGGATAAAAAGAATGTCTTAGGAAGGCTGAAGTTAAGGGAAAAAAGACCAAGAAGTTGAACAAGGTATTGTTCAAAGGCGAATTGACCGGAAAAGCAGACACAGTGTTGTGAGTGAAAGAGACAGCATTACAGAGGTAAATCAAAAGTTTGATGCCATCTTAACAGAGTCGGGGGATCGATAGTTAAAACAATTGTGAACAGTTTGTACAACAGTCAAGACAAAGAAATCCTGAAGGGGGAGTTGTAAAACCTGGATGCTGGACACTTTGTGAAAAGTGGAGCGGAAGCTTTGTTTGAAAGAGTAATTTGGAAAACCTGAACGGATTCATAATGCAAACCACTGATGGAAAGCATTGACGTTTGAAAGATGCGTGTCTTTTTGAAGTCACTCATGTGGGGGAAGCCAGTGTTCAATGAGACAAGGTGGCTCATGGTACAAAAATCATCTGGGGGGGGGATTCTGAGGAGAAATGCACAGACACTCACTTGGGTGCAGAGCTGAGTGCGTCTAACCACAGCCAGCTTGTGAGCTTAAAGGGACTTTGTGTTACGAAGACCATTGCCGCTTAAGATGCACTTTGTATCCTGTGCTAGTCTTAAAATCTGTGTATATTTGCAAAGCTAAGGGGGGAGTAATGGAGTATTGTATCATTATCAAACTTTCCACGTTTCACAATTTTATTTTTCTTGTTCTTAAAACTAATTAGTGATCCTGTTCCTCCATGTTTTCCAAAAGAAAGTAAAAAGTTACAGTCTTTTGAGCTAGGGTTCCATTCTGGGATCTTCCCATCCAATCATAACATCAACCGGGATTGTAACGAAAGCAAATCCCATTAAAAATGCCGCTAAAGAAAACAGTGCAATAAAGGGAAAAGGTCACATTCACAACAATCCCTCCAGGTTCTGACAATTGTTTGGGAGTATTGTCAGAAATTTGAATGAAGTGTTGGCAGAATCCGGGATAATTATGTTACACCTACATGATCTTTCAAACGTTTAAATGTCTGCTTTATGAAATGGGTTTCTCTTTGCGAGGAAGAGACTGTCCTTCTGTGAGGGTAAAATACGGAGGGTTGGCAATGTTATAAAGCACGTCCGGATTTGGGGTTTCAGAGAAGGAGACATTGTCTCAATATTCTGTTCACTGCAGTTACTGACAGGACATTGATGCAATCAGCAGACAATGTCCCAGCGGCTTCCCACTGTAGTTACACCTGTGCCAGTCATGTTCATGGCTGTTGGTATGACGAAGATAATGTTGTGGAGCGGTCTCTAAATTTAAACCAGCGCCAAATGGCATTTGAATCATTTATGCCAAGGGAACGATTCGACTGGTGTACTTCACAAATTAATCAATTTAATGGCAAATTGCTAATCTATCCATATGCACTAACTTGTAAATTAATTATTGAAGTTGGGAAGATGACATCCTCTTAAGAGGAAAGTTTTTTTAAAAAATAATCTTTATTGACATTGCAATGAAATTACTGTGAAAATCCCCTAGTCGCCACACTCCAGCGCCTGTTCTGGTATGCAGAGGGAGAATTCAGAATGTCCAATTCACCTAACGGCACGTCTTTCAGGACTTGTGGGAGGAAACCGGAGCACCCAAAAGAAATCCACACAGACATGGAGAGAATGTGCAGACTCTGCACAGACAGTGACCCAAGCCGGGAATTGAACCTGGGACCCTGGAGCTGTGAAGCAACTGGGCTACCCACTGTGCTACCGTGCTGCCCACTAAAATTTGCTGTTTAAAAACTCTAGCTTATTCATGGATTTTAGTTAATGCCATTTAATGGTTGAAGCTGTCTCACGTGAAAAAGTAACCATATCGACTGCTGCAGTTAATTCCCCAGAGAAACACTTAACATTTTCCAATTTTTTAAATTGAAAAGCTTACTGTTACCTGAAGCAGCTCCAATGCCGGCCTTGCATTGCCAGTGCTGACACCTATGCAAAAATTGGCACACAGGACATACATGTTGGGAATATTATGGATGTAACAAGGAAATGTCCTCTGATGGCTGTTTCTGGTATCCTTTAACAATGCCAAAAGATGCTGCTCGATAAAACCGGAGCATATCTCCCTTGTTCACGAAACATGGAAGATTGGAGGAAACCATCTCCTAATGACAGAATTATAGCAATGAAGAATATGTTTTTAAGAATTTTAGCGCAGCGTGGCTTGTTGCTAAGAGATAACGGAACTTTAAGCAGTCTAATTATAACCAGTTTCAGAGAAATCCTTCATCTTTTAGATTGTGGGATTGTTTTGAAGGGTCGAGCCACTTTGAGTCTTTTCAGATCAGGAAAGGTAATTAGCATTAAATACAATAAGTTTGTGACAGCAACACCAGAATATATCAAACCTGATCAGACCCGAAACACTCCAAATTTACATTTTGACCTTTGTAAGCTACTAAAAAATAGAACATTGCTCTAGAATGAGACAACTGATGCTCTCAAGCCTCGACAATCACAGACTCTATTCAGGTTGAACTTAATTTAACTAAATCTGTTCATCAACTTTCTCCTTCTGGGGTTTGGCCTAGCTATTCTCTCCTGTTAAGCGTGCCTGCCCATTACATGGAATCATACAAGCCCTAAAGTGCAGAAAGAGGCCATTCGGCCCATCGAGTCTGCACCGAATCTCTGACAGAGCACCCCATGTAGGCCCAATCCCCCACCCTATCCCTGCAACCTCGTAACTCCTCTTAACCCAATTTATCATGGCCATCCACCTAACCTGCACATCTTTGGACTGTGGGAGGAAACCGGAGGAAACCCACACAGACACAGGAAGAAAGTGTAAACTCCACACAGTTATCCAAGGCAGGAATTGAACCCGGGTCCCTGATGCTGTGAGGCAGCAGTGCTAACCACTGTGCAACCGCCCCATAAATTTACAATACAGAAAACTGGCCATTTAGCCCAACTGGTCAATGGTAGTGTTTACTGAACACCATCTCTTCCCACCCTGCAACATCGAACACTATCAACAAATCCTCTATTCCTTTCTCCCTCACGTACCTTTTAACCAACTTCCCCTTAAATGTATCAATGCCATTCAGTCTGACATCACACACTGTGAAGTTATGAATGCCTTTTGGATTCCAAAATTTAGTTTGATGATAGAATCCTGAGGGGCCATAATACCTCCAAATTTCTCAGTCACGTTCTGCCATGAGCAGTCCCCTAACCTTTCGGAAGGTGCAGTCTGCCATTTGAGTCAGATAAGGGTGTCTGTGGACCAAAAAGTTGGTTTACTTTTGCAAGCTGGTCGCCCATTTCAAGGCTGGCTCCGAAGTCACGTCAGGTAGGTTTTCAATGACAAAAGTGGGAGGAATCAGACTTTAGCTAATTTTGTTTTGCCTACTGCCCTGTTTTTCAGCAAAAAGGAGGCAATGGCCTTATGAACATTGGCTTGGCAGCAACATACATTCAGCAAGGTCTGAAAAAACCCATAAGTGAGCTCATCCAGTCTGTCAGCAACGAGAGAAAAGTTTAAAAGCTAAGGTGTAATAGAAGTCGGAGCAAATGACGAAAGTGACACAGGTTGCAATATAAAGGAAAGAGATAGGCTTTATTTCACTGTATACGAAGGAAAAAAGAGACCGTGTAGAAATAGAATGGGAAAGTATTGTACTATGCATAAGGAGACTCTTCAGCCCATTGGATCTGTGCTGGCTCCAGTTAGGCCCACACCAGAGAGTTTCCCAATAGCTCTGCAATTTTTATCCCTTTCAACTAATTAGCCAGCTTCCCTTGGAAAACATATTCCCTGCCACAAACTCCACTCTCATGCCACTACACCAACTCCCTTTCCACAACTCTCCGGGACTAATGCAGACCGGTTACAATCCTGGTTTGACCGTGAGTTAAGTTATTCCATGTCCATTACACCCACACTTGCCGACTTACAAAGATTCCTTGCATTAAACCCTCGCCCACTCTCTCCATCACCGATAGCCATCTCTTCAACCCAGTTTGGTTACTCCCTCTCAATTTCCTCTTTATGACCCACGTCACTGCTGAGCTGGTTATGTACGCCCAGTTACAAAATGCCACGTGATAGTTCGTTGCACGAAAGGTATGACCTCAATTCACACTGCCATGGTGCTGAACCAGTCAGAGAAATTTAAGTGGAAGTCATTAGTCAGCCTGAATCAACATCTAAATGACAGAACATTTTAAATCTTGAATTGGACATCTATGTTCCTGCCGAGTAACAGTTTTCTTTGTGTCACAGACTAAATCCCATAGCAAATGTATATACGGGAATAAAAAGGTGACCAAGAAATAGAGGAGTGTTTTCTCTTGAAAAACATTTTATTGAGGCATTTATATATTTGCACATCAAACACAATCACAAAACAAAACAAGCCAAGCTAACAAGGTTGCAAATAACCAGTTTTTTAAGGTGTTACAAAAATAAACATACAAAATGTAACAAATAAGTTGAGTTTTTACAAGAAAATTTTATTAACCATTGCCCAGCTATAAGCATCGAATACACATGGAGACTACAACTTCATGAGAGTCCAGTTTCACTGTTAGAACAGTATTATTTTGACACTAATGCCGTTCTATCGCCAGGCAGCAATACAAACAGTTCCCCTTCAACAAATGATAAATGTCCCCTTTTTTCCCATTGAGTTAAGATAATCCACTAACGTAAGACAGTGCACTTAACAGCCTGAGTTAGATCTGGTTCAATACATCTATTTGAGTTTAAAAGGGGGGGGGGGGGGGCGGTGACACAGTGGTTTGCATTGCTGCCTCACAGCGCCAGGGACACGGGTTCAATTCCAGCTTCGGGTGACTGGCTGTATGGAGTTTGCACATCCACCCCGCGTCTGCGTGGGTTTCCTCCATATAGCGCAACAATTACTCACTCAAGTCGGGAAGAGGTGAAATCAATCGAGGCTTTATTAAGCAAGACTTGTTCCCCAGCAGCTCAGTTACAGAATGCGGCTGCTGGGAGAACTCGAGCTCTTATACTCCGCCTTCTGGGCGGAGCCAGCAGGCGGCAGATCCAACCAGGACCCGGGACCTGTCAGCCAATAGCCTCTTGGCTTCACAGGTACCGTACTACCCCTAATACATACCACCACACTCCGGATGCTCCGATTTCCTCCCACAGTCCAAAGATGAGCAGGTTGGGTGGATTGGCCATGCTAAATTGCCCCAAAAGGTTAGGTGGGGTTACTGGGTTACGGGGATAGGGTCGGGGCGTGGGTCTAGGTAAGATGCTCTTTCCAAGGGTTGGTACAGCCGTGATGGACCAAATGGCCTCCTTCTGCACTGTCGGGATTCTATGATTCTAAGGGCCACTCTGTAACCATTCTGTTCAGAGCACAAATAATAGTATAGATTTAATTCATTTCATATGAATTTAAAAGGCAGCCCAATCAATGATATAATATACAAAATACGGTACTGTGCCGTTGTTCGTATTAATCTAAAATGACTTGGATAAAGTTTCGGACTTGTCTGTTGTTCTGCCCTACTGGGAGTTGCTAAATTTCCATTGGAATAAGGATATTTTTCTAACTGTTCACCAGTATAGGAGGTATAAAACTTACAAAATTCTAACAGGATTAGACCGGGTATGTTCAGAAAGAATGTTCCCGATGGTGGGGGAGTCCAGAACTAGGGGTCATAGTTTGAGGATAAGGGGTAAACCTTTTAGGACTGAGGTGAGGAGAAATTTCTTCACCCAGAGAGTGATGTATCTGTGGAATTCGCTACCACAGAAAGTAGTTGAGGCCAAAACGCTGTGTAATTTCAAGAAGGAATTAGATGGAGCTCTTGGGGCTAAAGGGATCAAGGGATATGGGGGGAAGGCGGGATCAGGGTATTGAATCTGATGTTCAGCCATGACCATAATGAACGGCGGACATGTATACCCACAGTGTTAAACCACACAAGAGATTAAAATGAATATATTTTAGTTGAATAAAAAGGAGGTCAATGATAGTGTGAAAGTAAAAGTGCCACAAGTATTAAGGAACATTTTAGAGAGTTTAATAGGGAAGCTTTTACTCTTTTAAAAATAATTAGTAAAACCTTTGAGGTCAGAGAAGCGGATCACAGAGAAAGACTTTAGCATTTACAAGCCTCTACAATTTTACATTGTTTAAGTTCCTATTTATTGTTAGCAATTGAAAACAAGAATTCGGTTTCGCAAATGAAACCTAAATTTAAGTGAAGCTATTTTGCAATTCACGTGGGGAGAGTGCAAAATTCGCTAAACTTGCTTCAGGACCCGCACATGAAGAAATTACTAACAATATTCCACTTTTTGTAGCTTTTACTTTAACACGAATCAGAATCATGTAAATTAAACATGAGTTAACAAGCGAATTTAGTTGGTATGAACTATGAATTACATGTGGAAAAGCTGATGCAACAAAGACTATCTCACAAGATTACAAGCAATCCTATCGCTCTCAGCACAATGGCACCATGTACAGTATCAGTCTTTCCAACTCGATCCCTGCAACCTGCAGTCTCTAACTTTTCTCAATCGATAGATTTGGTCTTTGGGGCTGCAACATTAGCTGCATTCCATCAGCTCAGTGTGGTGGTATGTATTAGGGGTAATACGGTTCACCACGTGTCGACAGGCTATTGGTGGAGGGATGCCAGGTCCTGATAGGATCTGCCACCTACTGGACTCCACTCAGAAATGCCGGTATAAGAACCCAGTTTTTCCCTCCATTTCCCTCAGCAGCTGCATTCTGTAACCACGCTGCTGGGGATAAAGTTCTGCTTAATAAAGCCTTCAATTGACATTACCTCAACCTGCCTCGCGTCATATTGACGGTGCTACAATTTATTAAGCAGAATTTAAATTGAAGAAAACGACGTGGGAACATGGAGCTCCGAATCACCCCGGAGTGCCTGCGCATCGCACCCCAAGCAGCTAACTCGGCCTCTATCTTCAAGCACTGGATGGCATGCTTTGAGGGCTACCTCCGAACGGCCCCCGGCACACCGACTGACGAACAAAAGATGCAGGTCCTCTATTCCAGGGTGAGTCCTGATGTCTACTCCCTTATCGAGGACGAAGACGGTTTCATCGGTGCCATCGCCGCGCTGAAGGATATCTACATCCGGCCCGCCAACCAGGTTTTTTCTCGCTACCAGCTTGCCACACAACGGCAATTTCCGGGGGAATCGCTGGACGAGTTTTATAACGCCCTGCAGATCCTGGGTCGAAACTGCAATTGCCCGGCGGTAACAGCGAGTGAACACACAGAGCACCTGGTCCGCGATGCGTATGTGGCAGGTTTGGCCTCTTCCCAGATCCGCCAGAGGATTCTGGAGAAAGAATCTCTGGGACTTACAGAAGCTCGGGCCCTGGCGGCATCCCTCGATGTGGCCTTGCGTAATGCCCGCGGCTACGCCCCCGACTGCACTACAGCCCCTTGGGCTCCGTGGAACCCCGCTGCGGTCGACTCTCCGACCGCACCCCCCCCCCACCCCCGCAAACCTGCGCGGCCAAAACACCAGATCAACCGGGGGGGGGCCCCGCTGCTATTTTTGCGGCCAGCCGAAACACCCTCGGCCGCGATGCCCGGCCCGCGCAGCTACCTGCAAAAGCTGCGGGAAGAAAGGCCACTACGCGATGGTGTGCAAGTCCCGCGGGGTCGCCGCTATCTCCGGGGAAGAAACGGGACCACAGACCCAGCCCCCCCAGCGATCCACGTGTGACCAACGGACGCCGCCATTTTGGACCCCGGACACCACGAGGGAGAGATGCGCGCCGCCATTTTGTCCACCCCCGACCGCGCTCGATCCGTGGACGCCGCCATCTTGGCTGAAGGACCCCGACACAGACGGCCACATACTGTCTGATTACGATGCTCAACTTCAACAACCACGTCTGGCTTCGACAACCCTCGACCAGTTGCGACCCCGGACACTCCAGACTGCAACCACTACAGTCGTAGTGAATGGCTACGAGACGCCGTGTCTTATCGACTCTGGGAGCACGGAGACCTTCATTCATTCGGACACGGTAAGGCGCTGTTCCCTCGTAATTTGGCCAAGCACCCAGAAAATTTTCCTGGCGGCGGGATCCCACTCCGTTCAGATCACGGGGTTCTGCATCGCTAACCTAACGGTGCAGAGGAGGGAGTTCCGAAATTACCGGCTGTATGTCCTCCCCCATCTCTGTGCGCCCACACTCCTAGGGTTGGACTTCCAATGCAACCTCCAGAGTTTAACATTTAAATTTGGCGGCCCTATACCCCCACTGACTGTCTGCGGCCTCGCGACCCTCAAGGTTGAACCGCCTTCCTTGTTTGCGAACCTCACACCGGATTGCAAACCCGTCGCCACAAGGAGCAGACGGTACAGCGCCCAGGACCGAGCATTTATCCGGTCCGAAGTCCAGAGGCTGCTGAAGGAAGGCATCATCCAGGCTAGCAACAGTCCCTGGAGAGCCCAGGTGGTAGTTGTTAAGACCGGGGAGAAACAGAGGATGGTCATGACTATAGTCAGACCATCAACAGGTACACTCAGCTAGATGCGTACCCTCTCCCCCGCATATCCGACATGGTCAATCGGATTGCACAGTACAAGGTCTTTTCCACCGTGGACCTCAAGTCCGCCTACCACCAGCTCCCCATCCGTCCCGGTGACCGCAATTATACTGCCTTCGAAGCAGACGGGCGGTTATACCACTTTTTAAGGGTTCCATTTGGCGTAACGAACGGAGTCTCGGTCTTCCAATGAGAGATGGACCGAATGGTTGACCAGCATGGTTTACGGGCCACGTTCCCGTATCTCGACAACGTCACCATCTGTGGCCACGACCAGCAGGACCACGACTCCAACCTCCAAAAATTCCTCCAGACCGCTCACGCCCTGAACCTCACTTACAACAAAGAAAAATGTGTGTTCCGCACCGATCGTCTAGCCATCCTGGGCTACGTAGTGCGTAATGGAGTGATAGGCCCCGACCCTGAACGGATGCGCCCCCTCATGGAGTTCCCTCTCCCCCACTGTGCCAAAGCCCTGAAACATTGCCTGGGCTTTTCTTATTACGCCCAGTGGGTCCCCCAGTACGCAGACAAGGCCCGTGCACTAATCCAGTCCACTACTTTTCCCCTGACGACAGAGGCATGCCAGGCCTTTAGCCGCATCAAAACAGATATCGCAAAGGCCACGATGCGCGCCATCGACGAGTCTCTCCCCTTCCAGGTCGAGAGCGACGCATCGGACGTAGCTCTGGCGGCCACCCTCAGCCAAGCGGGCAGACCCGTGGCCTTCTTTTCCCGAACCCTCCACGCTTCAGAAATCCGCCACTCCTCAGTGGAAAAGGAGGCACAAGCAATAGTGGAAGCTGTGCGACACTGGAGGCATTACCTGGCCGGTAGGAGGTTCACTCTCCTCACTGACCAACGGTCGGTTGCCTTCATGTTTGATAATGCACAGCGGGGCAAGATCAAGAACGACAAGATCTTGCGGTGGAGGATCGAACTCTCCACCTTCAATTATGAGGTCTTGTATCGTCCCGGAAAGCTGAATGAGCCATCCGATGCCCTATCTCGCGGCACATGTGCCAATGTACAAGTGGACCGTCTACAAGCACTCCACGAGGACCTCTGCCACCCGGGGGTCACTCGTTTCTACCACTTCCTTAAGGCCCGCAACCTCCCTTACTCCATCGAGGACGTCCGAACAGTCACCAGAAACTGCCAGATCTGCGCTGAGTGCAAACCGCACTTTTTCAGGCCAGATATAGCGCACCTGGTGAAGGCCTCTCGACCCTTCGAACGCCTCAGTTTGGATTTCAAAGGACCCCTCCCCTCCACCAATCGCAACGCGTACTTCCTGAACGTCGTTGACGAATACTCCCGTTTCCCTTTCGCCATCCCCTGCCCCGACATGACCGCGTCCACGGTCATTAAAGCCCTCGGTACCATTTTTACACTGTTCGGTTTCCCCGACTATATCCATAGCGACAGGGGGTCCTCCTTTATGAGTGACAAACTGCGTCAATTCCTGCTCAGCAGGGGCATAGCCTCGAGCAGGACGACTAGTTACAACCGCCAGGGGAACGGGCAGGTAGAAAGGGAGAATGGAATGGTCTGGAAGGGCGTCCTGCTGGCCCTCCGGTCTAGGAGCCTCCCAATTTCCCACTGGCAGGAAGTCCTCCCGGATGCCCTTCACTCTATCCGGTCCCTGCTGTGCACCACCACGAATCAAACGCCTCACGAGCGCCTCCTCCTCTTTCCTAGGAAGTCCTCCTCTGGAACGCCACTTCCGACCTGGCTAGCAGCTCCGGGACCCATTCTGCTCCGGAAACATGTGCGGGCACACAAGTCAGATCCGTTGGTGGAACGGGTGCATCTCCTTCACGCCAACCCGCAATATGCCTATGTGGAGTACCCTGATGGGCGACAGGACACGGTCTCCCTGCGAGATCTGGCGCCCGCCGGAGCTACCCACACACCCCCAACGCCAATCACCACCTCCGCACTCCCGCCGGTTCATCCCGCAGCCACCCCCTTCCCGGGGGGTTCGGTTCTCCGCCCAGACCCGCCCAGGAGTAAAGGACAGCGCTACGCTCCCAGAGTCGACGGGACTCGAGCCAGCGCCATCACCACCACGCCCGAGACGATCGGAAAGGACGACCAAGGCGCCCATCCGGCTCATCGAATCAGTTTAACTCTCAACGTTTTCAGTTATTGTGTCTTGTTATAGTTATGGCATCATGCCGACCCTGTTTGGCCCGTTGGCCCAGTTGAAGCGATAATTTTGTGTTTTGTTCAAAGTTACGGCACAGTACCGACTCTGTAAACCCCTACCACCATGCGAACCACCATCCCGCCGGGTTTTTTTTCAACAAGGGGTGAATGTGGTGGTATGTATTAGGGGTAATATGGTACACCACGTGTCGACAGGCTATTGGTGGAGGGATGCCAGGTCCTGATAGGATCTGCCACCTACTGGACTCCACCCAGAAATGCCGGTATAAGAACCCAGTTTTTCCCTCCGTTTCTCTCAGCAGTTTTATTCTGTAACCACGCTGCTGGGGATAAAGTTCTGCTTAATAAAGCCTTCAATTAACATTACCTCAACCTGCCTCGCGTCATATTGACGGTGCTGCACTCAGTCCCCCAGAGACAGTCACAAAATGAACTGCAGGCAGCTAGGTTCATGACAGCCTTGTGGGCACAGATTCCCCAGAGATTCCCTCATCTGAATCTTTAATAAATGCCATTCAACGGTCTGGATGGCTCTCACAAAACTGAAGCATAGCAATGTTGAATTACTCAATTCACAGCCTCTGCTCTAACTGTATCTGCTTTTCCATATGTAATTTATAGTTCGTACCAACTACACTTTGCTTGTTAACTTATGTTTAATTTACGTGGATTCTGATTCGTGGACGGCCAGGGGAGCGATCGGGCCCCACAGATCCGCGGGTGCGGGCGATCTTGGGAGGGGGCCTACATTATCGATGTCGGTCCGCAGTCCGAATCCGCCATCACGCACAGCGGCCCGCCGCCATGCACATGCGCGGTCTCCCAACCGGACGTGCGGGACCCCGTATCCGCAGCCAGAGCTGCGAGGAGAATCGCTCAGGCCATTCTAAAGGAAAGTCCAGAGTGAAACACCAGCGTTTTTATGCTGGCCTGGGGACATAGCCCCATTTCTGGAGGATCCAGCCCACGATCTTTCAGCAACGCTCAAGAACTTACTTCCTGGACAGCATTTTGAGCAGGCTTGTACTGTGATCCTGGTGAGATACCCCATTGTTCAATGGCTATTAACATCGCCGAGGCCAGACGTCAGCTTGCCTGTCTGCAATCGCCCAATTAGATCAAGTCTGTACGCAGAGATTTAAAAAAACAAATATCTGCAGAAAGAGGAAATAGAAACATAGGTACATGGGAATTGAGGTTACCCCCAAGCCCCGCCCCCTCACCTGCTGCTGATAGTCCTCTATTATTCAGTGAGATCATGGCTCAATTCCATTTACCTGTTCTAACTCGATATTCCGTTCTTTCCTTGCCTAATGAAAATCTAGTGATTTAAATTCTGCAACAGGGTACATTTTAAATGGATTAAAATTAGGCCTTACATTTGTGAAAAACTGCATAATGTATAAATGTGCTTGATGCACGATCAATGGCGCAAAGACTAAAGTTGGGTACAACTGTGGCTTTATTACAGTCAGATGCGTGGCCTCCTGCTGCAACTGGCGAAATGGCAGGGCGCTGGAGGTCATGCATATTTATACAGTTCTCCCTGGACGGAGCCATCCGGCAGGAGCTACCGGCGAACCTGTAGTGCAGGTCCTACCTTACATCTCCTATTACAGTGGTTCACCACATTCACCCCCTGTTAAAAATGAGTCCGGCGGGGGTGACGTGAAACTATATACAATTAGTGCAATTATGTACAGTGGTAGGGAAAGAAAAGTCCATGTTGACGGTCCGGGGTCCGTCAAAGGTTCAGCCGGTCCGGTGCTTTGGTGCTTCATTGGGAGCGGCGTAACGATGGCGGCGAAGTCGGTGCTGGCGGTGGTGGAGGTGGCACCGATGGCGGTGGTGGCGGTGCTGGTGCTGGCCAGTCATTGGGGAACTCCGGGAGCGTGCAGGAGTCCTCTTCATCCTCTTGTGCGGAACAGGGGAGGGGGGGTGGTCTGGTGGGGTCAATATTGGCGGCGCGGTGGGAGGTGGGAGGGGGTCGTATTGGTGGGGGATGTTTTGGGGTGGAACCTGATGGTGCCAGGTCCCTGTGTGAGACAGTATCTTGGCGGCCGTCGGGGAACTCAACGTTGGCATGTTGAGGGTTGGCGTGGAGCAGGTGAACCCTGTCCACCAAGGGGTCCGCCTTGTGGAGTCGGACGTGCCGACGGAGAAGGACCGGTCCTGGAGCAGCGAGCCAAGTCAGGAGCAACACCCCGGATGTGAACTTCCTGGGGAAGGTAAAAACACGTTCATGGGGTGTGTTATTAGTGGTGGTGCACATTAGTGACCGGATGGAGTGTAGAGCGTCAGGGAGGACCTCCTGCCAGCGAGAGGCTGGGAGGTTCCTGGATCGTAGGGCCAGCTGGACGGCCCTCCAAACCGTCCCATTCTCCCGTTCTACTTGCCCGTTTCCCCGGGGGTTGTACTGGTCATCCTGCTGGAGGCAATACCCCTGCTGAGCAGGAACGGACGCAGCTCATCGCTCATGAATGAGGATCCCCTGTCACTGTGGATGTAGGCGGGGAAATCGAACAGAGCGAAAATGGTGCTGAGGGCCTTGATGACGGTGGCAGACGTCATATCGGGGCATGGGGTGGCGAAGTGGAATCTGGAGTACTCATCGACCACACTGAGAATGTACGTGTTACGGTCAGTGGAGGGGAGGGGCCCTTTGAAATCCATGCTGAGGCGTTCAAAGGGGTGGGAAGCCTTCACCAGGCGCGCACAGTCTGGTCGGTAGAAGTGCAGCTTGCACTCCTCATTGACCTGGCAGTCCCTGGTGACTGTCCTTACTTCCTCGATGGAGTAGGGCAGATTGTGAGCTTTGACCAGATGGTACAATCGAGTGACCCCCGGGTGACAAAGGCTGTTGTGTAGGGCCCGGAGTTGGTCCACTTGTGCGCTGGCACATGTACCTCAGGACAGGGTGTCTGGGGGCTCGTTGAGTTTACCGGGGCGATACAAGATCTCGTAATTATAGGTGGAGAGCTTGGTTCTCCACCGCAGGATTTTATAATTTTTGATCTTGCCCCGCTGTGTGTTATTGAACATGAAGGCTACCGACCGTTGGTCCGTAAGGAGAGTTAATCTCTTACCTGCCAGGTAATGCCTCCAATGCCGCACAGCTTCAACGACAGCTTGGGCCTCCTTTTCGACGGATGAGTGTCGAATTTCCGAGGCATGAAGGGTACGGGAAAAGAATGCCACGGGTCTGCCTGCCTGGTTTAGAGTGGTGGCAAGGGCGACATCTGAAGCGTCGCTTTCTACTTGGAAAGGCAGTGACTGGTCCACTGCATGCTTCCCAGCCTTGGCGATATCTGCTCTGATGCGGGCGAAAGCGTGTTGTGCCTCGGCCGCGAGGGGGAATTGGGTGGACTGGATGAGTGGGCGGGCCTTGTCCGCATAGTTTGGGACTCACTGAGCGTAGTAGGAAAAGAACCTCAGGTAGCGTTTGAGAGCCTTGGGGCAGTGGGGGAGGGGAAGTTCCATGAGGGGGCGCCTGCGGTCGGGGTCGGGCCCGAGAAGTCCGTTTTGGACTATATAGCCGAGAATAGCTAACCGGGTCGTGCTGAACACACACTTCTCTTTGTTGTGGGTCAGGTTGAGAAGAGTGGCAGTGCGGAGGAATTTATCGAGGTTGGCATCGTGGTTCTGCTGGTCATGGCCGCAGTTCGTGATATTATCTAAGTACGGAAAGGTGGCCCGCAAACCGTACTGGTCGACCATTCGGTCCATCTCTCTTTGGAAGACCGAGACCCCATTTGTGACACCGAAAGGGACCCTAAGGAAGTGGTAGAGGCGACCGTCCGCCTCGAAGGCAGTGTATGGCCAGTCCGACTTCCGGATGGAGAGCTGGTGGTAGGCGGATTTCAGGTCAATTGTTGAGAAGACCCGGTACTGCGCAATCTGATTGACCATATCAGATATGCGTGGGAGGGGGTACGCGTTGAGCTGCGTGTACCGATTGATGGTCTGGCTGTAATCCACGACCATCCTGTGTTTCTCCCCAGATTTAACCACTACCACTTGGGCTCTCCAGGGTCTGTTGCTGGCCTCGATAATACCCTCCTTAAGCAGCAGCTGGACTTCGGACCTGATGAAGGTCTTGTCCTGGGTGCTGTACCGTTTGCTCCTAGTGGCAACGGACTTGCAATCTGCAGTTAGATTGGCTAAAAGGGAGGGGGGATCGACCTTGAGAGTCGTGAGGCTGCAAACGGTAAGGGGGGTAAGGGCCCGCCGAATTTGAGGGTGAGGCTCTGGAGGTTGCACTGGAAGTCTAGGCCCAACAGGAGTACAGCGCAGAGATTAGGAAGGACATAGAGGCGTAAGTTACTAAATTCTATGCCCTGGACCATGAGGGTGACTGTACAAAAGCCTCGGATCGAGACGGAGTGGGATCCGGAGGCTAGGGAGATCCTTTGATTGGCAGGGTGGACCGCGAGGGAGCAGCGCCTTACCGTATCTGGGTGAACACAGCTTGCGGTGCTCCCAGAGTCCAGCAGGCACGAGGTCGCGTGGCCGTTGATTTCAACCGTCTTCGATGCGGGGGCCAGGTTGTGCGGGCGAGATTGGTCCAGCGTCATCGAAGCGAGCTGCAGGTAGCCATCGGATGCTTCGAGTGGCGAGCGGGTGCGGTTCCGATGTCGGGATGTTCGGAGACCCTGTGGGGGACAAGATGGTGCCCATGGTGCGCACATTGCGGGGTCGGTTTAAGATGGCGGCGCCCATGGGGCTCACGTGGCCGAAGGGGGACAAGATGGCGGCGCCCATTGGTCGGACATGGACCCGGGAGGAGAAAATGGCGGCTCCCATTGTGCGTCTGGCGTGGGGGAGGGGACGATAGTGGGCGCGATCACAGCGACTGCGCGGGCCTGGCACACTGCCGCGAAGTGGCCATTTTTACTGCAGGCTTTACAAACTGCAGCGCGGGCCGGGCAGTGTTGGCAGAGGTGCTTCTGCTGACTGCAGAAGTAGCAGCGGGGACCCCCGGGGTACGCGGTTCGGTGTGCGGTGCAGGCGTATTGGGAAGGCAGGAGTAGAAGGGTGGGCAGCGTGGCGGGAGGGGTACAATTGTACGTTACGGGATGCGACCGTCATGGAGAGCGCCAAGGTTTTTGTCTCCGCCAGTTTGAGCGTGGCCCCTTCCAGCAATCGTTCTCGGATGCGGTCCGACGCAATCCCCGTCACGAAGGCATCGCGCATGAGGAGATTTGCGTGTTCGCCGGCCGTAACGGCCTGACAGTCACAGTCCCGGATGAGTGGAATTAGGGCCCGCCAGAAGTCTTCGATGGACTCACCAGGTAGTTGCAAGCGGGTGGTGAGTACATGCCTGGCGAAGAGTGTGTTCGCCTTCTGTGCGTAGTGTTCCTTAAGGAGTTCCATTGCTTTTGTGTAATCCGTGGCGCCTTGGATCAACGGGAACACGCTGGAGCTCAGTCTGGAGTACAGGACGTTTATCTTCTGAACCTCCGTTGGCGCGGGGTCCGCAGCCTTGATGTAGGCCCGAAACATGCTAACCAGTGAGTAAAGTCTTTCCTGGCATCGGGCGAGTGCGGATCCAGCTGCAGGCGATCGGGTTTAATTCTGATATCCATTCTGTGGAATATCTGACTGTAATAAATTGATGCACGATCAATTGCACAAAGACTAAAGTTGGGTACAACTGTGGCTTTATTGCAGTCAGATGCGAGGCCTCCTGCTGCAGCTGGCGAAATGGCAGGGCACTGGAGGTCATGCATATTTATACAGTTCTCCGTGGACGGAGCCAGCCGGCAGGAGCTACCGGCGAACCTGTAGTGCAGGTCCTACCTACATCTCCTATTACAGTGGTTCACCACAGTGCTATTACCACCATTTTGCACCGACTACAAATATTTTTGTATAGATGCATCGCATTCAATCTGTTGGCCTTTGTATACTGCGTTAAAAAATCCAGTAATCAGCCTAGTAACAGGGGTGGGGCCCTGTAGGAGTGTGTTGGCAGGTTCCGGGATCAGGTCAAGTGGCAGTGAAGAGAGGTTCAAGGTTCAGCGAATTTTAGTCAGTCGGTTCGCCCGGAGCAGGTGAACAAGGAGGTGGCCAGCTCCGTACCGCTGGAGGGCTGTTAACTCTGAGAAGCTGGGGGCGAAGTAAAGGCCCAGGGGCCTCTGTGCAGTCGACGCTCAGAAGTAACGCGTTGGGATTTGATAAGGCAGCAGAGGTTCGCTTGCTTTGCGCCGCTCAGAGGGCCTAAGGACCAGAGAAACCCGGGGAAGCTCACGAGCAGCATTTGTTCAGAGCGACTGGGGTGAAACTGAGCTTGGAGAAACACGAATGCAGTGCTCTGCACAGAGTAGATAGCGGGCTGGAATTGTGCCAGTGATTAGATTCTGGAGGGAAGATTGGAAATCCCTAAAATGGGAAACAGAGTTTTAAAGTGTGAGCTCACAGTGAACAATTCTTCCTCAGTCAGTTTGAGGTGGGGGAGAGAATTCCAACACAGAATTTTCAAAAATGGAGGTTGCAAACCCTCATGAGAAAGACAAAGCTTCAATGAGGTTGGTTACCGAATATCTGGGTGGGTTTGTGATAAATTGTGGGATTCTGATTTGGTTGCATGTGTCATTTCCTCTCTGGCTTTGTATGTCCGACCCACAGTTTGTCTGTTCATTCATCTGTACCTGAAGTTAATTCTGAATGTTAGAGTATAGGGGGCAGACATATAATGCAGATTGTTTTATTTTTTTAAACTTTATATTGTGGTGGTATGTATTAGGGGTATTGAGGTACCCTGTGATGCCGAGAGGCTATTGGTGGATAGACACTGGATCCCGATTGGATCAGCCGCCTGCTGGCTCCACCCAGTAAGGCGGAGTATAAGAGCCCGGGTTCTCCCAGCAGCCACATTCTGTAACTGTGCTGCTGGGGAACACGTCTGCGTAATAAAGCCATCGTTCGACTCCTTCTCATCTCGTCCCGTGTGTGATTGATTGTGCTACAATTTATTACGCAGACTTGTTCCCCAGCAGCACAGTTACAGAATGCGGCTGCTGGGAGAACTCGGGCTCTTATACTCTGCCTTACTGGGTGGAGCCAGCAGGCGGCTGATCCAGTCGGGATCCAGTGTCTATCCACCAATAGCCTCTCGGTATCACAGGGTACCAACGGTCGGTTGCCTTCATGTTCGATAATGCACAGCGGGGCAAGATCAAGAACGACAAGATCTTGCGGTGGAGGATCGAACTCTCCACCTATAACTATGAGATCTTGTATCGTCCCGGAAAGCTGAACGAGCCTTCCGATGCCCTATCCCGTGGCACGTGTGCTAACGCACAAGTGGGCTGTCTCCGAACCCTCCACGAGGACCTCTGCCACCCGGGGGTCACTCAGTTCTATCACTTCGTAAAGACCCGCAACCTGCCCTACTCCATCGAGGAGGTCAGGACCGCCACCAGGAACTGCCAGATCTGCGCAGGGTGCAAACCGCATTTCTACCGGCCAGATAAAGCGCACCTGATAAAGGCTTCCCGTCCCTTTGAACGCCTCAGTCTGGACTTCAAAGGCCCCCTCCCCTCCACCGATCGCAACACGTACTTCCTGAGCGTGATTGACGAATACTCCCGGTTCCCTTTCGCCATCTCCTGTCCCGACATGACCGCGGCCACGGTTATTAGAGCCCTCTGCACCATCTTAACACTGTTCGGTTTCCCCGCCTACATACATAGCGATAGGGGATCCTCCTTCATGAGCGACGAACTGCGTCAATTCCTGCTCAGCAAGGGCATCGCCTCGAGCAGGACGACCAGTTACAACCCCCGGAGGAAAGGTCAGGTAGAGAGGGAGAACGGAAAGGTCTGGAAGACCGTCCTACTGGCCCTACAGTCCAGAAGTCTCCCAGTTTCCCGCTAGCAGGAAGTCCTCCCGGACGCCCTCCACTCCATCCGGTCGCTGCTGTGTACAACAACGAATCAAACACCTCGCGAACGCCTCTTGTCTTCCCTAGGAAGTCCTCCTCCGGAACGTCACTTCCGACCTGGCTGGCAGCCCCAGGACCCATCCTGCTCCGAAAGCATGTGCGGACGCACAAATCGGAGCTGTTGGTCGAGAGGGTTCATCTCCTCCACGCGAACCCTCAATACGCCTACGTGGCGTACCCCGACAGCCGACAGGACACGGTCTCCCTGCGGGACCTGGCACCCGCCAGAGCTCCACGCACCCCCCCAACACCAGTGACCCCCTCTGGAGCCACACACACACCCCCAACACCAATCACCCCCTCCTTCCCGCCGGCACACCCCACAGCCGCCCCTGGGTGGATCGGTCCTTCCCCCGGCCCCAAATAGGGGTATTGGAGCGGGAAGAGGCATCACGACGCTCCCAGAGACGACGGGGCCCGAACCAGCGCCTGCATCACCACCGGGGCTAAGACAATCGGCGAGGACGACCAGGGCACCCATTCGACTCATCGAATCAATATAGTAAAGCAAGAAATGCCTCTGTAAATAATTTTTTTTGGTCGCCCAGTAAAAGCGGCATTGTAAGTAGTTGATATCGGAGCACAGCCGCCATGTTAGCAGCATCCTAGGTACCGACTCTGTAAACCCCTACCACCATACGGCCCACTACCCCGCCGGGTTCCTTTTTAACAAGGGGTGAATGTAATGGTATGAATTAGGGGTATTAAGGTACCCTGTGATGCCGAGAGGCTATTGGTGGATAGACACTGGGTCCCGATTGGATCAGCCGCCTGCTGGCTCCACCCAGCAAGGCGGAGTATAAGAGCCCGGGTTCTCCCAGCAGCCGCATTCTGTAACTGTGCTGCTGGGGAACAAATCTGCGTAATAAAGCCATCGTTCGACTCCTTCTCATCTCGTCCTGTGAGTGATTGATTGTGCTACAATATGATAAAGTGTATTGCGTTTGTTCAAATCCCGCAGAATCTTCTGGTTTCATTCCAAAAGCACCGCGGGCCGGAGGATCGCCAGGGGGGGGGGGGGGGCGCTGCCAGCAGCCGCCGACCGGCGCGGCGCGATTCCCGCCCCCGCCATATTCCCGGCGCCGGAGAATTCAATACTTTAAACAAGATGTTACAGGTCCCTAAACATATAAACATAGAAAATGGGAGCAGGAGGAGGCCATTCGACCCTTCGACTCTGCACCGGCTCTTGAAAGGGCACCCTACCTAAGCCCACTCCTCCACCCTAACCCCATAACCCAGTAACCCCATCTAACCTTTTTGGACACTAAGAGCTATTTAGCATGGCCAATCCACCTAACCTGCGCATCTTTGGACTGTGGGAGGAAACCGGAGCACCCGGAGGAAACCCACGCAGACACAGGGAGGACGTGCAGACTCCGCACAGACAGTGACCCAGCGGGGAATCGAACCTGGGACCCTGGAGCTGTGAAGCAATTGTGCTAATCACTATGCTACCGTGCCGCCCAACTCGGTAACCTGTTCCGGCTATCCCTCCCCCATATCCTTTGATCCTTTTCACCCCAAGAGCTATATCTGATTCCTTCTTGAAAACATACAATGTTTTGGCCTCAACTACTTCCTGTGGTGACAAATTCCACAGGTTGACCACTCTCTGGGTGAAGACATTTCTCCTCTTCTCAGTCCTAAATGGTTTACCCCGTATCCTCAGACTGTGACCCCTGGTTCTGGACTCCCCCACACCAGCAGGAATATCCTTCTTGCATTTTTCCTGCCTTGTCCTGTTAGAATTTTATAGGTTTCTATGAGATTCCCCTCTAAACTCCAGCAAATATAATCTTAACCTAACCAATCTCTCCTCATATGCCACTCCCGCCATCCTACAAATCAGTCTGGTAAACCCTCTCTGCAGTCCCTCTGTAGCAAGAGCACCCTATCTCAGAGAAGGAGACTAGAACTGCACACAATATTCCAGGTGTGTGTTCTGGATGTGATTGTAGTAGTTTTGTGCAATGTCTCTTTAAGGGCCAAGTCACATGAGAGTTTGTGACATCTGTGGTGATATACATCACTGTAAGTACACAAAGGGTTAATGTACATACACTCAACCTAGCTAGACACTTGAGGGAACACCAGAGACATGACACACAGACAGTCAACCAATAGGTCAGTAAGATAGGACACGACCAATAGGCATTCACGGTACACATAGAGGTGACACTACCACAGGGGGGCATTACACCAACCCATATATAAGGACACTGCACACATGATCTTCTTCTTTCCAGTGGAGACTCTCAGTGAGTACAGACACAGGGTTGATTGAACATCACACCCACCACGTGGATTGTAGCAGACTGGTTCGTCAGTCTGAGTAGCTATAGAAGGATTAACAGTAGCGTTGAATCCAAGCAGGAGAATTGTTAATAGTTTAATAAACGTGTTAAAGCTATCTCCAAGGCTGAACCTTCCTTTGTCAGAGTGCACATCAAGGAAGCAGCTTATGCTACGACAAGAGCATAACAAAACAACATCATTGGCTGATTCACAGCCGTTTGCCCTTGGTTTAGTACCAGCCTTTGGACAGGGAGCAATTATCTAAATAAGCCTCTGTTGGTTACTGCATTCAACCCACGTGCATCTGTAACCTTTATTCTTTCGTGCTGTTAGTACAAAGATACAACAGTACAAAACGGAAACTGGCGGCGAGGAACAGACCAGGGAAAAAATTTCAACTGAAAGAGAAAAACTCAAAGCTCGACGGTCGCTGTTGAGGCAGACCAACAGGGAGGTCAGAAATCACACCTGGCATCGGAACCAGCAATGTTGTTGGAAGGAAATTCAAAGAAAGGGCCCATATTGATTTTACACTGGTACGCCGAGGAGTTCAGGCTACGGAGCTCGCAACGGGCAGAACAGTAAGACACAGAGGTAGAGCAGGGCAGAGAACAAGATTCTCACATCACAAGCTGTTACAATTGGGAATTCAGCTTTGTTTAATGAGACCATTCATTTTAAACGAAGTTGGAAGAGCATTCTGATACCATGAAAGATGTTTGGCGGAATGGGCTCATTTGATGAAGACTCAGAAAACTGGAAATTTACTCATAAAGATTCCACTATCATATCCCAGCCAATAAGTTTTCAGAAGATATTAAGGTCCTCGCATTCCTCAGTAATAATAATAATCTTTATTGTCACCAGCAGGCTTACATTAACACTGCAATGAAGTTACTGTGAAAATCCCCTAGTCGCCACATTCTGGCGCCTGTTTGGGCATACAGAGGGAGAATTCAGAATTCCAAGTTACCTAACAGCACGCCTTTTGGCACTTGTGGGAGGAAACCGGAGCACCAGGAGGAAACCCGTGTGTGCGTGGGTTTCCTCCGGGTGCTCCGGTTTCCTCCCACAGTCCAAAGACGTGCAGTTTAGGTGGATTGGCCATGATAAATTGCCCTTAGTGCCCAAAAAAGGCTAGGAGGGGTTATTGGGTTACGGGGATAGGGTGGGTCACTGTCTGTGCGGACAGCGGGGAATCGAACCTGGGACCCTGGCGCTGTGAAGCCACAGTGCTATCCACTTGTACTACAGTGCTGCCCAATAACCTCTGGCAATGACTGCAACAATAGGACATCGTGTTCACCGACGCTGACTCTTCTGCCATTGCTTCTTTCTGTGCTTTCACAAAGTGACGTTTAAACACAGAGGAGTACCAATTGGGAGAAGATGGGAGGAAGCAATCAGCAGACTTTGTTGGTCCTGGACTCCAGTGAAAAATTGGGACTCCCTGAGTCATTCCCAGCCTGACTATAGATCAGTGTGCCCAGCAACCATGCCCCACCCACCCACCACCACCCCTGACTCCACTGCGCCCTCTGCTTGGTCGAGCCTACTGATAGGGGCTGTACAGGACAGAATGTTGGCTCAAGGATATGTGTCTATGAGGATGACTGTGCCATGCTGTATCTTGGCTATACTGTGGGACATCTCTCCCAACTCAAGGGCCGTAGTTTCTAGATGCTGGCGAAGGGGACGTTGAAGGGTGAACTGAAGTCCTCTTATCGTTCAATAACTGGGTTGACTGTAGGTATGTCAGCCTGATGTTTCACTCATCATTGATTGGTAGTAGTCGTTTGATACTGCAGTGGCCTGTGAGCCATTTGAAAGGAGCGTTTGCGTATTGCCTACAGTGTTAGGATTATATATTGCTGGGGAAGTTTAGCTGCAGTTTATCTGGATGGTGATAATTACAAAGTGCCAATTTAGATGCTCATTTAAAACACCCTTGCAGCAGAATAGTCACGTAAAATTCCTCCCACAAGACCATCAGAACGGCACCTTGCCAGGTTTTCTCAATCGAATTTTCCCCCCTCTCCTGCGGATGGAGAACGTTTTCCAACTCGGCACCCTTCAAGTGAATATGGCCAGGGTATTTTTCCCAAGTGTGGCGAAAGGAGGGATGGAATCGCAAATAAGCCCAAATGTAGTTGCTTCGGGGCTTCTGTTTAGCTTGACTGCCAAGTAATGGCAGAACATTACCATGTTTGGCTCCACTATTCTTTGCAGTCCAAAGCCATACAGGCTATTTGCTTTAATAAAGATAGTCTACTGCCTACCAGTACGTTTCTCCGACAATATTAAACAGATGTGACCAGATTGTCAGTTCCCTTTAAGATTATGACTTGAGCCTGACAATGTGTTGCTAATGTATAAGCTAGGTCTTTGCCAGGGACACAAGGTTTGCTGGAAATATATCTCAACATTCTGTATGAGATTGTTAATTCTACACTGAAAAATGGGAGGAAATTTTCATATTCCCACCTTCTTACTTGTGGAAAGAGTTCCGGAAATATCTGTGTGACAATGGGTGTAGTTTAAAAAAATATTATATTGGGAATATGATGGTATTCTGTGAAGAAGGCTGTGTGCCTCTGTGTACATGATTTAATTAAGCTGGGGGAGATCAATAGAGACAGCTTGTCTGTGAGAGGTGAGAGATAAAAAAAGGTAAAGGTGCTAGATGTATACATTTGTAATAAGAGGTCATGGTGAAATGGATTTACAAATAAATAGGTTGGGTTTTGAAAAATTGCATTAGGATATAAAATCATGAGATATAGGAGCAGAAGAAGACCATTCGGCCCATCGAGTCTGCTCTGCCATTCAATGAAATCACGACTGATGTGACAACCCTCAACTTCGCTTTCCCGCCTTATCACCACAACCCTTGATTCCTTCACTGATTAAAAATCTGTCCATCTCAGCCTTGAACATGCCCAACAACCCAGCCTCTACAGCTCTCTGCGGTAAAGAATTCCACAGATTCACTCCCCTCTGAGAGAAGAAATTCCTCCTCATCTCTGTCTGAAAGGGGCAACCCCTGACTCTGAGATTGTGCCCTCTGGTCCTGACTCTCCCACAAGCGGAAACAGCTTCTCAACATCCACCCTGTCAAGCTCTTGAGAATCATTTATGTCTCAGAATCATAGAATTTACAGTGCAGAAGGAGGCCATTCAGCCCATCGAGTCTGCATCGGACCTTGGAAAGAGCACCCGGCCCAAGCTAACACCTTCACTCCATCCCCATAACCCAGCAACCCTACCCAACCTTTTTGGACACTAAGGGCAATTTATCATGGCCAATCCACCTAACCTGCACATCTTTGGACTGTGGGAGGAAACCGGAGCACCCGGAGGAAACCCACGCACACACGGGGAGGATGTGCAGACTCCGCACAGACAGTGACCCAAGCCGGGAATCGACCCTGAGGCCCTGGAGCTGTGAAGCAACTGTGCTAACCACTGTGCTACCGTTTGCGCAGTTTTGAATTGAACAGACTCGGCATTGCGAACTCAGGAGCAAACCCACGCAGACAGGGGGAGGATGTGCAGACTCCGCACAGATGGTAACCCAAGCCGGGAATCGAACCTGGGAACCTGGAGCTGTGAAGCAATTGTGCTAACCGCTGTGCTACCATGGCATCCCATGAGTTCACCTCTCATTCTTCGAAACGGAAATTGCATAGGAATGGCTTTCAGCTGTGAATTTACAAACGGGAACTTTTACAACTTACGTAAGTTTCATAAGTAAACAAACGAAGGTTATTAAATTTTATTTGACACTACAGTGGAAGAAAGATATTTATATTTTGGTAAAGCTAAGGAGAATGGAGTCAGAAATGAAAGAGCGAAAGAATATTTAAGGAAAGGTGTTGAGCTGAGTTGTGATGACTGAGTAGGCGAGATGTCTTGAGACCAGCTCTGGGCGGAGAGTTGGTGTGAAATCTAAAAAAGTTATCAAATCAGACCAGAAAAGTCTTTGTTGCAGAACGCAGGTTGTTTTCTGAACTTTTTTGGGATTTCCACAGCAGAAGTCGTATATATCTTTACGAAAGTAATAGCAGTTTTGCCTTGGGGTAATAGGAATGGATCTTGTGGTTAAAAATCTATAAGGAAGTTTTCGCCAAGTAATCTTGTGTGCTTAAGTTTTTGTTTTCTTGTTAATAAATCTTTTAATTTTTAAAATCCTGCAAGTGTTACTGGAGTTCTATGCTTCTAGGATCAGTAATGTTTTTCTCTTCTGGTTTGGAAGGTGCTGTCAAAGGAGCTTTTGCGAGTAACTGCAGTGCACCTTGGAGATGGTACACACCACTGCTACTGTGCATCGATGGTGGAGGGAGTCAATGTTGAAGATTGGATGCCTATCAAGAAGGCTGCTTTGTCCTGGATGGTCTCAAGCTTCTCGAGGGTTGCAGGAGCTGCACTTATCCAGGCAAATGGAGAGTATTCTATCACACTCCTGACTTGAGCCTTGTAGATGTTGGGCAGGCTTTGGGAAGTCAGACGGTGAGTTACAGGCTGCAGGACTCCTAGCCTCTGACCTGCTTTTGCAGCCGCAGTGTTTATTTGGCTGGTCCAGTTCAGTTTCTGGCCAATGGTATCTCCCAGCATAATTTGTGTATTTTTGCTGCAGACTGTACCTCAAACAGAAACTGAACTAAAATTGAAAGCGAAGCTGAAGAGCCTTGAAATGAATCAGAACTACTCAGTTTCCAAGGAAACCGAAGACAAACTGGGGTTGCAAAACTGAAACTCAAACCATGGCGAAAGATACAAAGGGTATGACCGGTCCAAGCCTGGCTGTGGTAGTTGTTGAGTCCACTGGAGCAGAACAGACAAGCTGAAGGTTCAAGAAGAGGCCACATCCAGAAGCTGAGGATAAGCAAAGAGAATAAGGAGAAAATGCGGGAAAATCTCAGCAGGTCTGGCAGCATCTGGAGGTAGAGAAAAGAGCGAACGTTTCGAGTCCGATGACTCTCGGCGGGATTCTCCCGAATCGGAGCGATGGCCCGACTCCGGCGTCAAAAACGGCGCGAACCACTCCGGCGTCAGGCCGACCGGAAGTAGCGGAATTCTCTGCTCTTCCGGGGGCTAGGCCAGCGGCGGAGGGGTTGGTGCCGCGCAGCCGGCACCGAAGGGACTGTGTGGGTTAGCACATGTGCAGAACCACCGGCGCGGTTCCGCGCAGGCGCAGACTGGCCGGCATGTTCTGCCGCATGCGCAGGGGGGTGTCTTCTCCGTGCCGGCCATGGCAGAGCCCTACAGGGGCCGGCGCAGAAGGAAGAAGTGCCCCCACACACAGGCCTGCCCCCCCCCCCCCCCCCGCCCCGAGGACCGCACCAGCCAACTTACCTGCCAGGTCCCGCCGTGTGGGACCACGTCCAATCCACGCCGGCGGGACGGGCCAAAAACGGGCGGCCGCTCGGCCCATTGGGGCCCGGAGAATTGCCGGGGGCGGGGGGGGGGGGGCGCTGCCAACAGCTCCCGGCCGGCGTGGCATAGATCCTGCACCCACCCGAAAACCGGTGCCAGAGAATACGGCAGCCGGCGTCGGGACGGGATTCACGCCGCCCCCCCGGGAATTCTCCGACCCGGGGCGGGGGAGTCGGAGAATCCCACCCTCTTTGTCAAAGCCTTGGTCATCTGGACTCGAAACGTTAGCTATTTTCTCTCCCGACAGATGCTGCCAGACCTGCTGAGATTTTCCAGCATTTTCTCTTTCGATTCAGATTCCAGCATCCGCAGTAATTTGCTTTTATTCAGCAAAAAGAGTGAGTTGGTGCAACCTTCACTGTTACTGGAAGGTAACGGTGGTGGACCGACACTATTCAGACTGAGGTGAGGAGTTCACACAGGTTCACACAGCGAGTGGTTAGGATCTGGAATGCACTGTCTGACAGAGCTGTGCCATTTGTGGTGTAAATCATGCCTGTGACACTTGTGTCAGTTGTACGCTGCTGTCAGCTGGGAATCAGACCAGCTCTTAGAATGGGGAGCTGAAATTCCTCATGAGGAAGACAGAGTTTGAAGGACTTTGTGACTGAGTGTGATTACCACAATCTGAGTGGCCTTCTAAGCCATTTTGTAAATATTTCTTAATTGTATCTTCCATTTACTGTGCGATTTATAGTTTATATTCAACCACAATTTATCTGTGAATTCATGTTTAACTCATGTTAATTCTGAAAGTTGGACCATAGGAATAGATAGTATTCAAGTTGCTTTGTTGACTCTTGTATAGTAAAGCATCTCCTGTAAAATATTGTGTTTTGATTCTTTAAGTAAATAACTGGGATTTCTTATTTCTTGCATGTAGAAAAATGTTACTGGCCTCTGCCAAAATTGTTACTTTTATGGTCATAACATCCAGCATCAGATTTGGGTTGTATCCCAGAAATGAAGGCCCAGATTGAACTCCTCCTTCCTTGGCTAGCCCCCACGGGACTCTGCCCACCCCCACTAACGTCAATTCAATGGTATTTCCCAACCCACCGACTTCCCGTGGGATTTCCCCTGACTGAACCCCTACCTAAACCCCAGGATGACCCCACTCCATCCTCTTGACTCCGATGCCCCCACCTTCTCGACACCCCCACCCACCTTGGATCTGGTCCGGCCCTCGACACCCGAACCCACTAAATCCCTCCAAGGTCCAACCCCCCCCACCTTAACTCCAACGCCCAGCCATCCCCACGAGATCTGGCCATTCCTCAATCTCGAATCCCTGGCCCTATAACAATTTGGTTCCTCCTGGTACATTACAGGCTGTAGCTTCCTCAGTACGGCAGTCAGCAGTGGATTGTCACTCGTTGCCAACTTACCTGCATGGGTTTTCTTCTGTGTCTATCACACCCGACTTTCTAACCCAGGCTGAGCGGGTTCCTGGCAGCACAGCAGTCCACAAGGCCCAGTGTCGAAGGCCAGCTCTGTTGAATTGAAGGAAGTCACGCCCCTTTATTACATCACTGGCTGCCATAAACCAGATAAGTTAAAGGTCCCAGTGAAACTGACAGGCCAGGGAGAAAGTAAGGATCCTAGGTATGTGGATAGGATTTGAGGTGTATGGTGGAATCGGAGGTAGGCTAGTCGGGGGTGGTGATTGGAGGTCGGGGTCGGGGGTGCTTGAACCTTGGGACCGGGTGGAACCTCTGGGGGGAGGTAGAAGCGGCTGGCCCCAGGGTTGGGAGGTAGTGGCCGGAACTCAGGGGTGCGAGGTATATTCTGATTTAGGTAGCGAGGGAAGGGTTGGTTTCAGATCAGATGTCAGATGGGTTGTATTTCGGGGTTGGCAGACCTCAGGTGGGTGGGGTTAAGACTTGAGGATGGGAAGTTGAGGAGGTCAGACCTGGCGGGGGAATTGGGGGTGGGGGGTTGATTTGTGGGACATAATGGAGTTCGGGGCTGCACTTGGGGTGTGTGGGGAGCCTCGTAGTCTCCTGGAGGGGTGGGAAAGTGGGGGAAGGGGGTGTCCCATCGCGACAGTCGATCTTGGTCTTCACAATAGTTGCACAGAAGTTAGAAGAAGTTATAATTGTTCCAACTTTTCCCTGGTAACTATTGGTGTAACACAGTCGGAATCATCTGACTGGTTCTCAGTGCAGGGAAATTGCCCAGAGAATGTTTGCACTTCTGGGAAATTGCCACGCTAACCCTTACCTTTGAACTTGCGAGAGGGATTCCCCAGCGGATCAGTAGGGTACGTCCTAAATCCAATCCTGAAGCTCAGGATTACAGCTTCCTCAGGGTTTGAAATTGCCGCAGTTACATCAAGGCCCTGTGCTACTTTTTCCTGCCTGGCTGTGGGGGTTTCTGTGATGGGCAGAGAGGTGTGAATGTTTTTAAAATTCTATTTTATGTTCGCAGGCTCAGAAGAATTTTTCTTGTGGGTACTATTCGAAAGCAGCAAAGCTAAGAGTTAAAGTTTTGAAGTCGGACCAAGGTAGGCCAGGGAAAAAGGTGCATCTGCTGTCTTCAAGTAGAGTAAACATTAGGGTGGGTGGAGAATCCCAAAACGCGGTTTGCACCGGCGGGATTTTCCGTTCGGAATGACTCCACACCAATGACTTAAGAGGAACCCCTACATTGAATGTCATGACCCATATTTGAATAACTTTGAACATAACCATCAGGCCTTTACGCTCCCCCCCCCCACCCCCCACCCCCCACCCCCCCCCCCCCACCCCCCAGGGTTAGATTGTCCACTAACTCGCGTTGGTGTGAAATAGCATGTGGCTCGCATCATTATATGTGTCTGTAGAGGTGAAGCAAGCAGTTAAAATGATCTCTTTGTAGTTCCCACAATTGAAACTTAACCCAGGGACCATCTGTGAGATTTGTGTACTTTGGATAGCACCCAAATGGACTCGTTATAAAGATGGTTCATCAACAAATAAAGCAATCAAATAAATATACAACAAAGCTTCCCCAAACTTCAAGAACATTTTCTCAAAGTAGAGAAGGATTTAAAGTAAACACAAATGAACCAGAAATGGCTCTGGGGTAAAAGTGCATTGTCATCTGGAATTTAAGGCTTTTAATAAATTAGACGGTGAGAAAGCTCAACACCAATGGCCCGTTAAAAAAAGATATATTATCACTGCATCGCAGAATGGAAGGTGAGACTCACTGAACTTTGTAGATTTTTTTTGTAAACTTTTGTTACATTGTAATAGCTAAGCAAATATATTTTATATTTATCTTCTTAAAAACATAGAATGAGGCTTAAAAGTTCTATGATCTTTCCTCAACAAAGGTCCACACATCAGACTAAGAACTGAACAAAGATTCAAAATGCAGGGCGGCTACGCTGTAAAATATTGCATTCATGAGCCTACTTTTAGAATGTGTAGGGGGTACTTTATAACCAAAAGCGTAACACAAGTTACCATAAACCTATAACATGTTGATTTTGGCCATGGTGCACAGTATTTCAACATCGTTTGTATTTATTAAAGCAATCGAAGTTAAAATTTTGAATGTTTGCCGATGTTGTTTTATCGTTGTAATTTCTCCGTATAAGGCTTTTACCGTCGAATTGCTCATTCAATTCATTTCTCCGACCCTCACGCACAGTCTTCATAAATCCCCTGCGCCAACAGAAAGCTGATGATGGGAAAAAGACAAACGCACATTCAGAAAAAGCCAATGCGAAATTACTTAACTTGTTCTTGAATTTTAATGGTAAAATGCTGTTACGATCCAGGTTGGTGTTATAACTGGAGGGGACGATCCCAGGATGGAACCCTGGCACAAAAGACATTAACTTTTACTTTTCTTTTTATAAAACGTGGAGGAATAGAGTCACAGGACTGCTAATTTGTTTAAACAACTAGGAAAAAAACATTATTAAACATGAAATTGTGGGCAGCACGGTAGCATTGTGGATAGCACAATTGCTTCACAGCTCCAGGGTCCCAGGTTCGATTCCCGGCTTGGATCACTGTCTGTGTGGAGTCTGCACATCCTCCCCGTGTGTGCGTGGGTTTCCTCCGGGTGCTCCGGTTTCCTCCCACAGTCCAAAGATGTGCGGGTTAGGTGGATTGGCCATGATAAATTGCCCTTAGTGTCCAAAATTGCCCTTAGTGGGGTTACTGGGTTATGGGGATAGGGTGGAGGTGTTGACCTTGGGTAGGGTGCTCTTTCCAAGAGCCGGTGCAGACTCGATGGGCCGAATGGCCTCCTTCTGCATGGTAAATTCTAAGGGTACAATACCCTTTTACTCCCCCCTTAGCTTAAAAAATACAGATTTTAGGATCGACACGGATTACAAAATACATCTTAAGTAACATTAGTCTCATTGACACACAGAGTCCCTTTTAAGCATGCAAGATAACTATGGGAAAACGTACACATTCCGCTTTGAATCCAAGTTAATGGCTGTGGATTTCTCCTCCGAATCCTCCCACATGAACGATTCCAAACTCCACTCCCAGTAATCTTCTTTCAAAAATGAAGTATGCTTCACCTTCATGGTTTGCATTCCAAAATCCAGACCGGGTTTTGCATATGACACGTTGAAACAAAGCTTCCGCCCCACTTTTCATCTACCTCTGAAGTTTGCAGTCCCACTTTGAATCTAGTTACTGCAATGTCTCTTTAACACAGAACACTTTGTTTACTCTTCCTTAAATTCTTCAGAACAATACCTTGGTCTCTGTTCTCTTAACTTCAGGTGTGTAAACATTCTTCCTGTCCCAATTCCTTGGTTATCTGGACGTAACATGTACTTTAGGAAGCCTGACTCTTTGCAGCTTCCATTCTGCCCAATCTTTTTTCTGGCAGAGTTGAGAGATGTTCACTCCCCGAGATCCTGTCTCCAAACTGCCCACAATTCAGCTGGAACTATGACTGAAAACTTTCTCTACCTTACAAGGCCATAGTTGCTAAGGAACACCCACATGCTTATGCCTTTTATTTGTTCTTCATGCCGTAGTCCTCTCTAAGCACAATAGAACACTTAACCAACCCCCACACATACAAATGCCTTTGTCCGGCATGAATCTAACTATAGGAATTGCCCTTCTGCGGGAGCGGAAAATCCTGCAGGAGTCCCAAAATGTGATTTCCCATAGCAATTGTTGTCACCCTCCTGCCAATAACGTAATGGAAATCCCGATGTTGAACTTCAGGATCCCCATGAGAATACATTTAAATATAATTATCAGGCCTCTGAACCCAATAATCAGTGCCGACCTTGCCAGCATGGAGTCGTTGGATCAGCCCCTTGGAATTTTATTTTCTACGTTGCTTGTAATAGGGAGGAGGAAGCTGCCATTGGGGCCGGCAGCTCCCACGTCGTTTTTCCCGCCTGCTGCCACATTCTGCAAAAAAGAGAAAATTCCGCCCGTAGATTTTTTAAACCATTCCAATATTTCACATTGGTGCAATGGCTGATGAAATTATGGTGTGTTGAGCCTATGTTTGCTGCACTGACCCACAGTTCTCAGGGTTTGTCTAATTTCAATAGCTTGTGTGGGATCTCAATGTGGCCAAAGCCTTTGATTGACAACCTTCCTGCCTGACAGTGAGAAAGGACATGTTGCTGTCGGATTCAAACACCTGAATCATCCAACAGGATCGAAAATAGCAACGCTGAAGCCTTGCTGCATGGCGCAAACGCCTGAATTCTATGAGGCTTCAATGAAAATCTGCTGGCCCAAAGAAGGCCGAGGACATAGGCCTTATTTAGGATGGAGAGAGCACTATCGAAATGTCCTGCCCAGGCCAAAGTGGCCAGAAACAACTCCTTTACCCCACATGTGGCAGAATTTGACGATCTTACCAGCCAGGCAAGATAAGGGGGGAAAGTTGGAAATTCCACAAGTGCTCTTTCCCTCACTGCATTGTAGTCTTCCAGGAGCTAACCATTTATACTCAGAAGGTTCCATGGGCTCTTTTCATTCCCAGGGGATGAGAAAAATATCAGCCATGATGGAATGGTGGAACAGACTCGATGGGCCGAGCGGCCTAATTCCGCTCCGATGTCTTGTGGCATTACTTTTTTTAAATTAAATCTTTTTATTGGCGTTTTTCATATTCATAAACAATTGTATATGTACATCACATTTTTCTTATCCGTGTTAATTTACTTTATTGTACAGAAAGGTTTATTTTGTCTTTCTTTTAATTGACCCAATATACATTTCGCTGCCCTCTGGATCGGTCTATGGTCCCTCCCCTATCCCACACGTGTGTGTGAGAGAGGGAGAGAGAGAGATTGAGAATGGCCACAGATGTTTGATATCTAAATTTTCAGAATGTTCAAGACCTTGAAGCAACATCGAGGGCCGAAGGGTCTGTACTGCGCTGTAATGTTCTATCTTCTATGTTCTAAGGAAATCAGACCTGGGAAGGTTAGAGGGCCAGGTCCTACTGACTTTCAGCCTCCCTCTCCCGCTATTGCGCCTTACAAAGTCTCTCAGTTAAGCACATCATAAAACCCTCATGTCATCCCTACTGAAAACCATGCAAACTTTATTTCAGGGCTAATCCTGAGCTATTTCCTTCTGTTTCATATGTGAACAGGCAACAAGCAGCTGAGGTGCTCGAGGAAGACAAACCAGGCCTCCTTCATCGGCTCATAAAACCAGTACATGGCACACGCCCTCAATCACCCTGTCCTTAAGGGGTATCAGTCCAGACCTGCCTACCGGTGGGGTAGTAGAGTGGTCCAGAGGGTGGGATCAGCGTAACACCCAGAGCATAAGTGGGCAGGAAGTGATGGAGTTGAAGATAAATGCATTGGGAACTACAAGGTCACCCCCTTGTGATCCAAATCTCTCAGACCCTGCACTAAAAAGCTTTAAATGTCTGCAAATCATCAACTGCTTGCAGGATAAACGCAAAATACTGTGAATGCTGGAAATAGGAAATAAAAACAGAAAATGCCGGATAAACTCAGCAGGTCTGGCGGCATCTGTGAAGAGAGAAACAGAGATCCTTCCCAAAAAGGAACAAAGTTCCCGAGCGAGCGCGTTTAGCCGCGTGTTTCCCGGCATTCTCAGGGCTGAGAACACATGGCTGTTGAACGTGACTAGCTTTGAATTAGGGTCTGAACGGGGACCATACAGCCGAGGCTGCATATAGCCCCGTTCTATACAACGGGGAGCTCTGTTCGCTGGAACTCCCCGGTGTAGCGAGAGATCAGGACACCATTATTAAACGGTGTTCCGATCTCCGAGGCCCCCAAAAGAATCCACGACACCCCCCCCCCCCCACCCCCCTCCCAGCCCGAATGCAATATGGAAGGTCCCTGGCCCTTCCCCGCGCCTCCCAACATCCACGCCGGGCAACCATGGCCCTATAGCGCGCGTGATGAAAAAAATGCCAGCTTGGCAGTGCCAACTGGCACCCTCACAATGTCCCTGCCATCTGGCAGTGCCACCATTGAGCACACCCCCCACCCCTCCCCCCAAGAAAAAATCCAACCATTTGGGGCACTTTCTCCTGAATTGGGTTTGCAGGGTTGGGAATTTTCCTGACAGTGCTCCCAACTCGGGGAGTGAAACTTCCGACCCAACTTCCACTCACCCCTATGTTCACTTGCTTTCATTGGCCTCCGGTTCAGCAAGGCCTCAAATTCACACCTTTGTTGACAAATCCTTTCCTGGCCGCATCCCTATCCCACCCCTCCTCCAGCCCCTACAACTGCCTGCGTTTCCTGCGTACCTCTGGTTCTCTCCCCTTGCTCATCCCTCTTTTTAATCTATTCACAATTGGTGGCGGTGCTTGCAACTGCTTAGGGCTTCCAAGTTCTGGAATTTCTTTCTTAAACCCCTTTAAGATGCTTCTTAAAACCTACTTATTTTGCCACCTTCCCTGAGATTATATTTGGCTTCAGTGTAAGATTTTGTCTGATAACACTCCTGTGCAACCTCAAAGCATCTGACAATGTCAATTGCAAATTGGTTTGTCTGCTTGCTGCCCTTTCGTTCCTTCCGCTGGGACTTCCAGAGGGTGAGGTTTGCAAGGCAAAGTTATGCAGCATGCGGTTCACCACCAGGATTGAGACCCCAGCAGGATTACATTGCACCGTTCCCAGACTGATCCAGGTACCTGAAATGACCTGGATCAAAATGACAACCTTCATTTCCAAGACGGCTCTGATTGAAAGCTGACCTTGTTATAGTGCCAGTCAGCTGGTATCCTGGGAAAATGTCCAGCTAGATATCATCCAGGGATGTAGGTAGTAATGTACTGAGATACCCTCAATTACGACTCGAGAGAGAAGATTGGTAATTCAAAGGCTTTAATTAGCAGAGAACCAGACAGCTGCCGGGAAGTGTGCTCACTACACGCTGCCTACTGAACATTACCATGGGCGGGATTCTCCACTCCCGCGCCGAAGTGGCCGCGCCGTCGTGAACGCCGTTGAGGGCCCCGATCCCGACCGATTCAGGCCCTGACAATGGGCTAGGATCGGAGCCGCGTCATCTACATGCGCCAGGCCTTGTCGCCCGCGTAAAGGCGGCGCCGCATAGATGACGCGGCCGGTGCCGCATTACTGGCGACATCCGCGAATGCGTGGTTGCCGTCCTCTCCAGGTCCGCCCCGCAAGAAGATGGCGGACGGATCTTGCGGGGCCGCGGAAGGAAGGAGGTCCTCCTTCAGAGAGGACGGCCCGACGATAGGTAGGCACTGATCGCGGGCCACCCCACATTTCAGGTACCCCCGGTGCAGGATCCCCCCTCGCTCCCCCGCAGGCCGCCCCCCGCCCCCCCAGCATTCACGCACCGTTCACGACGGCAGCGACCAGGTGTGGACGGCGCCGGCGGGAACCCGCCGTTTTGGCCTGGCCGCTCGGCCCATCCGGGCCTGAGAATAGCGGGGGTGCCGGAGAATCGCCATTTTGGGTGTCTCCGGCGAGTCTCCGGCCTGCGGCCCGCGGAACTCGACCGGGCCGTTCCCGCCGCTTGGGAGAATCGCGAGAGGGCGTCGGACCGGCGTCCCGGGAAATTTTGGAGGCCCAGGCGATTCTCCCAACCGGCGCGGGAGTGGATATCTCGCCCCTTATATACAGTTCCTTGGGGGGGGCGGAGCCAGAGGCGGAATCCCCCAGGGTTCCAAACCCGGTCTTAAAGGAATCATCATATTAAAGGTACAGTTATCATTCATCACACGTACGTACTCACGAGACTGGCCTTCCTTAATCGAGCAGAGTGGGCTGCAGTCCAAAATGAAAACATTTTGGCAGGAACTCAAGCATTCACTTGCACAATGCCTGTTGCAAATGAGTTTGACAATGAGTGAAATTCATTCCTGGTGGCGAGGGAATTGATCAAGAGAACATGCCTTCTGGATCTTGCACCTTTGTAAAATCGGAGTGCTGTCACCACTCGGCTGTAAGGACACATGACTAGCTTGATGAATGGCGCGGTACAGCTGATTTACGTGTCGTGGCATCCATGGCTCAGTTGGTAGCACACCCGCCTTGTGAATGTCCTATTCTGGAGCCTTGGGCACAAAATCTAGGCTGACTCCAGCTCTGAGAACGCTGCACTGTTTTTCAGATAAGACTTTAAACCAATGCTTGGCCCGTTGACTCAGATGGAAGTATCCCATTTGGCTGCGCAGTAATTGCCCGCCACCTTTCCCAGAATACCGATTAAGCTTCCAAAAGTAGGTCACCGGCTCTGGGAAGATCCTGAAGTTATGAAAGGCATCATTTATCGGCAAAGCTTTTCTTTCTTTCTCATAATTGATTCACTCAGAGGCAGCCTAGATTGACACTTGTGACCTTCATACCCACTGGCGACATGGTTTCTGCAGCGGAGGTGGACTGCAGGTCACGTTCATCACGCGGTATAACTCATTGACGGCTTTCCTTGTGAACCCCAGCTTCTGCAACCGCTGTTCCTGGGTTAGCTGGACAGCAGAACAACCTGACCTGTCCAACATTAAGTGGGGATATCAGCAGAGGGTGCTTGGCCAGCTTGTCAATCCATCGCCCCGTCCTTTAAAAAGCAAAGATGGCATTTTCAATGTACAACCTATTGTGAAATTGTTAGAAGTGGAGCTCTACAACAGGAAGAATGTAGGCCGCACGGCAGCATTGTGGATAGCACAATTGCTTCACAGCTCCAGGGTCCCAGGTTCGATTCCGGCTTGGGTCACTGTCTGTGCGGAGCCTGCACATCCTCCCCGTGTCTGCGTGGGTTTCTTCCGGGTGCTCCGGTTTCCTCCCACAGTCCAAAGATGTGCAGGTTAGGTGGATTGGCCATGATAAATTGCCCTTAGTGTCCAAAATTGCCCTTAGTGTTGGGTGGGGTTGCTGGGTTATGGGGATAGGGTGGAGGTGTTGTCCTTGGGTAGGGTGCTCTTTCAAAGAGCCGGTGCAGACTCGATGGGCCGAATGGCCTCCTTGTGCACTGTAAATTCTATAAAGGTACTGTCATTAGCAAATACCCACTGTACCCACCCAAAAAATTAATCAAAATCAGCTAAATAAGCTGAGTTCTGAAATAGCAGCTGCGAGGTCCTTTAAATCATCTACTTTTCATTCATCTATGAATGCTGGATGCTTGTTCATCTAATCTGCATCCTAACTCACAAGTCCCATTCACCCATCACCTCTGTGCTCATTCACCTACGTTAGCTGCTGGTGAATACCACAATTTAAAAGCTCTTATTGTTGTGTTCAAATAATTCCATGGCCTCGCTCCCCCTCATTTCTGTAACTTCCTTCAGCTCTTTTGCCTTCTTCAAATTCTGACCTTTTGTACACCTCTCATCTCTTTCACCCATGCAACCAGGTCTTCAGCTGTCGAGGTCCCAAGCTCTGGATTTGCCTCCCTAAACCACTCCATCTCTCTCTGCGTGGGTTTCCTCCGGGTGCTCCGATTTCCTCCCACAAGTCCCGAAAGACGTGCTTGTGAGGTGAATTGGACATTCTAAATTCTCCCTCTGTGTACCCGAACAGGCGCCGGAATGTGGCAACACGGGGCTTTTCACAGTAATTTCATTGCCGTGTTAATGTTAGCCTACTCGTGACACTAATAAAGATTATTATTATTAATATCCTCTTTAAGACACTCACCCTAAGGAATGTTTTGATCACTTGTTCTAATACGTTTTGGTATCAGATTCAGTCTGCAAAGTTCCTGTGACACACTTCTGAATTTTACTTTGTTAAAGGCACAACATAAATGCAAGTTGTTGTTATATGGGGTGTGATAATACTAGTGAGCTGATGGCTATAAGAAGCAAGATGTGCAGTGTCACTGCGACTTTATTTCAATGCCCATTTTTAACTGCCAGAAAACTGGAAAAACCACAATCCTGGGGTGTGTCCATTAGTAAATATCAGAAGCATTTTACCTTTAGTTTCTGTAATAGGTACAAACAGAAAATCACACATTTTGCAGCTTAATAGACCTCACAAAATAGGAATAAAATGCAGATATATTTACGAGGCAATGCAGAAACTTGAACAGCGGAAGGCACAATGCCACCTTAAAATTAGAACAAAACGTTGTGGAGTCACGGCAGTGACTACCAAAAATACTGACCCAACCTGCTCAAGGCTCCTACCGTTCATTGACTGTAATCTGGTTGCCAAAGGAATATTAAGGGAGATTCAGATGTTTACCAGTTCTAGCAAACAGTTAAAGGGAAAACAGCTGCTGGGAGTTTAAACATTCAACATGTCCTGATATGCCCAAAGAAGAAATGGTAAAAATAATTTACAATGCGTGCTCTCTCTGGTTGAAAGATAAACTGCATGGAATAAAGAAAGGTTACTAAAAGCACAAAGAAAAGGGCTTAATCAGGCACGCTCACTTGATTGGCAAAGGCATAAAGTTGTGCATCAATGTGCAATAGCAGCACTCAGAATCACTGAGTACAGGAGACTATTTTGCCCGTTCTGCTGCAGATTGGCTGAGACGGTCTACTTTAATCTGACTTCCCTGTGCTTTCTCTTTAACCTGTTTTATTCCTCCGCTGTGAAGATGTTCTGGCGTCTGCTTCAATAGCATTCCATAATACTCCTCTGTGTGAAAAATTAACCCCCCGTTGTTCTTTGTGGATTATTCTGACTCCACGTCCCCTCATTCGTTAAAAAAGTATCTGCAAACATTTTTAAAAGAGCATGCACTACACTTTAGGCAGAAAGAAACAGTGTGTTCTTTGTTGGAGAGATAATAGCCTGTGGTAGTGGCCCGAATCTTTGATCCTGAGTTGAGAATGCCGAGCCTGTTAAATTCAAAACTGCGCAAATGGTAGCACAGTGGTTAGCACTGTTGCTTCGCAGCTCCAGGGTCCCAGGTCCGATTCCCCGTTGGGTCACTGTCTGTGCGGAGTCTGAACGTTCTCCCCGTGTCTGCGTGGGTTTCCTCCGGGTGCTCCGGTTTCCTCCCACAGTCCAAAGATGTGCAGGTTAGGTGGATTGGCCATGCTAAATTGCCCTTCGTGTCCAAAAAGGTGAGGTGGGGTTACTGGGTTACGGGGATAGGGTGGAGGTGTGGGCTTGGGTAGGGTGCTCTTTCCAAGGGCCGGTGCAGACTCAATGGGCCGAATGACATCCTTCTGCACTGTAAATTCTATGAAAACTAACTGGGGAGAGAGTGCCCCAGATGGTTGGATTTTCATTCCGGGGTCTGGGAGGCTGGTGTTAACAGAGGTTAGGCATGCTGACCCTGGATAAAGTTTGAAAGTAGCCACCGGGGTGCTGGGGCCAAGGTGGGCCTGGATGGTTTGGGAGTTTTCCAAAAATAAACACTCTCATTGATAAAAATCTCTTCAATACTTTTAAATTTCTTCAAATATTTAATGCCTTTTGAAATCACACATTTGCATTCACAACCCCACATCAAAATATCAGAGTTGTCAATCAAACTGAATTTACAAGCCCTCCGCTGTGATAATGATAGGTTGTGGAATCAATCATAATAATGATAATTAGTAGCACTAATCCTACAATGATAACCCATCAGACTTATGTCAACAGAATCACAGTATTGTCACAGCACAGAAGGAGGCCTTGCAGCCCGTGATGCGTGCACCCTCTCTGCATGTGAGTAATTAATCAAATGCAATTCCCCACCTTCTCCCAGTAACCCATTAACACAATTTTCCTTTTCAAGTGAGTTAAATTCTCATTTGAATGCCTTGATTGAACCTGCCTCCACGACACTCTCAGGCCAATCGGGGCGGCAGTGGTGTGGGAGCACCAATCAGAGCCTGGCAGCTCAATTTGCTGATAGGCTCATCAGCACGTAACGTAAAACAACATCGGGCTCCGACGTGGAAAACACCGTCCCAGATATTGAGAGGTGGTGGAGATTTGAGAGCGGTCCGGACGGATCTCCTGATTGTCTCGTTGTGTGATGTTTCTGAACTTTCCTTTGGGGAAGCATCAGCCAGGGCTAGGCTGGGCGGCCTGAGGCAAAAGTGAGTTGCCGACCTTACATCGGGGTGCGAGCCTGCGAAGCCTTCAACGAAGACTAAGAAGGAAGCATGCTGGTCAATGGCCTCGAGGGGACCTCAGCCGCTCACGATGTCCCTATGAGAAGGGACGTTCCTGGCATTAGGGAGCAACAGGATATCAATCATCTCCCAGTCAGCTCTGCACCTCGCTAACTACACTTAGGGCAGCGCACTAACCCACTGACACCAGAACAGCATGATGATTACCCAGATGAAGAGAAGAGGGAGGAACAATAGAATTTATTCAATAGCCGTCTAGATATAGCACTTGGGGAGAATGGGATCAAAGGCAATGGGGGGAAAGCAGGATTAGGCTATTGAGTTGGATGATCAGCCATGATCGTGATGAATGGTGGAGAAGGCTCGTAGGGCCAAAAGGCCCTCCTCCTGCTCGTATCTTCTATGTATCTATGTGTGTAAACTCAAAACATTAGACACGGGTCAGCACTGTAGACCATCGCAAGAAGGATATTAGGGGACAGGGCAGTGCCGCCTCCCCATGGAGGACCGAACCACAATGAGGAGGGCACTCGGAAATCATGAAGGAAGGCGCTCAACTCCCTCACCCAGCCTACTCGCAACAAATACCTCCTACAACGCAGAGGCATCGCACATAGACTCTGACTTCAATAAACCGACCACACCTAGGCATGCGCCATCCCTCATTTCCCCCTACCTCAATAGCCCTAAAAACACCATCTGCAAAACTGTATCTCAGTCGTCTCCAGGATACAAGATCTGCCCAGGCCTTCGAAGGAGACAAGTACGGATTCTCAAAATTCAAAGCAACAAAAACAGAAAAGGCAAAATGAAAACCAGATACAATTAGTTCTAACTGGGGGTTCCTCAATTTAAGTGAGTATTAATCTAACACAACCACCCACCACCATCCCAATCATCTACTCATCATTCTGCCCATTTTCTCTATAAATGAGATAAGAGGCGCTTAAAATGCACACCCTTCTCGTGGATGCAAGGATTATAACAAACAAAATTTAAAAAGGAGATAAGACTGTGCACAAACCACATATGACTTTACCGATTCAATATGGTTTTTTAAAATCTGTCTGAATAGGTAACAGCACCTCCTCCACAATAGTCCTCAACGCCAGGGCCCTGCAAGGATGTGTGCTCAGTCCTCTACTGTACTCCCGATACACACATGACTGTGTGGCAACATTTAACTCCAATTCTATCTATAAGTTTGCAGATGATACGACTGGTGGGTCGTCTCGCAAACAAAGATGATTCAGACTACAGAAGGGAGATAGATCACTTGGTTGCAGGGTGTACCGAAAATAACCTCTCTAAATGTCAGCAAAACCAAGGAACTGATCATTGACTTCTTGAAGCATAGCACGACACACAATCCCGTCTACATCAATGGCTCCGAAGTGGAGATGGTCGATAGCTTTAAGTTCCTGGGAGTCACCATCACCAACAGATTGTCCTGGTCCACTCGTGTTGATGCAACAGTTAAGTCTACTTCCTACGGAAGCTAAAGAAATTCAGCTTGTCTGCATTGCCTCTCACAAAGTTCTACAGATGTGCGATAGAGAGCACCCTATCCGGCTGCATCACAGCCTGGTATGGCAACTGCTCGGTCCAAGATCGCAAAAAACTGCAGAGTGTGGTGAACTCAGCCCAGCGCATCACACAAGCTTGCCACCCCACATTGATTCTGTATACACCTCCCTCTGCCTCAGGAAGGCAGACAGCATTATCAGAGACCCTTCCCACCCAGGCTTTGCCTTCTTCCAGACCCTTCCATAAGGCAGAAGGTACAGAAGTCTGAAGACGCGCACATCCAGACATAGGAACAGCTTCTTCCCCACAGCTACAAGACTCCTCAACGATTCCCCCTCGGACTGATCTGTTCCCTGTAAGAACACTATTCACAACGCCCTATGCTGCTCTTGGCCATGTCATATTTGCTTTGTTTGGCCCTTGTTCCGCACTGTAACCAATTGCTTATTTGTCGATGTACTGCGTACTTTTTCGCATTCACTGTAACTATCTACTATTCTTTTTTGTCTACTGTGTACGTACTGTGTACATTTCCTTGGCCGCAGAAAAATACTTTTCACTGTACTTAGATACATGAGGCAATAAATCAAATCAAATCAAATGTTTTTTGCTACAGCAGGATAACAAACGACCCTCGCCCTTGTGCTCAAACTTCGCACACCCTTGTTAGGAGAAAAGACAACAGCATTAAATCAACAGCATAATCACAAGGGAACTAAGTCCAGGATTATAGTTGAACTGCAGAATAATAACACCATCTATGTAATTTGGAAATGCCATGACAGAATCATTAAATAGCACACATGATCTCTCAAAAGTCACATTGAAGAAGCATCTTCACCTCTGCCACTTCATTGCCCGACACCCAGAAACCTAGACCCCAACCATGGAGGATCATTCGACATGAACAGCCGCCTCCAACCCTTCAAGATGAGCATCGCGGACAGGATAGCATAAGACCAGTGGTTATGGCCTCCATCTGATCCCAGGCCTTGAAGACCAAATACAATGTACTCTGTTGAACCTACTCCCAAGGATATTTCGCAGTTCATTAAAGCAAACACGGTGCAGAAAGATTGATTCGTTCCAGGAGAGATAATATAAGAAATAGGGCTCAGTTATTTTATAAACAAACTTTATTTAAAGAAAACAATATTTAAAGTTTTAAACTTCAACCCTAACAATAACAGATAACATGCAGTTCCTTAACCTTAATACACTAGTTCCCATTAAACAACACTGTAACTGAACATGCAGCTCTCATGCCACTTTCAAAGGAAGACAAAGGCAATACTTGCATTTAAGAAGCAATTTTCTTCTGGTAGGGATATTCGTTCTGAACCCTTTTTCTAAAACCTACCTCAATGGAAACTTTCATGTCCTTCTCTGTCGATTTCCAAAGCCTCCTTCTCTACCTGTTCAAATTAGCATTCCTTCTCGCTCTCTTGAGTTCCACCCAGCTCCTGAAATAAAGATTCTCTGCTGGGGGTTCCAGGCTTGAACCCATCGGCGTTATCTTTGGCTATTTGATTGCCCACTCTCGTTTATACTAAAGAACAGAACCAGACTATTGATATGCCACTAACCTCCCATTGACGGACAAAGAGACCATCAGATTCTGTAATGGACTAATAGCTGATCAGACAGGAGTGTCCCGAAGAACAATGGAGCTTGAGGCCCTTGTTGAACCAGGCCACCCTGTGTATTCCCACTAAATAATTTAAGTCTGAATGGGGCAATTTAACTCATGCCAGGTACAGGCATATCCTTCTGACTCTCAGCGAGTAGTTTCCCCCCCCTCCAACGTGGACTATTAGCAGAATAGGGAGACAGCAGAACAATGAAATCATAGAATTTACAGTGCAGGAGAATATTTAGCCCATCATGTCTGCACCGGCTCTTGAAAAGAGCACCCTACTTAAGCCTGCACCCTATCCCCGTAACCAAAACTAACCTTTTTTGTACACTAAGGGCAATTTATCATGGCCAATCCACCTAACCTGCACATCCTTGGACTGTGGGAGGAAACCGGAACCCCCGGAGGAAACCCACGCAGACTCCGCCCAGATGGTGACCCAAGTCCGGAATCGAACCTGGAACCCTGGAACCGTGAAGCAACTATGCTAACCACTGTGCTACCGTGCCGCCCAGGTTGCAGTGGGAGGCGAGGGAAGAGATTGCAGGGGCTGTGACCCAAATTTTTAATTTGTCTCTGGGCACGGAGGAGGCGCCAGTGGACTGGAAAACTGCGAATGTGGTCCCACTATTTAAGAAAGGTTGTATGTAGAGATAAGCCAGGGAACTACAGATCAGTGAGTCTCACATCAGTGGTAGGGAAACTATTGGAGAAAATTCCGAAGGAGAGAATCTACCTCCGCAAGCAAAGTTTGATCAGGAACAGTCAGCAAGGATTTATCAGAGGGAAGTCATGGCGAACAAATTTGATTGTATTTTCTGAGCATGTGACCAGGTGTATAGATAAGGGTAGCGCAGTTGATGTAATTTACATGGATTTGAGAAAAACCTTTGACAAGGTCCCAAATGGGAGACTTATAAAGAAGGCAAATGCACATGGAATGTAGGGTAACTTGATAAGGTGGTTGCAAAATTGGCTTAGTTGTAGGAGGCAGATGGTGATGACAGATGGCTGCTTTAGTGACTGGAAGCCAGTGTCCTGTGGTCCGTGGTGGGTACCGTATTATTTGTCATTTATATAAAAGGCATTGATGACTATGTGGAGGGTAGGGTCAGTAAGTTTGTGGATGACACAAAGATTGGCCTGGTGGTTAACAGTGAGGTTGAGTGACTTGGGTTACAGGAAGAAATAGACGGGATAGTTAAATGGGAAGAAACGTGGCAGATGGGATTTATCCCCAAAAAGTGAGAGGTGACACACTTTGGAAAGAGTAATTTGACAAGGAGGTCATTAATGAATGGTATGATAATGGGAAATTCCGAGGAACAAAGGGACCTTGGCGTGTTTGTCCATAGATAGCTGAAGCCAGAAGGGCAGGTTAATAGGGTGGTGAAAAAGGCACATGGGACACTTGCTTTTGTACAGAACTTTGGTGGAGGCCACAGCTGGAGTACTGTGTGCAGTTCTGCTCACCACGTTATAGGAAGGATGTGATTGCACTGGAGGGGGTACAGAGGAGATTCACCAGGATGTTGCCTGGGATGGAACATTTAAGTTATGAGGAGAGGTGGGATAGGCTTGAGGTGTTTTCGCTGGAGCAGAGAAGATGGAGGGGCGACCTGATCGAGGTGTACAAGATTATGAGGGGCATGGACAGGGTAGATAGGGAACAGCTGTTCCCTCAGTTGAAGGATTAGTTACGAGGGGACATAAGTTCAGGGTAAGGGGCAGGAAGTTTAGGGGGGGATTTGAGGACAGACCCTTTTAACCCAGAGTGTGGTGACGGTCTGGAATACACTTCTTGGGAGGGTGGTAGAGGCGGGATGCCTCACATCCTTTAAACGGTACCTGGATGAGTGCTTGGAATGTCGTAACATTCAAAGCTATAGGCCAGTGCTGGCATATGGGATTAGGTAGGCAGGTCAGATGTCTTTCATGCATGGGTGCAGACTCGATGGGCCGAAGGGCCTCTTTTGCACTGTATTATTCTGTGATTCAGTCTGTTTAACCCTAAATTGCCTGCTACATTGGGGTCCAATTTCTGGACCCAATTTCCTAATCTCTCCCTCGAATGACACCTCCCTTTCTCGAGAGAAAATGAACTATCAATATACACAGATGGCTTTATTTTCTGAACCCTTTTCCACTTTAAACATTTCTCAGATTACATACAGTTTGCATTCTATATGTTATATATACATATTTTCATTTTCGAACAAGCAAACATCACATGAATCTTGTCAGTTGGAGTCTTTTCCCATAACACAGTCGTGATAAGGCATCAGCTATCACATTTTCTTTCGGACACTTTTGCATTAGTTCTGTTCAGGTAGTCCTGGTATTATCAGACCTAAAAGTGGTCTCAGTGACAGACTCCATACTTTTGCACAACAAAACTTCATCAATGATTCAGTTACATACAGTTGCCTGGCTTTACCAGCAGAGTTTTCCACTTGATTGTATGTCAGATCGTTGGAGCTGCATTCATCAATTCGTCACAATCATCATTGGTTTTGTCCTGCTTCTGTTGCTGTCTGTTGATAGCCAAAATAACTGGTAACAGCAAGTGTCAAACACCAGTCATTGCATGTTAAAAAGTGGCTGACTATTCTGGCTACATTTGTACCAGCTCTTCAGCCTCCAGATTCCATATTGCACCACGGACGATGCTCTCTGTGAAACGGTGAGACAGCTTTAATCCTTGATCTGTCCCTCCTGATCATATCCAAGTGTCATCACTTCCTGGCTCATCCATGATGATAGGAATTTGATGCTGTTGGAGCTTCACAGTTCCTGCAGTTTTTGCATTGCAACTTGCTGCCTTGTGAGTAGCTCTCGCCCCCTTGTTGTGGTCTTTGTTACTCCTCTTCGATCTGATGGAGATGATGGCTCATATGCTGGAGTCCCTGGGCAATCTGATGCTGGATCTCAGCTTTTTTCACGCATCTGCCTTTTCAGACTAGCTTTCTCTTCCGTGTAATCATCATTGATGCCTGCTGCTGGACGAAGGTCCCATGCCAGCTGCTTCTTAGCCATCAATTCTCCATTCACTCTGTCAAGTTCAACTTTTCATTTACGGACATCAACCATCTCTGTTTGTACCTGTGGGTTGTTAGCAAATTGAGTTTGCATGAGTGTTGTTGAATGGGAACATCCAGCTACATCCTGCGTAATTACAGTATGTAATTACGAATGTTGACATTAAGGTAGCACCTTGTCAGGACTGTAATGTATGTCCCAAGTTATCCCCCCCTAATCCCCTCCCCCCACACATAGCTCTATTTGACTGTAATGACTCTTTCAGGTCACTTTGATTTTCATTCCGGAAGGTAACTCAATAAAATACCCCAAGTTTTGAATGCTTCTTCATTGTCCAATTTAATTTGAGGAATGTCAAATTCGGAATTACTAGATTTATCTCTTCTCCCCGAGTTACAATGACTAACACTTCCTCCTTTCCTTCTCTATCAAAATAACTTTTTAGCATATTAACGTGACACACCCGGAGTCCTCCTCCTGTCTGGCGTTCTTATCATACAATTCTTCACTTGGTTTCCTTCTGACTCGATAAGGCCCACTAATTCTAACCTGACAAGACCCACTAAAGGTGCTGGTTTGATTACTGCCGGAGGTTTCCCTATTACCTGATATGTATGACATGTACAGCAAATTTCAGCTACATCCTTATGCAGTGCAGGCCAATAAACATTTCTTTGTATTTTTGCTAGAGTCTTCCTCATCCCTACATGACTCTCTACTGGAACCTCGTGCGATACCTGCAAAACCTCTTTTCTAACACCGGTAATACCACTTGATGAACTTAGGCCCATTTTGGGACCCCATTTTCTCATTAAAACATTATGTAATAACATTCCGGTATACACACCGATTCCATTTCCGTATATGTTTTCTGGTATAACTTCTTTATCTCGGAATCTTTTTGTTATAATTCAACCAACTTGAGAGAAGACGGTGCACGGTGGTAGGTATTGATGGACTTTAACTGTAGTAATGTGGTTTTGAATTTTTACGAATAAAAAGTATATTTTTGAAAAAAAAAATTCAACTTGCTTGTTTCAACAATCCCCTGCTCTGGTGCTGTACTACCCATCTGATCAAATATCGTTCCTGACAATTCAATCTCAGCCTCCCTGTTACACTCTCAAGTTCTCTTCCTCCTTTCTCAGCCTGTGGTTTTGTGATCAGGTTACCCACACAATCAGGAAACACTCCGGAGATACTTCTTGCAATCCAGCAATATCATTATCCAGGTTAAATTGCATCTCTGGCAATGGTATTTCTTCTATTATGCCGACTTCCACTTCAGCACTTTGCAATGAACTCTCGAACCTTACCTTATATAATGGCTCTCACCACCAATCCCACATATTACCATCCTTTATGACAATGTGCCTTCCAATTCACATATCTCTTTATCTCTCACCATTAAAGATTGACTTGCTTCTGTATCCCGTAAGATCTTAATCTCCTTACCTACTCCACCTTGTACACAGTAAACTTTACCCTCACAAATAAAAGCCTTAAAGAGTTCTGATATCTGCATATCCACCAGCCACTGAACAGTTTGTAAATTCTGGAGCACCTCTTCCATTGGGATAGTGGCTTTTCTGCCCACTTTAATAAACCTTACTGGCTTATCTTGTTTTGCCGAGTCCGACTTCCCAGCCCTTTTTGTAAGCCAACATTGCGACTTCACATGGCCAGCTTTATTGCAATGAAAACACAGAGGGCAGCACAAGTGGATAGCACTGTGGCTTCACAGTGCCAGGGTCCCAAGTTCAATTCCCCGCTGGGTCACTGTCTGTGCGGAGTCTGCAAGTTCTCCTCGTGTCTGCGTGGGTTTCCTCCAGGTGCTCCGGTTTCCTCCCACAGTCCAAAGACGTGCAGGTTAGGTGGATTGGCCGTGATAAATTGCCCTTAGTGATCAAAAAGGTTAGGACGGGTTATTGGGTTACGGGGATAGGGTGGAAGTGAGGGCGTAAGTGGATCGGTGCAGACTCGATGGGCCGAATGACCTCCTTCTGCATTGTATGTTCCGTGTTCAGAGTTAGAGTCAGAGGTTTACAGCATGAAAACAGGCCCTTCAGCCCAGCTTGTTCATGTCACCCAGTTTTTACCACTAAGCTAGTCCCAATTGCCCGCATTTGCCCCATACCCACTATACCCATCTTTTCCATGTAACTGTCGAAATGCTTTTTAAAAGACAAAATTGTACCCACCTTTACTACTGCCTCTGCAGTTCGTTCCAGACACTCACCACCCTCTGTGTGAAGTTATCTTGTCTCTCTATTATCATTGGTTTCCTTTTTACTCCGAGGCACACTCTCCTTAATATCACCAACTACACTTCCTCTGCATGGACCCACTGTGAATTTTTCATGTCCCCAGTTCCTATCCTTCGCAGATTTAAATTGATGTCAGACTAAACTTCGCTGTCAACCAATTCAAAATAGTCAGCCATTTTCTGTGGCTCGTCGCGCTGTTTTAACTCTGCTCTTGCATGAATTCTCTCTACTTCGGGAAGTGAATCTTTGAATTCCTCCAAAATTATTATTTCCCGAAGCATCTCATACATTTGGTTTATTTTTAGTGCTTGCTTAATTCTTTCAAGTTCTAGATAGGTCTGACTTGGTTCTTTTCTTAGATTTCTAAACGTGTCTGTAGGCTTCTGGCAGACTGCGCAGAGTCCGCACGTTCTCCCCATGTTTGTGTGGGTTTCGTCTGGGTGCTCTAGTTTCCTCCCACAGTCCAAAGATGTGCAGGTTAGGGGGATTGGCCATGATAAATTGCCCTTAGTATCCAAAAAAAGGTTAGGTGGGATTACTGGGATAGGGTGAAGCCATGGGCTTGAGCGTGGTGTTCTTTCCAAGGGCGGTGCAGACCCGATGGGCCAAATGGCCTCCTTCTGCACTGTTAATTCAATGATAAACTAGTTCGGTGGCACTTAATATAGCTTTCTTCATCACTTCATAATCCCCAGATACCTTTTCTGATAATGAAGCAAGCACCTCGCTAGCTCTACCTACCAACTGTTTGAACCAATATCAAACACTGAGCAGGATTCTCCAGTCGCGACATCGCGTTCGGTTATCGGCTAGAGAATCCACGCTTGCGGCGAAATGGGGCGCCGCCGTTTTTGCAATGCTCCCCCCCCTCAAAAGCGGCACACTCCAGGGTCCGCCGCATGTTGTCAGGATGGCCTCAGGACAACACCTGATGCTCCGTCCCCGATGGACCGAGTTCCCGACGGTGTGGAACCCTTGTCCTTTTTGTGAACTCGGCATGGCGGCTGTGGAGCACCGCCAGTCCGGGGGCAGGAGGGCTTTGGCGGAGGCTGGGGGCACTGGTGGGGGGGGCATCTCTGGGCTGGCGAGGCTGATTACAGGGGGACAGTTTTTGTCAGGTCAGGTCCGCGCGCTGCCAAGTTGCACGGCGTGGCCGCTGCAAGCGGCCGCCGTGCATATGCGTGGCCACGGCCCCGGTAATGCTCCGGCCGTATCTGCAGGTAAAGTCGGGAGCTTTACACTGCATGCCTGCTAGCGTCCCACCAGGCGGAGGATCGGTGCAGCTTTTGCGCCTTTTATTCGGCCGTAAAATGCCACTGTTCCCATGCCGGCGTCAGCACTTAGTCTTTAAATCGGAGAATCCAGCCCATGGTCTTTGGCTAATTCAATTGTTTAGCAACTTTCTTGAAGCAAATAAAATACGTTTTGACATCGTTCCCATCAAATCTTGGCAAGGTTTGCATACATTTAAAACTAAACCTTTGACTGGGGACTATTTCTTCTTCCCCAAAAACTGCCTCAGCTTCTGCCTTTGCCTCCAGTACCTTATGTTGCTGCTCTCCTTGCAGTGCCAGCTTCCTCAAAAGCTTTGCTTTAAATTCCCATTTTTAATCCTCTCGAGTGATTCCCTCCACCCCAAGACATCTTTTGCAACTGTAAGGCCAGCTCCACTCTCTTCCCTGCTGCCATGACCAATCTCTCTCTTCCTTTGCTGATCTTTCCCTTTCCATTCCCCTTTGAAAAACCCTCTTTTTCTTTGGCTTCATTTGCCTTCTCCATTTCACTCAAATGTTTGCTGCATTTCCAATTATTTAATTTTAATTGGATCTGGGTTAATTCTAATGGGTTAGACTGTGTCACTGGTAACGTTTAATTATTGAGCCGTGGTTTGTATTATCTCTGCTTTCTTTGTCCCTTTTGGCAGGGCTAACTGCAGTTTCTCTGCTAAACTCAAAAGCTTTGCTTTAAATTCCCATTTTTAATCCTCGAGTGATTTCCTCCACCCCAAGACATCTTTTGCAACTGTAAGGCCAGCTCCAGTCACTCCCTATTCAATATTTCAAACCTGGAAAAATGCAATCGATCCACACACACTCTTTCTTTAAGTTCGATAACCCCAAGCCAAATAAGGAATTATACGCAAGAATATCGCGGACGAGCCCTCAATTTGTTACTGACGCCTGGTTAGCTCTCAATTGTGGCTAAGAGGCTGAACCAGAGCCAAACATTTTTAAAGTTTAAGACGATGCGGATAGATCGATTTGTTCCAGGAGTGATAAGAAATAGGGCTATTATATAAATAAACTTTATTAAAATAAAACAACATTTAAGCTTCAACCCCAACAATAACAGATTTCATGCAGTTTCTTAATCTTAAAACACTAGTTCCCATTAAATAACACGAACAGAACATTCAGCTCTCATGCCACTTTCAGACAGACAAAACTTGCATTTATGAATCAATTTGTCTTCTGGTTGGGACTTTCGTTCTGAGCCCTTTTCCAAAGCGCCTCGATGGCAACTTTCATGATAATCTTGGTCGATTTCCAAAGCCTTCTCCTCTACCTGTTCAAATCAGCATTTTCTTTCACTCTAAGCTCCACCCAGCCCCTCATACAGAGATTCTCTGCTGGGGTTTCCATGCTTGAACCCATCAGCATTACCTTGGCTATTAGATTGCCCACTCCTGTTTATACAAGAGAACAGTCATACAACTGACCTCCCACTGACTGACAAAGAGGCCACCAGACTCTGTAATGGGCTAATAGTTGGTCAGACATAAGTGTCCCGAAGAACAATGGATCTCGTGTGGTGCACCCTTGCTGAACCTGCCGATGCTGTGTATTCCCACTAACGAGTTGGCAGCACGGTGGTTAGCGCTGTTGTTTCACAGGGCCAGGGACCCGGGTTTGATTCACGGCTTGGGTCACTGTCTTTGCGGAATCTGCATGTTCTCTCCGTGTCTGCGTGGGTTTCCTCCCACAAGTCCCAAAAGATGTGCTTGTTAGGTGAATTGGACATTCAGAATTCTCCCTCAGTGTCCCGGTACTGGCGCCGGAGTGTGGCGACTAGGACATTTTCACAGATTATTAAAAGTCCAAATGGGACAATGGAACTCATGCCAGGTATGGGCATATCCCTGACTGTGCTAGCAGTTTTTTTTCCCCCTGTCCATTTAACCCCTAAATAGCTTGATGCACTGGGGTTTCATTTATGGACCCAATTTCCTAATATCTCCCTTGAGTGACACTGATGCAAACAGCACCGCCAAGGCGTAGGCCCGCACACCAGCAAAACGGCCAATACAAGCCAGGCCACATCCCAGCCATCTCCAACTGCCTCAATTAAACAACAATTCTCTGTCTCAGCTCGGCTCTTCATCACTAAATTCTGACCAGGATCATCCAGGGACATAGTGAAACTCCTATATCCCAATAAAAGCTAAATATGGATGCATACCAGGATAATATAAATGATTAAAAGATGAGTGGAGCTCGCGAGAATGCAGCCGCTCCTGCTCATGATTTTACACTCTTTTTTTTGAACAAGAATAATAATAATCACTTATTGTCACGAGTAGGCTTCAATGAAGTTATTGTGAAAAGCCCCTAGTCACCACATTCCAGCACCTGTTCAGGGAGGCTGGTACAGGAATTGAACCCGCGCTGCTGGTCTTGTTCTGCATTACAAGCCAGCTGTTTAGCCCACTGTGCTAAACCAGCCCCATTAGGGTGTAAAGATAAGCCCAGAAACTAACATTTCCAATTCCCCCGTCCTTTTGCACTACTCCTGACTGTAAGCAAGGCTAGAAAATTATAGCCAGCTCCGGAATTTCCACTTTCCTCAGTATCCTTGGATGCATCTCAAAGATTTTAACGGCATTCTTTGAAAGTATCACAAAATTGGCGGATAAGTTCATGGTTCCTGGCTGAATTTCAAGCCAGGATTTGATTTGGCAGGGTCCCATTTATCATAGAATTTACAGTGCAGAAGGAGAACATTCGGCCCATCGAGTCTACATCGGCCCTTGGAAAGAGCACCCTACTTAAGTCCACACCTCCACCCTATCCCCGTAACCTCAGATAACATTTTCTTTTGGACACCAAGGGCAATTTAGCATGGCCAATCCACTTAACCTGCACATCTTTGGACTGTGGGAGAAAACTGGAGCATCCGGAGGAAATCCACGCAGACACGAGAACGTGCAGACTATGCACAGACAGTGACCCAAGCCGGGAATCGAACCTGGGACCCTGGAGCCGTGAAGCAACAGTGCTAAGCAACGTGCTATCGTGCCGCCCCCACCCGTGATTTTTCAACTTTGTGTATGCAGCCTTTATAACAGATCCTCCTCAGCAAAATTATACCTTCCAGTGTATTAATTGCCCCCTATTTCACTGTGGGCCGGTAACATCTCCTTTGGTAAAATATATGCAAAAATGTTCAACTGCACAGTGCAAATAGTACTTTTGAACAGGCTGCGGCTAGAACAAGTTTACCAAGTTTAGAGGCATGGTGCTGTTATACAAAATTGGGTGCCTTGCAATGTAATAATACAAAAGAATATTCTCAATTTAACAGCCTCTATACATATCACCCAGACAAGATCGTAAGCTTCTTCAAGTTGTTTCCCATGGTAAAGTAACGACAGAGGAACATCAAAATTGTGATAAAGAACCAAAAGCAAGTGTACATGTAAGACTTTTGAGATATTAAGTATAGATACATTTAAGTGTTCTGCAGCTTATTTGAGCAGGTATACACACCAAATCCATCTTAAAAGTTAGTTTATTGTATTAAAATGCATTACTATTTTACATAAAACATATCTCTTCTCTATGTATACACATAACTAAAACAGAACTACTTCCAGGATGGTTGCTTAGCTGATCACAAGTTTGAAGTAAATAAAAGTAGATTTTAAAGGAAATAAATTCCAATCAAATGTTTTCCACAGGTCAAGAACATAGATCATTTTGTTTGATAAGATAATAACATGTTGGCAGGACAGCTACATAAGTCAATACTATTGTTGAAAAGGGAAAGATTGCTGAAGCTATTTGCCTTGCACTCATTAGGACAAATGCAAGATTTCCAAATTTCAAACAATCAAATTGAAATGTCTACTGTTAGATATGATTTTGTGTTTGGGCAGCATTTGTTATTGGGTACACCAGCAACAAATTTAAGATCTTTAGTCGAGCTTATAATGTGACTCACTTACACTTGTTAGAAGTGACATACATTCATAGGCAGGGACCTGTTCTCTGCAAACAAAAGTAATAGGTTCAAGCCTGGCAGTGTTTTTGAATTACCCAGAAGCATGAGGAGCCTAGGTCCCTGTTGTTTTTCTTTTTGTGTAATGCCTTGGTCAATCAGACTTGCCAACCAAACAGCATCCTTTTCTTCCATGATATAAACTGTTGTTTTTGTTTGATATTTGGCATAGTGTTTGTCCTGATGAGTGCAAGATGAAAAGCTTCAGCAGTCACTACCCAGTGACTGTTTGAATACTACATTTGTAATCTGCAGTTTAGATATGCTGCATAGATTTTGCACGCCTTCCATTGTCCTTATTACTTGATAGACCTTTGTAAATGAGGCCTTCTTTTGAAATACGTTTCCTTCTAGCCAAGTATTCCCCTCTGCGGTTCTGTGATCTTCCTGTAAACATAAGATTGTGAAATTAACACTGCATTAGTAAATATTATTTTCCCTTTAAAAACCATAAGGTTTTTCTCAGTAAGTGGTACAAAACAGGCAGCATCGGATTGGGTGCCTGTTATATGCAGTGCATGTTATTCAGTTCTGTTACAGTCAGTGGAATTAAATAGCAGGTGCTGTGCATATCGAGCAGCCAATCTAATAGCCCCCGTTTTTGCCACAACCCCATAATCTCTAAATTTAAGTCAAGAATAATGATTGCGACTACAGATAGAACCCAAGAACCATAGCAAGGAAGTAAATGGAATAAGCAATTTGTATGGGCATATCAAGCTTTTTCATATATCTAAAGGAAAATTATGCATCAGCATAGTACTTCTGATCATGAAGTTGACATTCGTACAAGTGGATAACACAGACATATGCACCCTCGGTGAACAATTTATCCTTTCCCACCCTTTCAATTCATATCTGTCACTAACTCGTTTTGCAGAGGTTAAATCACAAGCCTGATCCTACTTCATGCTCTGAAGAAAAAGTGATCTGGGAAAAATATTTAAGTTATTGTATTCATGTTAAAGAAAGAACAGGTTTAAATAACATCATAAAACTAATGGGGGGGAGGGGGTCAATTTTTGTTGTCCTGGGACCCCAATTTTGGGTGGGAGGTTGTAAATGTCAGGAAATCCAATGGAAATTGGTTGGCCAGGCTCCTACTGGTTTCCCACCATGTACTATCTTACAGTTAGGGCTGGGGTGGGGTTCTTATACTCATGTCTGAAGCTCCGCCTGCCATAATGTCACAGAAGATTTGTGTGTAGGCCTTGGCAAAGAGACCTTGGGAATCACTGTGGTAATCTACTTTCTCAGGGTCACAATCTGCAAGGGTAGAGCTGCCGCACTCTGCTATACCCTGCAAGAACACCAGCTGCTATGTTGCAGCATTGAGCTTGCACAGGGACCATCATGTTCAACTGTGGCCTGACAACTGCCATACCTGCATCTCCTTCGAGGCATGCTACAGCCTCATGCCTATACTTAGAGATAGCTTTCCCTTCATTCTGGCCCTCAACCTGCCCATTTAGTTTTGGCAAAGATTGTAGATTATTGAATCTGCATTTTAATGCTCACTAGTGGTTTTCTAAATTTTTGTCCCTCTTTTTGTGATACTGATCCTCATAAACCTGCATGTCCCAATCCCCATAAATTTGATTTGCATACAAGTTTTCTCTCCAATCAGTCCTTTTATTCTCCCAACTGCCTGAACTTTCACATACACACACGTGAAAAATTTACACAAATTAGGTTAGACTGGAAAATTGGCTGCTACAAGCACTGGGGATTCCCATGCCATGGAAGCAGTGCAAAGCAATATAGAACTCTTTATAAGTCCTGAATTTATCCCCACGCAGTGACAGTACCAAGTTCCACTCCTGTAAATAGCATTTACAATAAAAATGATTTGAAATATTCAGAAATCTTGGCGCTCCCCATGTTTTTGTCTGGTATAAAGGAAGAAATATCTGATTAAAAAGTCAAAAGTTTGATTTTTAAACATTGAATATTTAGTTTTGACAAACAGTGTCTCTAGTTATAGAACTTTCTTAATTTGGATTTATAATTACCTGGTAGTAGAACCCCTGTAGGTTCTTTAACAGTTGGCATGTTTTGACGTACACGCTTTGCTGCATTGTCATCTCCTTGACCCAGGAAACTAAATAAGAGGGGAAAGATTGGTAGTGTTTGAAATGCCAAGTGCACAAATAACTTAAGAAACCTATAGAGCACAATGAATAATCTAGACTGCCATTGGTATAATTTGCAATGAAATGCATGCCAATTACAAATGGTGCCACTGAAATGAGGTCAGAATCCAATTATGTTGCTTTTTTATGACATTATGATGGGGTATATGGAATACAGTGCCAGAACAGAAGTACCCTTTATTGACTGAAAACACTTAGGGTACAAAATGGGTAGCGCTTGAAGACTGGCTCAGCAATATGGGCTTACCCTGCAGACTGCACTCACACATTGCGCTGATTATTAATTTAAGTGATTGCAGTCTGCAGTTGAAGCTAGCTTTCACTACATTAAGTCAGTCTATATTTCTGAAAAGGGAGATGCATTGTGACTGGAGTCACTGTGCTCAATGTGGGAGTTCAGGGACGGGGCCGATGCCCCTGACTCCTTCAAGTGCGGGAAGTGTGTCCAGCTGCAGCTCCTGTTAAGACCGCATGACGGCTCTGGAGCTGTGGATGGACTCACTTTGGAGCATCCGCGATGCTGAGGAGGTCGTGGATTGCACGTTCAGTGATTTAGTCACACCGCAGATTAGGATTGGTGAGGGAGACAGGGAATGGGTGACCAAAAGGCAGAGAAAGAGCAGGAAGGCAGTGCAGGTGTCCCCTGCGGTCATCTCCCTCCAAAACAGGTATACCGTTTTGGATACTGTTGGGGGAGATGACTCACCAGGGGAAGGCAGTAGTAGCCAGGATCATGGCACCGTGGCTGGCTCTGCTGCACAGAAGGGCGGGAAAAAGACTGGCAGGGCTATAGTCATAGGGGATTCAATCGTATGGGGAGTAGACAGGCGTTTCTGTGGTCGGAAACGAGACTCCCGAATGGTATGTTGCCTCCCGGGTGCACGGGTCAGGGATGTCTCAGATCGGCTGCAGGACATACTGAAGGGGGAGGGTGAACAGCCAGTTGTCGTGGTGCATATAGGCACCAACGATATAGGTAAAAAACGGAATGAGGTGCTACAATCAGAATTTAGGGAGTTAGGAGATAAGTTACAAAGTAGGACCTCAAAGGTAGTAATCTCTGGATTGCTACCAGTGCCACGAGACAGTCAGAGTAGAAATTCAAGAATAGTCAGAATGAATACGTGGCCTGAGAGATGATGCAGGAGAGAGGGGTTCAGATTTTTGGGACATTGGAACCGGTTCTGGGGGCGGTAGGACCATTACAAATCGGATGGCCTACACCTGGGCTGGACTGGAACCAATGTCCTAGGGGGTGCTTTTGCTAACACTGTTGGGGAGGTTTTAAACTAATGTGGCAGGGGGATGGGAACCAGATTAGGAAGTTAGAGGTCAGTAAAGAGGCAGCAACTAAAGCCAGCAAGATACTAGATAATAAACTCAATGTGACTAAGGGGAAGAGTAGACAGGGAAGAGATGATGAACGCAAAGGGACAGGTGGTCTGAGGTGCATTTGTTTCAATGCGAGAAGTGTGCAGGTAAGGCAGATGAATTTAGGGCTTGGATTAGTACCTGGGAATATGATGTTATTGGTATTACTGAGCCTTGGTTGGCAACTAAATATCCCAGGGTATAGATGCTTCAGGAGGGATGGAGAGGGAGGTAAAAGGGGTGGAGGAGTTGGATTACTGGTCAGAGATGATATCACAGCTGTGATTAAGGAGGGCACGATGGAGGATTCGAGCACTGAGGCAATATGGGTAGAGCTAAGAAATAGGAAGGGTGCAGTAACATTGTTGGAACTTTACTACAAGCCTCCCAAAAGCGAGCGTGAAGTAGAGGTACAAATATGTAGACAGATTCTAGAAAAATGTAGGAGCAATAGGGTGGTCGTGATGGGAGATTTTAACTTCCCCAACATTGAATGGGACTCATGTAATGTTGGAGGTGTAGATGGAGCAGAATTTCTAAGGAGCATCCAGGAGAGTTTTTTAGAGCAGTATGTAAATAATCCAATTCGGGAAGGGGCCATGCTGGACCTGGTATTGGGGAATGATCCTGGCCAGGTGGTTGAAGTTTCAGTCGGTGATTACTTTGGGAATAGCGATCACAATTCCGTAAGTTTTAGAATACTCATGGACAAAGAAGAGAGTGGTCTGAAAGGAAGAGTGCTAAATTGGGGAACGGCCAAGTATAACAAAATTCGGCAGGAGCTAGGGAATGTGGATTGGGAGCAGCTGTTTAAGGGTAAATCCACATTTGAAATGTGGGAGTCTTTTAAGGGAAGGTTGATTCGAGTGCAGGACAGACATGTCCCTGTGAAAATGAGGGATAGAAATGGCAAGATTAAGGAACCATTGATGATGGGTGGAATTGTGAGACTAGCTAAGATGAAAAAGGAAGCATACATAAGATCTAGGCAATTTAAAACTGATGAAGCTTTGGAGGAATATCGGGAAAGTAGGACAAATCTCAAACGCGCAATAAAGAGGGCTAAAAGGGGTCATGAAATATCTTTGGCTAACAGGGTTAAGGAAAATCCCAAAGCCTTTTATTCATATATAAGGAGCAAGAGGGTAACTAGAGAAAGGATTGGCCCACTCAAAGACAAAAGAGGGAATTTATGCGTGGAGTCAGAGGAAATGGGTCAGATTCTTAATGAGTACTTTTCATCGGTATTCACCAAGGAGAGGGACATGACGGATGTTGAGGCTCGGGATGGATGTTTAAATACTCTAGGTCAAGTCGGCATAAGGAAAGGGGAAGTTTTGGGTATTCTAAAAGGCATTAAGGTGGACAAGTCCCCAGGTCCGGATGGGATCTATCCCAGGTTACTGAGGGAAGCGAAGGACGAAATAGCTGGGGCCTTAACAGATATCTTTGCAACATCCTTGAGCACGGGTGAGGTCCCGGAGGACTGGAGAATTGCTAATGTTGTCTCTTTGTTTAAGAAGGGTAGCAGGAATAATCCAGGGAATTATAGACTTGTGAGCTTGACGTCAGTGGTAGGCAAACTGTTGGAGAAGATACTGAGGGATAGGATACATTCACATTTGGAAGAGAATAGACTTATCAGTGATAGGCAGCATGGTTTTGTGCAGGGAAGGTCATGTCTTACAAACCTAATAGAATTCTTTGAGGAAGTGACAAAGTTAATTGATGAGGGAAAGGCTGTAGATGTCATATACATGAACTTCCGTAAGGCGTTTGATAAAGTTTCCCATGGCAGATTGATGGAAAAAGTGAAGTCGTATGTGGTTCAGGGTGTACTAGCTAGATGGATAAAGAACTGGCTGGGCAACAGGAGACAGAGAGTAGTGGTGGAAGGGAGTGTCTCAAAATGGAGAAAGGTGAGTAGTGGTGTTCCACAGGGATTCGTGCTCGGACCACTGTTGTTTGTGATATACATAAATGACCTGGACGAAGGTATAGGTGGTCTGATTAGCAAGTTTGCAGATGATACTAAGATTGGTGGAGTTGTAGATAGCGAGGAGGACTGTCAGAGAATACAGCAAAATATAGATAGATTGGAGAGTTGGGCAGAGAAATGGCAGATGGAGTTCAATCCAGGCAAATGCGAGGTGATGCATTTTGGAAGATCTAATTCACGAGCGGACTATAAGGTCAATGGAAGAGACCTGGGGAAAATTGATGTACAGAGAGACCTGGGTGTTCAGGTCCATTGTACCCTGAAGGTGGCAACGCAGGTCGATAGAGTGGTCATGAAGGCATACAGCATGCTTGCCTTCGTGGGCCGAAGGGCCTGTACTGTGCTGTATCGTTCTATGTTCTATGTTCATCGGACGGGGTATTGAGTACAAGAGTCGGCAGGTCATGTTACAGTTGTATAGGACTTTGGTTTGGCCACATTTGGAATACTGCGTGCAGTTCTGGTCGCCACATTACCAGAAGGGTGTGGGTGCTTAAGAGAGGGTGCAGAGGAGGTTCACCAGGATGTTGCCTGGTATGGCGGGTGCTAGCTATGAAGATTGAGTAGATTAGGATTGTTTTCGTTGGAAAGACGGAGGTTGAGGGGGGACCTGATAGAGGTCTATAAAATTATGAGAGGTATGGACAGGGTGGATAGCAACAAGCTTTTTCCAAGAGTGGGGGTGTCAATTACAAGGGGTCACGATTTCAAGGTGAGAGGGGGAAAGTTTAAGGGAGATGTGGGTGGAAAGTTTTTTTACACAGAGGGTGGTGGGTGCCTGGAACGCTTTGCCAGCGGAGGTGGTAGAGGCGGGCACGATAGCATCATTTAAGATGCATCTAGACAGATATATGAACGGGCGGGGAACAGAGGGAAGTAGATCCTTGGAAAATAGGCGACAGATTTAGATAAAGGATCTGGATCGGCGCGGGCTGGGAGGGCCGAAGTGCCTGCTCCTGTGCTGTAATTTTCTTTGTTTGCTCAATAATGGGTCAGCATGGCAGGGCGGGCTCCAAGTTTTTCAATTCCTGCACTGGAGGTCTCAGTGAAGGAGCTGGAGAGGAGTAAAGTGGAGGTACTTTTACCGATAAAAACTTTGTAAAGACAGTGAGACCAAATAGCCATGGCACTCAAGGCCAGGTGCCTAACTCCAAGGATCTTGGGTACAGTGTTGCAAGAACTTCAACGGCCTCACGCGGGTGGCCAAGGTCAGTGAATATATATTAAAATGGCAAAATCCACCATTAGCATCACTAATCCCATATAATGCTTAATGCAACACCCCCCCGCCACTCAACTACCGGAAAGACCCTACCCATTACGACTCAGACTTAACATTCACAGCTACACTTCCTGGCTCTCAGATACTTATTGCTGCAACCATCACACCAGTATCTCAAGCTTTCACATAGTGCTTGCTATTCAACCACGTAAGCTACATCACCCAAACAGATTGCACACCATTCAGTGACACAGTTCCTTCTCTTGCAGGTCAAGATGGTGCCTAACCAGAGGCAGCAGCTAATTTGTGGGAGCCAGACATTGCTGCATGAACTTAACACTTATAATAATAATAATCTTTATAATAACAATAATCTTTATTGTCACAAGTAGGCTTACATTAACAATGCAATGAAGTTACTGTGAAAAGTCCCAAGTCGCCACATTCCGGTGCCTGTTCGGATACACAGAGGGAGAATTCGGAATATCCAATTCACCCAACATGACGTCTTTTGGGACTCGTGGGAGGAAACTGGAGCATCAGGAGGAAACCCACGCAGACACACGGGGAACGTGCAGACTCCACACAGACAGTGACCCAAGCCAGGAATCGAACCGGGGACACTGGAGCTGTGAAGCAACAGTGCTATCCACTGTGATACCATGCCACCTTGTAGATGAGATGCTGGTTGCTATCATTGGAGTGGCCATCACTGAGGCTGTAGCCAGTGATAAGATTGAAACCATCAAAGACGTTATTTTCCTCATACCTAATCCTCCTCCTCACATTCCCCTTTGATTTTATCTCACAATCTCTTCTATCTACAAGCTGAAGATGGTGAAACCGTGCCCTTCTTGCTTTAGCTCCCTTGCATCACTACAACTCTACCCTTATGACTTTTTCCTTTTAGATTACCAATAACTGCAACTTGGCCAGACAATGGTAGAACAAGTAGAAGAGCAGAAGGACAGTGATGAAGAAGAAATACTGTCAGAGAAAACACTGTCATAAGAAACAGTGTCAGACATTGGTCACCACAATTTCAGATAGCGAATATGCACCTATTTTAGAGGATAGATTAGAAGCATGCATGTGATGAGATACTGGTATTATAATTATGAAATTTCTGAGATTGTTATTAGTTGAAGGTAAAATAAAGGGACCATGTGGCCTGTTCTGAAGAGGCTGGTTTGTTTGTTAGAAATTAAAGGTGGTCCAGATTGTTTTCTGGAAGAAAGTGCAAGGTGCTTACACTTGGAGACACTGGCAGCAATGCGAGTGTCAACAGTGGACAGACGGAGAGCCTCCAAAGTCTCAGAAAATGCCGGGTTAACAGTTGTCATAGATAGACAAAGTCATAGAATTTACAGTCATAGAATTTACAGTGCAGGAGGCCATTCGGCCCATCGATTCTGCACCGGCTCTTGGAAAGAGCACACTATCCAAGGTCCACACCGCCACCCTATCCCCATATCCCAGTAACCCCACCCAACACTTAAGGGCAATTGTGGACACCAAGGGCAATTTTAGCATGGCCAATCCATCTAACCTGCACATCTTTGGACTGTGGGAGGAAACCGGGGCACCCGGAGGAAACCCACGCACACACGGGGAGGATGTGCAGACTCCGCACAGACAGTGACCCAAGCCGGGAATCGAACCTGGGACCCTGGAGCTGTGAAGCAATTGTGCTATCCACAATGCTACCGTGCTGCTACCGTTGTGTTTTGAACTGTCCATTTACTTCCAAAGTTGTTTATTTTTCTATAAATTTAGTGTACCCAATTCATTTTTTCCAATTAAGGGGCAATTTAGTGTGGCCAATCCACCTAGCCTGCACATCTTTGGGTTGTGGGGCGAAACCCACGCAAGCACAGGGAGAATGTGCAAACTCCACATGGGCAGTGACTCAGAGCCGGGATCGAACCTGGGCGCACTGAGGCTGCAGGGCTAACCCACTGTGCCACCGTGCTGCCCTTATTTACTTCCAAAGTTGAAGAGAGTTGGGGTATCGAGGATAGCTAATCAGCATCATCACCCGGATACAGGGCCCACGTGATTCACATTGCCATGGTGATGGGCTTTGAGATGGCAAGGGTAGAAAGAAAGGTATTGTCATATTGGGTTATAGACTTTCCTAAAATATCTCAGATAGTTTAGTCTGCCAAGGTCCAGGAGAGAGCAACTAGAGACCGGAAGTGTCTATGGTTCGCTGTAACAGAATACAGGTGGAAGCTTGCGCTCTGTTCGAAACTACCAAATTTAAAATGAAACTGGAAGATTCACCCGGTTTGCTCTAGAGGGAGGATCTCAAAATACTCTCAGCATGAAAGACAGTTCTAGGATTATAAGTTACCAGGCTGAGAAAGGAAAATAACAAAAGTAAATCCACGAGAGCCAAAAATTATTTTGGACTGATTCTGGGAGATTTGAATCTCTTTTTATAGGGCGGTGTAACGTATACATGTGAAGTATTTATTACAGTTGTGCTGAAATAGGAATGAGGGTATTTATTTGTTTAAAGTATAAGTTGCCTACAAATATAAGACGCAATGCTTCCAAATTAATTTGAGGGGGGGTTTTCAGGGAGTTTCGACGGCGAGTTTCCCACCACTATTCAATGACATTTCTGGGGGCCCTGGGGAGTTTCTCACTGGTTTGGCCCACACAATGTAGCACTGGAGAGCTGAATTCCGAGATCGGGCCTTATTGAAGTCAATGTAGGCAGTATCCATTGCCCTTCCTTCGTCAATCATCTTTGTCACTTCGTCAAAAAACTCGATCAAGTTAGCGAGGCATGACCTCCCCTTCACAAAACCATGCTGCCTCTCACTATTTGTTTCCAAATGGGAGTAAATCCTGTCCCGAAGAATCCTCTCCAACAATTTCCCGACCACTGACGCAAGGCTCACTGGCCTGTAATTTCCTGAATTATCCTTGCAGCCCATCTTAAACAAAGGAACAACATTGGCTATTCTCCAGTCCTCTGGGATCTCACCTGTAGCCAATGAGGATACAAAGATTTCTGTCAAGGCCCCAGCAATTTCCTCCCTTGTCCCACTCAGTATTCTGGGGTAGATCCCATCAGGCCGTGGCTCTTATCTACCATAATGTTTTTCAAGACACTCAGCACCATCTCCTTTTTGATATTGACATGACCCAGACTATCTACACACTCTTCCCTAGACTCATCATCTACCAAGTCTGTATGCATGAGACTCATCCCCACAACCTAAAGATGTGCAGGGTAGGTGGATTGGCCACGCTAAATTGCCCTTAATTGGAATAATTTTTTTAAAAAGGAAGTCTTACTACAACTGTATAGGCATTGGTGCAATCACACCTGGGATATTGCATATAGAAAGTGGCTTCCATATCCAAGGAAGGATGTGCTTGTTTCAGAGGGGGTGAATGAAGCTTCACGAGATTGATCACTGGAATGAGAGCGTTGTCCTCCGAGGAAAGATGGAGTAGAATGGGCCTATGCTCTCTGGAGTTTAGAAGAATGAGAGCCGATTTCATGAAAAGCACAAGATTCTTAGAGAAAGTGACAGAGTTGTTTCCTTGGCCGGAGAGTCTTGATATTGACGGGCAAAGTCTCAGGATAACAGGTTGGTTATTTAGGACTGAGAGGAAGAGAAATTTCTCCACACAGGGTTGTGAATCTTTTGGAATCCTTACCCTAGAGGGCAGTGGATACTCTTTTAGAATATAGGTAAACTCCAAAAATCTGACTATTTTAAGGGAATAAAGGAATATGGGGACTAAATGGAAATGTGGAGTTAATGTTGAAGATCAGCCTTGATCTTACCGAATGGCAGGACATTCTTGAGGGATCATATACTCTACTCCAGCTCCTCTTTTTAGGAAAATGGCAATAAGAATAATAAGGACTGATCACAATAAAATGGTAGAAATGAATGAAATCTGAAAAAGTTCAAAAAATGAAATAATTCCAAGTTGTGTGAACTAAACGTAAAATCATAGAATTTACAGTGCAGAAGGAGGCCATTCGGCCCATCGACTCTGCACTGGCCCTTGGAAAGAGCACTCCACTTAGGCCCACGCTTCCATCTGTCCCAGTAACCCCACCCAACCTTTTTGGACACTAAGGGCAATTTAGCATGGCCAATCCACCTAACCTGCACATCTTTGAACTGCGGGAGGAAACCAGAGCACCCGGAGGAAACCCACGCAGACTCCGCACAGACAAGTGACCCAAGCCAGGAACCGAATCTGGGACCCTGGAGCTGTGAAGCAACTGTGCTAACCGCTGTGCTAACGTGCAACTCCACAGGGTAGGTTGGCGGGACCTTTGTATGTTGAAGTTGAACTGCATTAAAGAATGAGAATATCAACTCTAGCAAGTAATTTACAATTCATCATTCAACTTTCACATGGAACACGGAAGTACAATAACTAAGGAGGATCTCTGAAGAGTTGTTTTTGGAGGCCAACCTGGAGCATGTCAAAGATGTGATAAAGTATTGATCACCCTGAACTAAGTAAGAAGTCTTACAACACCAGGTCAAAGTCCAACAGGTTTGTTTCAAACACTAGCTTTCGGAGCACAGCTCCTTTCTCAGGAGCAGTGTTCCGAAAGCTAGTGTTTGAAACAAACCTGTTGGACTTTAACCTGGTATTGTAAGACGTCTTACTGTGCTCACCCCAGTCCAACGCCGGCATCTCCACATCACCCTGAACTAAGATGGTGAAAGCATGAAAGCTTCTCTGCAGATTGCGTCAATGGGAGCTATAGCTCAAGTCCGAAGTAGATGTTTTTCATTCAATATTAAATGCAGTTCATATACAATAGTGGTGGGAATAGTGCAAAACTTTTATATATGTATTCAAATAAAGTTAGCACATTTATTTATTCCAGGCACAGCCAGAAGTTGAGCTTGTGTTTTTGGACAGTGGGGAGAGTTCTGTGGAGGTTTGGCTTGGTCTGTACAAAAGTTGCCCAGAAGTTGGAAGGGCTCTTAATTCTTCTAACTTTTTCTGAGTAACTATTAGTGTAGCCCAGTCAGAATCATTCAAAATTTTAAATCACAATTTTAGATGGTTCAGTGCAGGGTAATTGCCTAGAGGAAGTTTGCACTTCTGGGCAATTGCTGTGCAAACCTTACTTGTGAAGTTTCAAGAGGGGTTCCCAACGTATCTTTGGGGTACTCCCCAAATCCGACACTGGAGAGCTTGGATGTTATGGACCAAGTATATTTCTGGACTCTTCCCTCCTTTGTAGAAATAATGTATTTCAAAAATATTCTTCTTTCCCATAATCAGGTAAATTAGCAGCAATAATCACAATTTATGCAACATACATGTACTAAAAATCACATTAATATCACTACTGCATTCTGAACATAAAGAGCTACAAAGTGGACTGAACAAAAAAAAAAACTGTTCAATCAGGAGATACTAGATTACCTATTGTAAGTATAGACTTATTCATCCTTTGAATGAAGCTCATCCTCTACACAAAGCCAAGACATTCACACATCTCAAAGTAGCTTGTTTGTACCAAGAATTTCCTAGTTTGAAAAGTTTTCCTCACTTAAGTGCACGTTCAGGTTAACATGCAAACTGAAATCTCAGTAAGAGATTCCTGCCTTTACCTTTCAGATTTCCTTTTCTTCCTGGTAGCTGCTGTTAAAGCCATATAAGAAGGCTTGCTGTTTGTTGCATTTGAAGATAGCAATGATGGGAGACCCAGCCTGCAGCATATATAGAACAGAAACAAAGATTAACTTACATTCATTCAAGCATTCATCATGGCGTTTTATTAATTACTGTACATAAAAGTTTTTAGCTATACACATAAACAACTCAGGTGATAAATACAAAAGTAACCAGTCACAAACTGATGTTAATAATGTTAGGGAGGTTAAGGAATTTATATTTATATTGCGGGTGTTAGAAACAAGGTACAAGTTTAAGCTTAATTGTGTTTCTGTACGTGTGTGCTAATAAAGTTAAGGCTTCAATTTAGCTTCATGTAAACAAAGGTGCCCACAAGTCTTTGGTTTAGGTTCACTTTAAGCTTTACTTGCATTGTAACTGAAGTTTGAAGTCGTAAAAGCATTACAGGCTTTAAAAAAATTAAGCTTAACAACCAGAGGCCCACGCTGAAAAGCAGAAGCATTTGACTTCAGTTGCAACCAGGTAACCCAGAAACAAGACACTTTCCACAGAAACTGCCAATACAGGTAGGACAATACAGAAGAACAGAAAGCAAGTCCCAGAAGCTAAAGAAGTCAGGAATCAGGGAATGCGAGCTCCTGGAAGTTAACAGAAAAAAGAAAATCAGAAATCTAGAAAAACGGTTCTGTTCCGTGAGGTCAAGAGCAGCGAGGGACACTCTGCAATGTACGGACCTGAGATCTTGGCTAACGAGAAGTCAGATATCCAAGTTAGTCCTCAGGCTGTTGACACCTTAATATAGCCTGTGAAGCAGTAGTATTTTGTTGGTGTGGTTAGGTACCCAAGAGATTGTGTGCAAGTTTGAATGCACATGGTGATTCACAGCAAAGGAATACTAAAAGGATAGGTTGAAATCCTGGCTGTGGATCCTTGATGAAGGCAGAGAGATATTATCGCTTAGGAGAAAATTCCAAGGCATGTTCTTCAAGAGTAGAATTTAGAAACCTCTACGTGAAAATCAGAGTTCCAGTGAGACCAATTGGTTCATAGCGTAACAAGCATTTGGGGGGGATTTGATGAGAAATCCACAAAGGTTGTATTGGGTGGCATCTGCCACTTGGCTTCAGTGTAGTGTCTGACCACATTTCACCCAGTGGTTTATATGGACTGTGTACTTACTGAGAATATTAGAGTATAAGATACATTTTGTAACTTGAGTTATCCTTACAAATCTGTATACGTAAAGATATAGCTGGGGTGAAGGGGTAGTGTATTATTGTTAATCTTTTCCTGCTTAATAAATGCTTTATTCTTTTGTTAAAAGTTAATCAGCAGTCCTGCAACACTGTTCATCCACATCACTAAATAAAAAATAAAAGTTACGATTATCCAGCCGGGGTTCTGCTCTGGGACCCGACTGCCCAGTTGCATCAGCTGGGATCGTAACAACAGGAAATAATTTAAATTAAGGAATAATATGCTTACTCATAATTGTGAAAAACTAAAGCAGTTTAACATTTAGTTTCTTCAATTGTTTAAGCACGGTCATTCTTCAATGTTCAAATGTGTTTTGTTTCCATGAAAAGAGATCAATAGATGGTTCGAAGTAATTTTGTGCTGACAGAAATTAAATTTGGAAGATTAAGTTTGGAAGATAAGGTGAAGTCACATGGCAGCTATCAGCACAAGTGTCAAAATAAATAGAATTTCATTTGAGCTACATAATAAATAAACAAAGTCAAGCCTTTCAACAATGAAAAGACTTCTGCATCTTCAACTTCCAGTGAAAGCCAACAGTAGAGCAGCAGCAGACACTTTATAAACATTTAAACTCAAATGAATGAGGTGAAATAATTACTTGATAAATTTAATATCCTCTACCATTTCAAACTTTTTATTCCTGATGTAATTGTAAATTTGCATTGTAGCCAATAAAAGCATCATTCGGGACCTTATAAGTGCACATTTTCTTTTAGAACATCAAATCATAAAAATAGGATTTGTCCAACTTACTCATGGTTTTATGATATTGCGGCACAACTAAATGTGGATTTTCACAGCTTTATTCTAAAAAGCCACAAGAACCAATTCATTGACTTTTCTTTGCATATACATGGAGCCAAAAAATACCTAATTTAACAGCAGCAGCCATTCTATGAAAATGCCTAATTTAATTCCACTTGGTACATGTGCATTTTTCACTTTCTTCAGAAAAAAAGATACTTTATTCTAAATTATTTTAATGTACTGGTGGATTTAGGCACCTCTTATTTGTTTGGACTGTTGCTAGTACTTTTATTTCCAAGCGCAGCCCTTAAAACCGGAAATTAAATTTGGTATTTTCATAGAATTACAGGAATGCTTGCTGTTGGTATTTTCATTCAACAATACTTTGGTTACAAAATATATTGATTAAATCAAATACCAAACTGTAATTACAGGATAAATGGATTTTAGGATGAGTAAATTTATTCTGGATAATTTAATGCTTATTGCTGTTGAGCAACATGAAATATTAAGAATGGCAACTTGTACAGTTTATTGCATTTCACTTGTACAGACTGGTCCAATGAAAATATGATGTACAGGTAACTTTTAAAAATGTTAACTGAAAAAAGTTCGGAATTAATACTACAGTTGGCATTTCCCTTGCTCAACTAAATTAACAACAGAATCCTGGGAATGCACAATGCATGGCTGTGAAAAAAGGAAACTAACTTTTGAGGCTGTAAAACAAACCTTTGCAGGAAGCTTCTGTGATTCTTGGAGTGCTTGTATGATGCATTGTAACCAGTGACCGCCTTGTTACAATTGGTTTCATTCACAAATGAGTGTTGAACTCTGGTGTCTTTGACAAATTGGCTGCATTCTCCTAAATTGTATGTCACATTTATTAGATTCTCACTCATTTTAGAGACAGAGTTCTCTGTGTCACTCAGATTTTTCCTTTCCTCTTCCCTGTGACAATCTGCGGTTTGGAGCTCTTGCTTTGAGATAGGCAATTGACAGGAAACTTGCATGATCTGTGACTTGCAGTTCTCCGGTGTATAGTGTATACGTGCTAATCCTTCTTTGGCAAGGCTATCATCCAGCTGAGCAAGGCTGGAGTTTTGTACAGTACTACTATTTAGATCACTGCAAGTTAATAGTGATTGCTCTAGCCGTCGCCTGGAGGATCTGTAAGTAGATACTGTGCCCGCTTCTCCCATTGACAGTAGATTTTCCTTTGATTCTATGGAAAGAAAAGTGTCAAAATACATTAGCCACAGATAAAATAGATACCATCAAAATCTTAAGAGCATTATACAACAGATTTTACATGTAGCACCATACATTTTCATGATGAAAATACGTCGAAATGTAATATTTTGTTTGAGTGCATTGTATCAAAAAACATAACTAAAAGGCCTTTGGAAATAATTCAGTCTATACTTACCCATTTCAGTGCTTCCCATACTATGTTCCCATGTGACCATATTTTAACACTAAACTCCAATTCACGTGATTCCAGACACCAAAAAACAAAACAGCAAACAAACATTCTGTATATAATTATTAAAGTTTGCTTTTCATAGATCGGCAAAGAATTCTGAAAATTTGTTTTTAAAGTACATTGTAAAAATATTATTTTATATTGGAAGGGTCCTTCTGGTTTGTTCTCTTATTTCCCCTTTCTTTTATTTTGCAGTTATTTTTGATCCATGGGTGATTGATGGACATGCATCTTTTAGTCAAGCAGCAGGGAGAATGTGCAATCCATAAGTTACAGGAGAGAACACGAGTTTCAGACTTTTTGGTACAAGAGAGAGATGGGGTGGGACTCGGTTTGATTGATTGGCTGGGGGGGGTCAATGAATTGACCCCAGTGGAATGATTTCAGAGTTCCAAGGAGCTCAATTTGATTCCTGGAAGCAGAGGGACCAGGATTATCTCTCTCCTCCATGTTTTCTCCAGAAAGGCTGTGGAGTGCTGTATTTCTGGAACTGCCGAGAACCTGAATGAATGAAACTACAGGAAAAACCATTACAAGCTGTAAACAAGAACCAGGGCCCCTCTCTCCAGAAACAGCTCTTATAACACCAGGTTAACGTCCAACAGGTTTGCTTAGAAAGTGCTCCGAAAGCTAGTGATTCGAAACAAACTTGTTGGACTTTAACCTGGTGTAAGACTTCTTACTGTGCCCAGCCCAGTCCAACGCCAGCATCTCCACATCATCTCTCCAGAAAGGTTGTATTTCTGAAACTACAGAGGACTGAATGAATCTACAGTAAAGCTTCAGACTGAAAGTAGAGTTTGAGGAATAATGGGCGAAGTTCTCCCCAAACGGCGCGATGTCTGCCGACTGGCGCCCAAAACGGCGCCAATCAGACGGGCATCGCGCCACCCCAAAGGTGCGGAATGCTCCGCATCTTTGGGGGCCGAGCCCCAACATTGAGGGGCTAGGCCGACGCCGGAGGGATTTCCGCCCCGCCAGCTGGCGGAAATGGCCTTTGTTGCCCCGCTAGCTGGCGCGGAAATGACATGTCGGGGCGGCGCATGCGCGGGAGCGTCAGCTGCCGCTGAGTTTCCCGCGCATGCGCAGTGGAGGGAGTCTCTTCCGCCTCCGCCATGGTGGAGGCCGTGGCGGAGGCGGAAGGGAAAGTGTGCCCCCACGGCACAGGCCCGCCCGCGGATCGGTGGGCCCCGATCGCGGGCCAGGCCACCGTGGCGGCACCCCCCGGGGCCAGATCGCCCCGCCCACGCCGCCTTGCCGCCGTTCAAAAGGGGTTTAATCCACACCGGCGGGACAGGCAATTTATCGGCGGGACTTCGGCCCATCCGGGCTGGAGAATCCAGCGGGGGGGCGCCCCGCCAACCGGCACGGCCCGATTCCCGCCGAATATCCGGTACCGGAGACTTCGGCAACCGGCGGGGGTGGGATTCACGGCAGCCCTCAGCGATTCTCCAACCCGGCAGGGGGTCGGAGAATGACGCCCAAGGTGCTGGAAACAAACCATCTGAAACAAAGATTCTTTTTTACTTGTTTTTTAAAATCCGTTTCTGCCCCACTATGTTTGTCTGTCTTGTGTGTATATATAGGGTGAGAGGCAAGTTAAAACCAGGGAATTAGGAATTAGATAATAGTTAATCAGCTGTATTTGATGCATATTTCATTAAGTTCTTGTTATTCATGAGTAATTGTGTTTACATTTAAAAACCCGGTGACTAATTATTGAGCACAGTAAGAAGTCTTAAAACACCAGGTTAAAGTCCAACAGGTTTGTTTCGATGCCACTAGCTTTCGGAGCGCTGCTCCTTCCTCAGGTGAGCAGCGCTCCGAAAGCTAGTGACATCGAAACAAACCTGTTGGACTTTAACCTGGTGTTAAGACTTCTTACTGTGCTCACCCCAGTCCAACGCCGGCATCTCAACATCATAATTATTGAGCAGCCAGGGACTAAATACTTTGGATATTTTTCTAAGAATTATTCGTTAATTAATTAGTGTTGTGACTCCGGGTCAAGTGGGGCGTGAATTGACCGTGCACTAGACCAGGGTGTCGTAACAATATACACGTGTGCAAGTTTCAGCCAAGGCCTCCATATTTCCCAGGGACATAAGATTCAGTGATGCCCCTTTCCCCACCCCCTCTGGAAAAATACACTCCGTGATCTGCCACTCTCTCCCCACATGGCATACTTGCCCTCTGTTATCACCCACATACACACCAATGTAAGAATGGATTTCTTCTCATGCTCCAGTTAATTTTTTTCAGATCAATCGGTGCGTTAATCCAGCTTTCTATCTCTTAATTCATGCCAGATTCCATTATGGGTCAAGGAACAGGAAGTCCCATGTTAGTGAATCCCTTGCTCAAGACTCTTTTAATGGTCTTGAAAAGAAGGAAAAATATCCCGGGGCCCAGGTCACCAATGGGAGAATAAAATCACTGCTCACACGTTCATAGAGTTGGCACTAGGCTCTCCACATTTACTTAGAAAGAGCAACTGAGAAATGAGCAGGGCAAGGGCAGAACTGGTTGCCACTTGGATCTGGGTGATGGAGTGGGTGCAGTCTTGGTGGAAGGGGTGCTCATCACCCCATCCGCTGTGTTTGCAACCCCAAATGGGGTCGTCATCCACACTTTGGACACTGCAGCTGTATATGGTCTCTCGCATTGTAAATATGACGCAAGTATCTGATGCAATGGTTCAGGATTTTGAGGTAATAATAAGGCTATAACAATCAGTGAGGCCATCATTATTCCTCTGAAACTGATAGCAACTTTTAGAGTCCACATTTGCAGTTAAATGGGAAAACCCAGATGTTTCCATCAGTTATTCTGTGCTTCTCCATAGGGCATTCCTATAAAGTAATGGGAACTTTCACTTCCACATTATTAGTCTCTCTGGAAATATTCTTGATCAATGAGATGTGACTGGGTTTTTAATAATGTATTAAGTACATAAATGCTGCTGAACAACCTCTGGGCCTGGAAATATGATGCAATATTTGCAAACTCAAATTTCTCCATTGTAAAAGAAACTCATGTTATATACTGTTTTGTTATTAAGGCTGCTTATAGTATTTCATTTTCTACCTTAATCTCATGTATATCCCGATCTTTATTTCATTTTATGTAAAATGACATGAAAGAACGAAAGATAATTACTGCTTTCAAATGCGGTCTGTGAAAATTCTTGGCTGCTTACCCGGCTTGAAGACATCATCATCATTAATATGCATTAATATAACACAAGAGTTATCAAACTGGGGTACATTTGCAAAATTTGAAAAAAGCTGCTGAACTGTTTGTCCAATCAGCCTGATTGGATGAGCGTGAACAGCAGAGTGATAGGGAGAGCAGGTCGCAAAGAGCAGGGGAGCTGGAGCGGGCCTCGGAGGCCGAGAGAAAGCGACATGTGTGCGTGGGGGAGAGGTGTGTGTATGAAAGGAGTGTATGTGTGAGAGAGAGAGAGAGAAAAAGAGAGAGTGAGTGAGTATCGGTTTTCCAGCATCACTCCTCCCATTAAAAAGGATCGAAAATTTGTAATATAACTTTTTAAATTACCCACTCCTAAAGCGGGTATTACTTCCAGCAGTTAATGGTTAGAGGCCGTGGGAGGATGGTTTGGCCAGGGATTAATGTGAGGGGGCCATGTAACTGGCAAATGTATTTGTGACTGTGTGCCTCTTCCGAATGAGTTTCAAGGAGTGTCTTCAGAGAGAGAGAAAAAGAGAGATAGAGACACAGAGAGGTTTAAGGAGGAAATTCCGGAGTTAGGACCAAGGCAATTGAAAATGTGGCTGCCAAAGCTAGGCCAATTAAAATCAGGGATGTGCAAAAGACCTGAATTGGAAGATAAGAGGGATTTTATAGATTTGTAAGGCTGGAGGAGGCTACAGAGATAGGGATGGGCGAGGACATGTGGAGATTTGAAAACAAGAATTTTAAAATTAAGGCAATGTCAAACATGGAACTCGCCAGCAAGCACAGGGCAAATGAAGTTTGGAGCGAGTTCAGATACAGACAACATAATTTTGGATGTGCTCAAATTTATATAGGGTATAAGATGGGAGGCCGGTGGGAAGTGTATTAGGATAATAAAGTCTGGAGGCAACTAATATTTCAACAGCATAAGAACTGAAGGAAGGTAAAAATGTTATCTTGTGGTTAACAACACAGAGGTTGCACACTGTCCTGTTCAGCTTGCCCAGAGATGCAACAATGGATAGGGAATGGATTTTACGGTAGTGAATAAGAACAATAGCTTTAATCTTCTCAATATTTAGTTGGACAACAATCTTCTCATCCAATATTGGGTATCATCCAAGCATTGTGGCAAAGCAATGACAGCAGAGGTGGCTGTGAGATGAACCTGACATTGTATTTTGGATTATATTACAGAGGGGTAGCATGCAGATGAGAAATAGATGGTGCCCGAGGATAGCTCCTTGAGGAACTCCTGAGCTAACAGAGCAGGAGTTGAAAGAGAAGTTATTGCAGATAATTCTCTATCCACGATTAGATTGGTAAGAATGGAAACAAGTTGTGCAGTGCTACCCAGCTGGTTGACGGAGTAGATGGGGTGCTCAACTAGGACAGGAAGGATAATTAAGACCATGGGCCAAGTGCTGGCAAATGGGATTAGGTAGGTAGGTCGTGTGTTTATCACGTGTCGGTGCAGATACGATGGGCTGACGGTCCTCTTCTTCACGGTGTGATTCTGAATGTTACTTGTCTTTAAAAAGAGCTGTTTCAGGACCGCGGTTGGGCAGAAAATCAGATTGGAGGGATTGAAACATATAGTTATTGAAAGGATGCGCATAGACTTTGAGATGAATGTAGGAATTTAGATATATTGTATGATATGTATTTGGTGCAGTAAGGGTTAAAAGCCTGGGTTAGTGTGTGTATGACTGCTGCAGTAGTGTTTTTAAAGAATCCTGGTTTGAAAGGATTTTGGGAGCCAGTGGTACAATTAAAGCACCATAAAAGCTTGGGCTAATGGGAGTTTTGTTTGGATTAAGGGGTTTCCTGTGGAGTATTTAATTAGAGAAATTTGTGTTCAGTTAGTAAGATGATGTAACTAATGGGAGGAGCTAGAGTACCAGGTATTTTAACAGAGAAGCAGATTGTTCAGTTGGTTTGTGGAAGTTAAACCATGAAGATAGTTTCTGAAGACTTCAGCTAGAGATCCTGCATTGTTCTGACAGAATTTAGGTCTATCTCTTAAAACAGTCTCAAAGAACATCTCTGAAGCAAGTATGCTTGGGCCTGCGATTGTATTTAAAAATGATTGAGATGGTTCTACTGTTTGAGCATAAGTAAAGTTAGCCATTAAGGGTTATTGTGTCAGTTTATTGATTAGCGTTGTTTAAGGGGCAATTGAAAGTTATTTTCTTGTGTGATGTTCAAGATATTTTAATATTGTATTCGTATAACAGGAAATAGATTAAAGATTAATTGTAAGAGAATTAAAGAACACAGCAGGAGAAACCTTTTATAGAGTATTACAAGGTTGCGGGATGCACTACTTGAGGCAACTCAAATTCCTAGGGGTGCACATCTCCAAAAATCTATCCTGGTCCACCCACGTCGACGCTACCACCAAGAAAGCACAACAGCGCCTATACTTCCTCAGGAGACTAAGGAAATTCGGCATGTCCACATTGACTCTTACCAACTTTTACAGATGCACCATAGAAAGCATCCTATCAGGCTGCATCACAGCCTGGTATGGCAACTGCTCGGCCCAGGACCGCAAGAAACTTCATAGAGTCGTGAACTCCGCCCAGTCCATCACACAAACCTGCCTCCCACCCATCGACTCCATCTACACCTCCCGCTGTCTGGGGAAAGCGGGCAGTATAATCAAAGATCCCTCCCACCCGGCTTACTCACTCTTCCAACTTCTTCCATCGGGCAGGAGATACAGAAGTCTGAGAACACGCACGAATAGACTCAAAAACAGCTTCTTCCCCACTGTCACCAGACTCCTAAATGACCCTCTTATGGACTGATTTAATTAACACTACACCCTGTATGCTTCATCCGATGCCAGTGCTTATGTAGTTACATTGTATATGTTGTGTTGCCCTATTATGTATTTTCTTTTATCCCCTTTTCTTCTCATGTACTTAATGATCTGCTCGCAGAAAAATACTTTTCACTGTACCTCGGTACACGTGACAATAAACAAATCCAATCCAATACTAGAGTTAGAAACATGCCAATGTTTACAAATCAGTTGGATAGGGAGTTGAAGGAATAATAGGTTATAGAAACAGTGGATAGGATTAAAACTTTTGCTTATATGAAGGGGGAACACCAGTATGCACTGGTGATGGAATACACTCTGCTTGGCCTGGATGAGTGAAACTCCAACAAAGACTCAAGCTGGATGCAATCCTGGACAAAGCTGCCCTTAAAGGAGATGGTGACATAGTGAAAATGGACTGGACTAGTAATCCCAAAGCCCAGGTTAATATTCTTGGGACATTGGTTCAAATGCCCCTTCAACAGCTGGTGGAATTTAAATCCAATTTAAATCTGGAATATAAAGCTACGCTCAATAAAACTGACAATGAAACCATTGTCAATTGCCGTAAAAACCCATTTGGTTCACCAATGTCCTTTAGGGGAGGAAATCTACCATCCTTACCTGGCCTGGCCTGCACGTGACTCCAGATCTACTGCAATTTGGTTGACTCTTTAATGCCCCCTCAAAGATTCCGACAAGCCACTCAGTTCAAGCGCCCTTAGGTCGGCTGTCTTGCCTATGACTCCCACACCCCATGAAAAAATAAATAAGCTCACTTGTTCGGCACCCCATCCATCACCTTCAACATTCACTCCCCCCACCACTGTCGCACAGCAGTATCAGTGTGTACCATCTACAAGATGCACAGCAACAACTCACCAAGTTTCTGCAACAGTATCTTCCAAACAAGTGGTCTCTGTCATTTTGAAGGACAAGGGCTGCAGGTGCCTGGCAACACATCCACCTTCCAAGTTCTTTCCAAACCCCACTATGCCCTATCATACTATAATGGGACACCGTATCCACACTATGTTACCATTCCTTCACTGTTGCTGGGACAAAATCTGGAACATTTCCCTAACAGTGTCTTCCTACAACGCACCGGACTGCTGCAGTTCAAGAAGGCAGCTCACCACCACGTTCTCAAGGACAATTAGGGATGGGTAATAAATGCTGTTCTAGCCAGCAATGCCAGCATCCCACAAAAGAATAAACATAAAAATACAAATCTGCATCTACCTTTTCCATCCAACCAACTATATTCTGCATGTCTATGTTTCAGTCACTTCATTTCAATACCCTCAATCCCTGGTTCTCTGACACCTCAGTTCTCCAACAGATCAGCATATTGGCTCACTGAACTTCTGCCAACTCCTAGATTTCTTGCAACTATATTCTGAGACACAGTTTTTCCCTTTCTTGAGAGTACTTAAGTAATTAATTTGTTTTTCTTCTTCTGGATCCATGTTGGCTGTTATTTACCATGACATTATCACATAGATAATGGCCAAGTTTACTTCTGATATTTGATGCCATTATTTTTCCTCTAATTGATGCAAGACCAATGAGTGAGTTTTGTCACCTTCATAAAAACAGGCATATTAGCTTGCACTAATTGTGTATCACTGCTCTCAATGTCACACACCTCAGGTGGAATTTAATGAAGTGGTGGGAGTTTGATAAGCGACACCCCCACCAACCTGAACTCCAGGAACTCGGAGGGATTTAAGTACCTAGTTGGCGGTGGGGGGTCCTTTGCATTGCAGGATTATTCTCAGTAGGGCAGAAATCCTGCTCAGAGGCTGGCAGCCTTCCATTAACGACAATGCCAACATACTATTATGATCCCCAGTGACCTAGCTGAAAAGCTCAATATTTTATTTTAGTTTTTAAGACTGTGGAAAGATCGATTCTCTCCAGGAGTGATTGCATGAAGAAATAGAGCTTGGTTATTTTAAAACAATATGAAGAACAATATTAAACTTACTAACTTCAAACCTGAAAAGAACAGCGCACCCATCCATCTTAAAAGCACTATTTAATTTCCCATTAATCAACAAGTAAATACACATACAACTCTCAATCCAGCTCAAACAAGCAAGCCCTAAAGTGATACTTGCATTACACAGCAGATTCTGGCTGTTCAGAACCCCTTACTCTATCTGAAAGTTGCTTCAAATGGTTGCTTCACTTGATTTGTTTCAATATTTCCCTAATTTCTGGACAAGGCTGCTCTGTTTTTAAAATAGTATCACTTTTTCACCCACCTTATTTGGAAAAGAATCGTGAACCCTCAGTCAGGCAGATGGGAACTCAGCTTTTCTTTTCTCAAAGCTTCCGCAAACTCACTGCCTCTCTGCCTTTACTTGTGTTCTCAAGAAATGCAAGGGTTGCCAGATCAGAGATCGGACCTCACTCCAAAAAGCCTTTCTCCACCCCGTCTCTCTTCATAGCTCTTCACAAAATAACCCTGCGTTCTCTTAGTTCCACTTCCCTCATCTCTTCAAAATAAAAAAAGTCTCTGCAGGCGTTTAACCCTTAAATTATACACTACATTTATAATCCAATTTCCTAAAATCCTCCAATTGTCACACTACTGCCAGTATTACACTTGGGTCTTCACCAAGATTTATCGTGAGATCCTGAGAGAAAGCCAAGTGATGGTGGGATGGGGGTTGGCTCTCAGCCAGGCACCCCCCTCCTCTGGATGCAGGGCCCCTCATCCAGACAGTGAGTGCTTTTGAACGAGGATACCCCACCCTCACTAGTCCACAAGCAAATCCGACAAGTTTTGCTTGTGGTTGAATGGTAGCGGCAGTGTGATAAGGCCCTTAAGTGAGCATTTCCACATGTCACAAGAATGCACAACGTGACTGAGAACAGGCTTCACGATTTTCTGATGGTGGAGAGCAAGTGACATGTAAACGACTTAGCGGGGACCAGGCCATTCTGACAAACTTTGCAAGGGCAGTGGGACCAAATAGCTGTTGCAATCAATTGCAGGAATCTAGCCCCGAGGGACTGGATGCATTGCTGCAAGAAGTTCAATGACCATATGCAAGTGGCCAATGTCAATGAAATGTATCTTTAAGTGCATATCCTGCTAATTGTGCCACTAGCCTCTGATAGTGCTCAAGGCACAAACCTCCAATATTCACCGACCAACATCAATCGTGTCTCGTATCTAACCTCATAGCATTACTCATCCTTGTATTTAGGACTGCTATAAGTGTCACACTCTAGGGCAGCACGGTGGCGCAGCAGGTTAGCCCTGCTGCCTCACGGCGCCGAGGTCCCAGGTTCGATCCCGGCCCTGGGTCACTGTCCGTGTGGAGTTTGCACATTCTCCCCGTGCTTGCGTGGGTTTCGCCCCCACAACCCAAAGATGTGCAGGTTAGGTGGATTGGCCATGCTAAATTGCCCCTTAATTAGGAAAAATGAATTGGGTACTCTAAATTAAAAAAAAAAAAATAAGTGTCACACTCTTGATAGCTTGCATTCAATCATGAAGACACAATATTGTACCACACTCACTGACATAATTCTCTCTCTCTTACAGGACAAGATGGCACATAATTGGAGGTGGCAGCAGCACCTAATCCAACCAGTTAGGTTTCTGGGCAATGGCGACTCCGAAAATGTTGACAATACAGGATTCAACGATGATAACATTGATAAATGCCAAGGGGAAGTGGTTTGAATCCTGTTGGAGATGGTCATAGCCTGGCACTTGTGCGGCTCTAATGTTACTTGCCACTGTTGTCCAGGTTTTGCTGCCTGCAGGTAGGGATTGATTCACTTATCTAACGAATTGCTAGTGGAATTAAACATAATGAACATTTGAATTATGGCCTGACGATGGTCCTTTGTGCTAGTTAGTAAAGACATTTCCCCCATGTTGACTTCAATTTTGCACGGGTGCCTTGGTGTCACACATGGTAGAACGATGACTTGATGTCAAAGCACTCAGAGAGGTCCGGAGTCATAGTCCAAGTGGAACCCAAATTGAATATCAACGTGAAGGTTATTGATGTGTAAGAGGCACTTAGATAGCACCATCACCTTTCTATACTTTGCTGATTATCGAGAGTAGATTGGACAATTGGACTTGAACGGTTTTGTGCAGAACAGACATACCTGGCCAATTTTACACATTGTCAGGTAAATGCCAGTGTTGTAGCTGTACTGGAACAGCTTGGTTAGCGGCATGGCTAGTTCTGTAACACAGGTATTTCGCACTATTGTTGGGTTATTTTTAAGATATGCTTAATGCTGTCCCTGGTAAGCTCTTGCATTCCTCATTGGTCCCTTGGCTTGATGGTAATGGTAGGCTAAGGGATATACTGCAGCTCGAGATTACAAATTGTGACTAAATGTTTGATGATACGGATACTAGCTTTTTACTCATTTACTTATTAACTGAATTTAACTCCTCTCCTGGCTCACTAGTCCAGTACCATAAGTATTATGTTACAGCAAGCTTTAATATGTTGTCTGTTGGCTCAGTGAACGGACAGCTCAGGATTTGGTTGGATGAAGACAGGAGAAAAGATCTACTGTACAGGGAAAAGGCTCCTGGCCAAAGTAGTAGCCATGGTGGTGAAAAATGAGCTTGGTATCATTTTGATAGATGATGATCTCAAGCTCTTCTTCCATGCCAGTTCCCTGGCCAGAAGACTTCCCACCTTCCAAGGTGGAATTACCACCGTTCTCCTGTCTTGTAGTTGTAATGAAAAGTAGTCAACCTCTTTATCTATTTACAAAGATGCTGCTGCCTGATCTGCTGAGTGTATCCAACATTTTCTGTTTTTCTTTCAGTTTTCCAGAGTTCACAGTAAGGTAAGGTAAAATCGCCATAGTCCTAAATGACCATAGGCTGCTTTCCCCTTTGAAGGGGGAGAGCTGACTGCTGGCTGTTGAACCTGAGGATCATCACACTTCAGGCGAGGGGCAAGGTTGAGAAGGCACACCTTCATGAATAACCTCAGCTGATACAGGAACTGAACCCGCACTGCTGGCCTTGTTCTGTATCACATCCCAGCTGTCTCGCCCACTGAGCAAAACCGCTCAGTTTTTATATCAGTTTTCCAGAGTTCGCAGTATTTTGCTTTTGTAGTAATAGAAAGAAACTCTTGCATGTGTGTATTGAGTAGCTCCATTTGTTGAATGGGCCTGCTGCCTTGGACTAGCCTAAAGTAGATCAGAAGGTGCTTAACCACAAGAAAACTGTCACAAGCAACAGTTACTTTGCTTAGGGTTGGACATCTCCAGATTGCTCCATCCCCAGTCCAAACATCAGCTGACATGCATCACTAGAGCTTCTCCAGGGTGCAGGGTTTGTTCTAACATTGCCAGGAGCACTGACCAGGGGTAAAAAAAACCATTGCAGTTTGAAAATTGAACAATGAGTACTTTGAACAAAAATCGCTCTGTACACTTCAAACCCTCTTCAAGCACACAAAGAACCCTCTCCTTCAGGCATTTATTTCATTAATCTTCATCCCAATAGTTGTAAATATAATTGTATTTTTCTTAAACTAAAAGCAGAGATCCATCATTAATTTATCGACCAATATGCTATGCAGTTTGGAATGGAATGAATCAACTCGGCCCTTCGAGCCTGCTCCACCATTCAATAAGTTCATGGCTAATCTGATTGTAACCTCAACACCACATTCCTTCCTACCTCCGATAACCTTTCACCCCCTTGTCAATCAACAATCTATCTAGCTCTGCCTTAAAAAGATACAAAGACTCTGCTTCCACTTCCCTTTGACGAAGACAGTTTCAAAGATTCACCCCCCACCCCCCCCAAGAGAAAACATTTCTCCTCACCTGTATTAAATAAGCAGCCTCTTATGTTTTTAAACTATGATGCCTAATTCTAGATTCTCCCACAAGAGGAAACATTCTCTCCACATCTACTTTGTCAAGACCTCTCAGTATCTTAAAGGTTTCAAACAAGTCCCTCCTATTCTTTTTAACTCCAAAGAATGCAAGCCTAATGTGTCCAACCTTTCCTCATAAGACAATCTGCCCATTCCAGATATTAGTCCAAAATACCTTCTCATATTTCCTCATATAAGGAGACCAATATTGTACACAGTAATCCAGATGTGGTCTCACCAGTTCCCTGTACAACTGAAGCATAACCCTCTTACTTTATGATAAATTCCCCTCACAATAAGCAATAACATTCGATTAGCTTTCAGAATTACTTGTTCTACCTGTATACTAGCCTTGTGTGATTCATGCACTAGGACACCATGATCCTTTTGAATCTCAGAGCTCTGTAATCTCTCACAATTTCGATTATAAGCTTCTTCTTAATTTTTTTTATTGTAAAAAGTCAAGGCCACAGCACAGATCCCTGTGACACACCATTCATCACATCCCGCCAACCAGATAGGACCCATTTATGCCAACTGTTTCCTGTTAGCTAGCCAATCTTTAATCCATGCCAATATGTTATTTCCTACACCATGAGCTTCTATTTTCCACAATAACCACTTATGTGGTCTTCTGGAAATCTAAGTACACCACATCCACCGTCTCCCCATTATCCACAGCACGTGACTCCTTCAAGGAACCCCAATAAATTGGCTAAACATGATTTTCCTTTCACAAAACTGTTAACTCTGCCTGATTGTCTCGATTTTTTCCAAATGCCCTGCTTTAACATCTTTAATAATAGCTTCCAACATTTTCCCGAGGACAGATGTTAGGCTAATTGGCCTATAGTTTCCCACTTTTTTTTTGTCTCCCTCTCTTTTTAAATAATGGAACCTTCACCGAATCTAGGAATTTTTGAAAATTAAAACCAATACATCAACTATCTCCCTAACCACGGGAGGGATTCTCCGCTTGCTGCTGCTGATTTAATCGGCGACCAGGGCCAAATCCCTTATTATGACTGAATTGGGGGCGGCGCTTGCTCCGCCCCTCCAAAATGTCATCATCGAGGAGTACGCCACACGCCATCAGGACGTTACCTGAAGGCCCTTCCCAATGCTCCGTCCCCGATGGGCCGAGTTCCTGACCACACGGGGCACGTGTGGTCTCAGCAGTCGGGAACCCCGCGTGGTGGCTGTGAACTGTGTCCAGCGCTGGCACAGTTGGGCGGGAGCTGTGCTGCCGACCCGGGGGGGGGGGGGGGGGGTTTCAGCGAGTGCTGGGGGGACTTTTGAGGAGGTGTCCGCGGGCACGCAGGTCAGGTCTGCGCAAGGCCGGTGCCATGTTGTATGGCGTGACCGCTGCAGGTCGTCGCCGTGTGCGTGTGCGGCCACGGACCCGACAATTCTCTGGCTGTTTAAATCGAGAAGGCCGTGCGTTTTATGTGGCGCGGCTGCTAGCCCCTCACTGGTCGAAGGATCGGTGCTGGGGCCTCGCCGATTTTTCCCACATAAAACGCCACGGAGCCTCCGAACATAGCCCCAAAATCGGAGAATCCAGCCCACTTCTTTCAAGGCCCCAGGATTTGTTACCCAGCAGCCCCAACAATTTGTTCACTACCACGTCCCTGGTGATTATAATTTTTGAGTTTCCTGTCTTACATTTCCTGATTTACAGCTATTTTTGGGATGCTAGTTGTACCCTCTATAGTGAAAATCCATGCAAAATGCCTGTTCAGTTTGTCTGCCATCTTCCCACTTTCCGTTATGTAAAGCCGATTTGAGATACATTGATATGATATGCGGGCACACTAACAAAATGCACCATTGAATGTTTTAATAAAATGGAACAATATTTCACCTACCTGCTGCTGGTTTTAATTGATGAGGAGATTTATCCTTTTTGACTTTTACAGTCATTTCCTGTTGACTTCTGGAAGGGGTTCTTTTTGAGCCTAAACACATTAAAAAAAATATTTGAGGCACGACAGATCCTCCTGCAGCAATTAACACACATGGAATTAAAATGCAGGCAAAATGTATGTTTAAATAGGTGAGAAGACATGCTGAAGCTATCAAACGCAAGATTAAGAAGTTTTGTATATTTATCTGGTGGAAGAAAGTTGACTGTGTATCTTTACCAAATAAGATTCTCTCAGATCAGAATTTTTATAAATTGCAGATAAAGTTGTCAAAAATTCGACCTAAAAGATGTTTATTGCACAACTAATTAAACTTCTTTAAGGTGGTTCTATCAAGATAACATTTCATCACAGATTGAGGAAAATACATGCTGAGAGGTCACAAATATTGATTTAACACCTGCATGTTAACATAAATATAGATCATAAAGATATTTAAAAATATAATCCCCTTCAAGAGCCATGATTTGAAATCTGCTTTCACTATCGTTCAACTATTGCACTCCAGGTCACAATTTGCCACATTAAAAAAAGCTATCATGAAAGATCCATGGTTCTTTTGTCATTTACCTTAAATTTGTACCATGTGATTATTGACCCTTTCCACAGTTCTTCCCAATTAACTCTCTCAAAACTCTTCATGATCTTGAACCTCTATTAAATCTCCCCTCGTCTCTTCTTAAAAGCAAATGGCAACATCTCTCCATGCTACGTTTGACATCCCTCGTACAATCCGAGTACATCACCTCTGCACCATCTCAGGCCTCGATATTGTCCCTAAAGTATGATGTACAGATCTGAACACAATCCTCTAGCTATGGTTTAACTAGCGATTTATAAATATAACTTTCTTGATTTTTTACTCTACGGCTTTATTTATAAAGCCAAGAGTCCTGTATGCTCCTTTAACATGAAATGAAAATCGCTTATTGTCACAAGTAGGCTTCAAATGAAGTTACTGTGAAAAGCCCCTAGTCGCCACATTCCGGCACCTGTTCGGGGAGGCTGGTACGGGAATTGAACCATGCTTTTGCGACCTTCAAAGATTTGTGTGTACACCCCTAAGTCTCTCTATTCCTGCACCATTTAGTTTATATTTCTTCTTCTCATTCTTCTTACCAAATTGCATCACTTCTCACTTTTCTGCATAACTTGCATTTACCATGTATCTGCCCATTTCCCCAGTATATCTTCCCCTGAACTCACTGTTCACTAAATTTCTACGTTGTGTATAATCTCAAACTTTGAAATTATGCCCCGTTTACCCAGGTTCAGGACATTAGTGTAAATAAAGGGCATGTGAGCTCCTCTGTGAAGGTTTCATCTTTGTTGCAAAAGATTTTAACAGTTACCATGAAAAAATAGTTTGAATAAGCGTAGTTTTTGTACTACTGATAGGTCCACTAAAACACGTTGATTAGGCAACCATGGAACATTACATTTAAGCGCGAAAAATGGTAAAAAGGATGCACACAATGTGGTTAGGGTCAGTGTGATGTTAATGATATTTGAACCTTGATAAAGCAAGAATAATGAATTGTGCCGAAAATAAACCATTTCTGGCTAATTTAAATGGGGTATTCAAGTTTTATCATGTAAACCTTTATGTTCCGGCTTAATTTAGTATAAATATTATAAGGATACTTACTCAGTTGTCTCTGGGCAATTGACTTGAGTGGGGGAGCCAAATATACAATTCAAATACAAATAGTCTGGGATTTATTCAGTTATGGCTACTAGCAGCTCCTTTCACATTTGTCTCGCAGTAACTTAAAATCATGAAGCCCAGTAATTTTTTAAGGAGTATTAATTAGCCTGGATTATGTCAGAATCAGTTTAGAACTTTTGAAGTTCTTGGGTCAATAACTGGGACCAGATATTATTCAGGTCAAAAATTAGATCTCAAGGTCTGACGTTGTGAAACTCTGCCACTTCTCAAAGGCATGAGGACAATCCAAAAATGAAGGAGCTGTTAGTGACTCTAAGAAAAGGCTTGCTGGCTGGGTGCACTATCAAAATTACCTAGGTTATGTTTTTAAAACATTTTTCCAATTAAGGGGCAATTTAGGGTGGCCAATCCACCTACCCTGCTCATCTATGGGTTATGGGGACAAGACCCACGCAGACACGGGGCGAATTTGCAAGTTCCACACAGACTGTGACCCGGGGTTGGGATCAAACCCGGGTCCTCAGTGCAAGGCAGCAGTGCTAACCACTGCACTACCGTGCTGCCTCACCTAAGTTTATATAAACATTCCCCAGAATGTAACAAAGGCATAATTACAAGAATAGTCAGAAACACATAAATATATCTAAAATGAAAATGGCAAGATGATCCAAAAATATAACAATAATTGTTTAAAGTTAAAAAGCACCATCACAATATGTCACACAAGGAGGTTTCAGGTTTGATACCCTCTCTGCTGAAGTAACAGATTTCAAACAGGCTAGCATACAAGAAATGCAATTAACTGTGATGCTGTCTGATGGAGAAAGAAAATATTAAAAACAGATATGGATCCTGCTCTGCCCTCTATCAACTGGCCCCTGCTTTAACACCAGGCAAAAGCAATACTAGGTTCAGCCATCGTAATCCTGATTCTATCTCAGCAACATTAATTAGACTGATATTAAGAATGCCCTTTTGTTGAGATACAAGTGGGTGGCTGAGGGCAGGTATGGATTTGAGTGGAAAAATCTATTTGCTATTTCTTCCCTTCAGAAAAAAACAGCAGGATTTAGAAAAACATGTTATCTGATGGGGACTTCAAAGAAGTCAACAATTTTGTATTTTTTGTCATGTTAGCCAGGATTCACAGTCGATACCCCCAATGTGCCTTTTCTTCAGCTTCAAGTACTTCACACTGTGCTAACAGAACAAAAAAATACAATGTGACAAATTAAGCATTCTCATTCTTCCTTCGATTTGAATTTCAAAAGGAATCAGTCGGAAATGTTCCTACAGCGAGATCGTCTGGTCCAGCCGAAGGTGAACCCCCCACCCCCGGCGGAGGGGCGAGCCACAAAATAAGCCGTTGATAGCTGCGGGCCAGAAGATCCTGCCACTGACCAATAGCGGGATGCCACTACCGCCGCAAAACACGGTGCGGGGGTGGGTGGAGTGGTAATCCCGCATTCAGAGTTAACTTATTTCACTTAACATCAACCAAACAGGCTAAATGAATTATGCATATTAGTCCGAAATAACTTATTTTTCTTAGAATTTACAGTGCAGAGAGGCCATTCGGCCCATTAGGTCTGCACCAGCCCTTGGAAAGAGTACCCTACTTAGCTCACACCTCCACCCTATCCCCGTAACTCAGTAACCCCACCTAACCTTTAGGGACACTCAGGGCAATTTAGCATGGCCAATCCACCTAACCTGCTCATCTTTGCTTGTGGGAGGAAACTGTAGCACCTGGAGGAAACCCACGCTGACACAGAGAACATGCAGACTCCGCACAGACAGTGACCCAAGTCGGGAATCGAACCTGGGACCCTGGAACTGTGAAACAACAGTGTTAACAACTGTGCTACCATGCCGCCCACTTCATTTGATAATGCTACCGAGTAGAAAATGGGAAACCACGTTTACGTTAATACTGACCAGCATTAACAAAAATATAATTTTATACTTATAAATAGAATTTTCTTGGCAACTAATTCATAAACTGTAGGGTTAACTGGGGTATTATCCAATAAGGATTAGGACTATAATCAGTTCTGTAGAAGGGTCATATGGACTCAAAACTTTTGCTTTTCTCTCCACGGATGCTGCCAGGCCTGCTGAGTTTATCCAGCGCTTTCCGTTTTTATTTCAGATTTGCAGAGTCTGCAGTATTTTGCTTTTATTTGAAGGTTTAGGTTTAGACTGGGGAAGAATTAAGTAGAGATGTATACTATTCTGATCAGCTTTGCTACGTAAGGAATAAAACTTGATCGGTAAAGTTGTTTTCTGCTGACATAAATGAAATATTAACATAATATGCCCAAGCTACAGCAATTGTTTCAGCAGCAAATCACAAAAGTATGCTGGGAAATGCATGATCTACATTCTGGCAATGCTTCATTCTTCCAGTTAATTAAAACATGCTATAAATTATAGCTTAAGAACAGTTTACTTACTACACGGTGCAGCCTGGCAATAGGTGAGCTGGGAGTAATTCATGATCGAGGAAATGTTTAGCTGTCCATCAGATAACTGTTCTGGTAATTTCATAATCTGATCTTCCCATGTAATCCCTTTCTCCTGTTGTACTAACTGCTCCACTTGCACAAAAGCATCCTCAGCAGCTGCCGAAGCAAGTCCAGCTTCTTTCATTGTTTGATACTGTTGGCAGAATGCAGGCAGCAAAGTGTTTATAAGCCTGTAAAGTGAAAGCAAAACAAACAATTATGGTGCCGGTCCTAATATATCATACATGTAAAATGATGTGAGGTTTCACACATGACTACACATTTCCCGTTTTACGGAAAACACCAAGGAGATATTTTTCTTCCTTAATGCAGTGGTTAAAATCCTCACTGAGTTACAGCCACACAGGGAGTATTAACAGTTTGTTCTGAAGGTCAAGACACTTTTATGTAACTTAACCTTATTGCTAATATACCAGCAGTAAATTAACCAATAGGGTAGACCAGAAAAACAATATTTTGGTTGATTTGATCGAAGTTGATCAGGGATACCATCCAGCATTACAAAACATCTAATAATTTGATGTTGCCTTTTCTCCTCAAAATGTTATTCTCTACTCTCCCCCCCCCCCCCCCCCCCCATCTGATCAAAGTTAAAATGCTGCAAACTGAACCCTAACATAAAAGGTACACGTTGTCCATAAAAGGAATTCTACTTTACTTGATCTGAACTCACCTGAGTCAGAATGAACTATATCGAAGCCTCGCAAGGTGAATACAAAATTCAGATCAGAGGAATCTGATAGTTGCTATTTGATCTCTTACTGGCTAGACTGGCTAAAACACCGACAAAGGTTTTCTCTCCCTTATCACTTAACATAAGATATTGAATCAGAATTAGGCCATTTGATATAATATCAATAAACCATATAATCAATGTACGAAGTCTTACAACACCAGGTTAAAGTCCAACAGGTTTGTTTCGATGTCACTAGCTTTCTGACAGCGAAACAAACCTGTTGGACTTTAACCTGGTGTTGTAAGACTTCGTACTGTGCTCACCCCAGTCCAACGCCGGCATCTCCACATCATATAATCAATCACCAACAGGGCCCTTAATGAGGGTGTGCCCCTCATTACAAGTAACCAGCAACAAAAATAAAATAAAATACTAATGAAGGCTGTTGGAAGTTCCAGAATAGAATAATTAATACCACCACAACCTGAGGGTTATAAGGAGAATGCTCTCCTTTAGTGCTCCTGTGCTTTTGCATCCATTGATAAAATTATGAGCAGTGGGTGTGCAACTTCCCAAAATAATTTAAAAAAATCTTTAATTCCTTGAATTGTGCAGCAAGCGCTTTAATTATATTTTAATATAAAACTGGAAATGACATGGGTGAATAATGTCTTTCATATTAAGATGTTGGTACAAATTAAAAACTGCTTTACTTTTCCGTTCTTCTGTTCTCTGGTTTTTGGAGAGAAAGTAATTGATTCATATGCTGAATTTGTCGTTTTAAGTCCATTACTTCCATTTTTAAATGGCTGCACTGTAGATCTTGATTCAGGACCTGTCAACAGAAATATATTCGTAAGGGCAAATTTGTTGTCTGGAATAGCATAGTACACCCCACATCAATCAAAATATACAAAGAGGTAGAAACAGTTGATGAGGAAGCAGTTCTACAGGACTTTTAAGAATCCCTGGTCGTGCACATACAAAGTAAAATAACTAAATACCCACATTTTTTAAGATAGCAGATCCAGAGCTTTTTGTGCACATGGGTAAAATATATAAGCCACAAGTCACCCTCCCAACAATTTGTAATGACATTTCTAATGTACTGTCTTTTGTTGAGTACGCTGTGGTGACCCAGGCACCACCCATCTTATACATATTACTGTGTGACATGAGGTTAGTTTGTTTATTGTTCCTGATTGTTTGCATCTTGATGTAATGGTCGATTTGTACCTAAAGTTCTGAAGACTGCTGCCTTTATTTAGACAATCATCAACCACTTGATAGCTGAATAAATCTTTTCACCAGCAGTTTTAAACATTTTGCAGATATCAAGGAAGGCATCATTCACGCCGCCGCCCCCCCCCCCCCCCCCCCCCCCCCCCCCCCGCGAATAGCTTTTCTCAAGCAGATTCCTGTGTCCATTGTCCCATGCTGTATGGCCCAATGTAAGACATGGAAGTGTTCTCAGTTTTTATTCTGCTGGTGATTCATTGTAACCAGGATCTATGTAGCACTCCTGAGTTACTACTAGTGACCACCAAAGGTAGTATCGTCCTCACATCGAGAATTAGTCCATTCAGCCATTGGGATTACTGGCAGGGGATAATATTTTGGAATTATGGGTTTCTAGAATTCATTGCTCCTTAGCCATTTTAACACTGGCCAGTATTATTGTACTTCTTAAACAAGGTACATATAACACAAGTTTTGAGGGCAGATAATGAATTTTGTGATGTAGTACAGAATTGCAGTGTCAATAAATTGTGATCTCTGGTCTATGATGAATTAACTGATTTCAACTGATGCAACAATGGGTTAATGCAGGCCAACGAAGATAAATTGAATTCAGGGTTTATGCCCTATCAATTACTGGGGGCATAATTATACATGCAGGTGATGTCCTTACAGCCGACTAACACTGGTTGTCTAGGTTTGTACGTATTGCATGATCGCTTGGGTAGCTGATGTCAATGGAACTACACCCTAACCATGAATCATTGCCTTAGGGAGAGAAGGGGAGAACATTTGACATTTGGTGGGTGGGGGAATAGAAGTGTTCCTCCAGAAAGATAAATTCTTTTGTTGGGTCGATTTGAAATGTTCCCAATACCATATTTGCTTTTGTCCATAAGCATGTCTTGAATTTTTTGGCCGAATTTGCAAATTTAAAAATTGTTGTTTTACAGAAGAGGTAGTGTGTCTGCAGTTAATTAAACTTTATAGGTTCAGAAATTTGAATTAAATTTAAGTATTTACATAATCAAAGACCTGCTTTGCAGCTGTTTCTTTTCCTCACAGAGCATGATATGTTTTTGTTGGCACACACAGAACAAAATGCTCAAGTAGCCACTTAAAAGCAATATAAAATGAGTTCCGACAGAAAAGTCAAGTGCTAGATCAAATTTTCCAGCTGTGTATGTCTTATTATTTACTACTTCAATCAGTCTTACATCCTCACGTTCACTTTCTGCTCTTCCTAACATCAGACTTCTTTTTATCTACTTATTTCCTCTCCAGTTCTGTCACTAAGCCTCTGCTTACTGGAATTCTTTAACTCTTTCCCTCTGAACTTTCAAAGATCTCACAAAAAAACTCTCCTTTTGACCATGTTCTGATTCCATGCTTTAGAAGGAGTAGAAAATGATTTGGTCAATGCCAAACATAGGGAATGGACAGTAATGAAGAATTACTCCATAATGCCTCCTATGGCTCTTCAAGTCAGCATTCGTCATTCCCTTACTCGTTAGTTTAGATCTGTCCACCCTCCTTGTGCCGTTCCCATAACCTCCTTCCATCTCCCAATTTGATGACCTCTGCCGTTAGGGTACACAGCTCCACTTCAGCAGAATAATGAATTGTACATTATTACATTGTATATGAAATTCAGTTTTTTATGTTTTACTGTGCACATGGGAACTTCACCAGCCTTCTTAACACTAGGTGGTGTTGCTGCACCTCCAAAATGTGTCACCCAGGTGTGTTTCTCTTGGTGGTAAGGCAGGCAAATACTTTAATTTAAAATCAAATGCTGGCCTTTTGTGACTAGTGTTAATCCATTTTGTTCTGATTTTGGCAGGAATCCTCCATTTGCCTGCCGGTGAGCCCTCTTTCTCCTGATTTAATGGGGCATATGTCTTCCCTTTTCTCTAATCACGGTCTTGTCTGCTTTACTCCTTTGATCACTGCTAAGATGCTTCACCCTACCCTTGCTAGCCCACTACTCACTTCTAGCTTTGGAAAGTCTGAAACTCTCTGACTTCAGTGGAACTTGGGGTATCCCACACCTTGATCCATGGTCTCCTCTTCTTCCTTTGTTTGTAGCCCTTTCCCCAGACATTGTGCCTGCCGCATTTGTTAATTGATAATTGCAGTCCTGCCATCTCGCTACTGATTTGTTCAATGCTAAAACCATCAATTTGTTCTTTCGAAAAATTGTGTTGCAATTATTGTGCTTGTAATTGTAGTGTTTATATCCATGTGCTTTAAAGGATATATTAACAATTTCAGGGACAGCTTGAAGGGATGTGAAGACAGCTAAAAAGGCTTTGGTGAGGGTGGGGGGGCTGGATGAGACTGAAAATAGAGAGGGAGGATAAAAGAGGTGAAATATAAATTGGATGATGAGATTCAATTTGAGAACAGAGCATCAGCCAAAGAGAAGAACAGAGGCCTTCAACACAAAGTGAAAGGTCAGTGGTGTCCACGGCAGAGGAATTGGGAGTGGGTGGAGGAAATCACCCAAAGAGGGACTAACAGGTGCTCATCACAGCAACAACTTGTATTGCCTTTAACATAGTAAAACATCCCAACTTCCTTCACAGGAACATCATTGAACAAAATTGGACACCATGCCACATAAGAATATGTGGACAAGAGTGGGAAGGGTAGGGGATGAGATACACAACAGTATATATGAGACAAAGGAAAATGGCTACTGGGATGTAATGTCATCGGGAGGCCATACTAGGAAGCGGAGCTGATGGAGATAACATGAAGTTCAACATTCCTACCTTTTAATGGTTACACGATTAATAGCAATTGATGAACAACAGAACTGGCCCTGAAAAGTATTTTTTAGTATTGTTGAATAAAAGAGACATGTTGAAGCTTTCGGTCTTGCACTCATAGAATCATAGAATTTACAGTGCAGGAGGCCATTCGGCCCATCGACTCTGCACCGGCCCTTACAAAGAGCACCCTACTCAAGCCCATGTACCTATCATATCCCCATAACCCAGTAACCCCCACTTAACATTTTTGGACACTAAGGGCAACTTTAGCATGGCCAATCCACCTAATCCGCACATCTTTGGACTGCGGGAAGAAACCCACGCAGACACGGGGAGAACGTGCGGACTCCGCAGACAGTGACCCAGCCGGTAATCGAACCTGCGACCCTGGAGCTGTGAACCACTGTGCTAACCACTATGCTACCATGCTGCCCAATCATGATGCTACCGCGCTGCCCAACCACTATGCTACCGCACTGCCCAACCACTATGCTACCGCGCTGCCCAACCACTATGCTACCGCGCTGCCCAACCACTATGCTACCGCGCTGCCCAACCACTATGCTACCGCGCTGCCCAACCACTATGCTACCGTGCTGCCCAACCACTATGCTACCGCGCTGCCCAACCACTATGCTACCGTGCTGCCCAACCACTATGCTACCGTGCCGTGCTGCCCAACCACTATGCTACCGCGCTGCCCAACCACTATGCTACCGTACTGCCCAACCACTATGCTACCGCGCTGCCCAACCACTATGCTTCCGTGCTGCCCAATCATGATGCTACCGCGCTGCCCAACCACTATGCTACCGCGCTGCCCAACCACTATGCTACCGCGCTGCCCAATCATGATGCTACCGCGCTGCCCAACCACTATGCTACCGTACTGCCCAACCACTATGCTACCGTGCTGCCCAACCACTATGCTTCCGTGCTGCCCAACCACTATGCTACCGTGCTGCCCAACCACTATGCTACCGCGCTGCCCAACCACTATGCTACCGTGCTGCCCAACCACTATGCTACCGTGCTGCCCAACCACTATGCTACCGCGCTGCCCAACCACTATGCTACCGTGCTGCCCAACCACTATGCTACCGTGCTGCCCAACCACTATGCTACCGTGCTGCCCAACCACTATGCTACCGTGCTGCCCTCTGCACTCATCAGGACACTTCATAAGAATACCAACATAAGGGGAAAACATCAATTTATACTGAACGAGAAGAGGTTATGATTGGTTGACAAATAGATTGGTTGGGATATTGCCCTGGAGAATGATCCAGTTGACGGTGACCGACAGTTAACGGTCAAGCATTGTTTGAAAGTTAAATCAGGGAGGTTGACCCCGATTGGTAAGGGCATTGCCCTGAGGAATGAGTCAGTGAATAGCTGGGACTTATTTTGTTTCGCTGAAACAGGTACTATGCACCTGTTCTTTCTGTCTGCAAAGAACAGGGCCCTGCGTGTTAATAGGAGGAGGTAAACAGGAGGGAGATAAATCACTTGGTTGCATGGTGTACCAAAAACAACCTCTCTCTAAATGTTGGAAAGACCAAGGAACTGATCATCGACTTCAGGAAGCTCAGCATGACACACACACTCCCGTCTGCTTCATGGCTCCGAAGTGGAGATGGACGATAGCTTTAAGTTCCTAGGGGTCACCATCACCAACAGTCTGTCCTGGTCCACTCACGTTGATGCAACAGACAAAAAAGCCCAACAACGTCTCTACTTCCTACGGAAGCTGAAGAAATTTGGCATGTCTGCATCGACTCTCACAAACTTCTACAGATGTGCGATAGAGAGCACCCTATCCGGCTGCATCACAGCCTGGTATGGCAACTGCTCGGTCCAAGATCGCAAGAAACTGCAGACTGTGGTGAACTCAGCCCAACGCATCACACAAACTTGCCACCCCCACATTGGTTCTGTATACACCTCTTGCTGCCTCAGGAAGGCAGACAGCATTATCAGAGACCCCTCCCACCCAGGCATTTGCCTTCTTCCAGACCCTTCCACCAGGCAGTAGGTACAGAAGTCTGAAGACCGGCACATCCAGGCATAGGAACAGCTTCTTCCCCACAGCTACAAGACTCAACGACTCCCCCTCGGACTGATCTGTTCCCTGTAAGAACACTATTCATGACGCCCTATGCTGCTCTTGCTCGTGTATTTGCTTTGTTTGGCCCCTTGTTCCGCACAGTAACCAATCACTGTTTGTTGATGTACCATTTGTCAACGTTCTCTGTTGATTATTCTTGTGTCTACAATGTACGTACTGTGTACGTTCCTCGGCTGCAGAAAAATACTTTTCACTATACTTCGGTACATGTGACAAATAAATCAAATCAAATCCATGTCACAATACATAAAGCAACTGTTCTTCACAGGGTCAAGGTGCCTGGTTTAAATTTCAAACAATGCTTGGCAGTTAACTGTCAGTCATCATCAAATGGTGCATTTTCCTCCACCAGATTCCACTTCTCACACAATCAGCACTCTCTTCCCATACAGTATACATTGTTGTTTTCCCCTTATACTGATATTCTTGCAAGGTGTCCTGATGAATGCCAGGTGAAAAGATTCGATAAGTATCTTTTTTTCAGCAATTCTCAATTATTCAAATATACTTTTTTGAAATCTTGGAATGCTGTCACAGGATTAATTAATAGATTTTAAAAATAATTAAGAACATTTTTTGCCTTCTACATTTGCCCCATGTGTATATGTTTGAACACTTAGAAAAAAAATTACACTGAACAATTTAAGTGACCTTATTTTAGAGCATTTAGCTTCCTGATTGGGTGAAAATTCTTTAATGCGATTGACTATGTGGACAGCCTGATGACATCACTTCAACACTATCATGGGAAATCCTCAGTAAAGAATGCTGCAATCAATTGCAGTATCCCTGCATGGTGACAGAAATAAATTTCTCACTGAAAAGATCGCTAGATCTCAGTGACACTTACTTCATGTCAATGGCGAGCGCTTTTGCTTCGCCACTGATCGCAAATTCCAGCCCAGTGATTTCATCCAGAACCCTTCAGGCGTCGCACAAAAGCAGGTCCTAAACAGGTCAATCATTTGCAATCTACAGAGACTCCTTTTTCAGAAAATACCCAATCGTCCAGGAGTCAGAATGTCCAGTCAACTCTTGATCATAGGAACTGTGTTTCCATAAAGGGGAAAGATAGTTTGCCTAAACTTCAATTATTTTCAGAAATTGCTAATATAAATTAGCATGCAATTGGCTTCAAGAATGAAGAACTTCTGTTCTGAAAGGAACACACCTATAATACTGTATGCTATATGATATGATGGATCATAATGTATAAAATTAACCTCATAAGATTATCAATTATTTTAGTTTTACCTGAGGCATCTTTCCATTTTGGCCCAATAAGCACATTTCATTCTCTACACGGTGCAACCAGTTATCGTTTTCTTCAAGCATTTTCTCCGCTGTTTCCGTCTTTTGTTGAATATGCTTGTGTTGTGTGATTAATGCTGCAAGTCTACGTTCATGCTTGCAAGATGCCTAAAGATCAGATAGGTAAAGCACTATGTTAATCAAATAAGTATAAAATATTGATTTATTTCAAAAACAATTACCAGTACTGCAGAAATTTTGCAAACTTAAAGGGCAATAAACATATTTTTTTTTAAAAACAGCAGAACGCGAGGAATTTTCCTTTTCCTATAAGGTCATGATCCATGATTACATGAAAAAGTAGGTCTGACACAGGATATCAACGACCACGGTGTGATGCTAACACAGGTGAGGGGTACAGCGGGTTCCAGAACAGGTCCAACTCACATTTGGTATAGAGGCAAAATACTGTGGATGCCTGTGAACCAGAGTGATTCTTCGTCAGAACTTGAAAACATTACAAATGAAAGGAGCTGAAATGATCGATCTCCAACCACAATAACCATCTTCCATTGTGCGAGGTGTGACCTCCAACCAATGGACAGTTTTCCCGGATTCCCATTTTGCGAGGGTTCCTGGATATCAAATCTGCCTTGATGTCAAGGTCTATCACTCTCCCTTCACCTCTGGAGTTCAGCTCTTTTTGTCCAGTTTGAACCAAAGGAACAGTGAGGTCAGGAGCTGAGTGGCTCTGGCAGAACCCAAACTGAGTGTCAGTGAACAGGTTATTACTAAGCATGTGCCAATTGATTTCACTGTTGATGATCCCTTCCATCGCATTACTGATGATAGAGTGTTGACTGATGGGGCCAAATTGACTGGGTTGGATTTGTCTTGTTTCTTATGGACAGGACATATCGGGGCTATTTTCCACATTGCTGGGTAAATACAAAATAGCTGTACTGGAACAGCTTGGCTCGGGCCACAGCAAGTTCTGATGAATAAGTCTTCAGTACTATTGCAGGAATATGGTCAGGGCCCATAGTCTTTGCAGTAGGCAGCGCCTCCAGCCATTTCCGAATATCACGTGGAGCAAATTGAATTGGCTAAAGACTGGCATCTGTGATGCGGGGACCGAGATGGATCATCCATTCGGCAATTCCAGCTGAAGATTGTTGCAAATGCAACTGAAGTGCTTGTCCCCTCCATCATTGACGATTGGGATATTTATGGAGCCTCGTCCTCCAGTGAGTTTAATTGTCCACTATCATTCATGGTTGAAGCTGCTGGTTGTGGAATTGTTAATCTCTGTCGATTACTTGCTGTTTATGCTGTTTGGCATGCAAGCAGTCCTGTGTTGTAGATTCACCACATTGGTGCCTAATTCTTGGGTATGCCTGGTGTTGCTCTTGGAATGTCCTCCTGTCCTGTTTACGGTAGCACAGTGGTTAGCACTGTTTATTCACAACGCCAGGGTCCCAGGATCGATTCCCAGCTTGGGTCACGGTCTGTGCGGAGTCTGCACGTTTCCCCGACTGCGTGGGTTTCTTCCGAGAGCTCAAGTATCCTCCCAGGAGTCCCGAAAACGTGCTTGTTAAGTGAACTGGACATTCTGAATACTCCCTCTGTGTACCCGAACAGGCGCTGGAATGTGGCGACTAAGGGATTTTCACAGTAACTTCATTGTAGTGTTAATGTAAGCCTACTTGTGACAATAAAGATTGTCATAAACCCAGGAACATGTGAAAATCAGAACAAGATTTGCATCTTATACCTGATGCATGCCGTGGTAAGTATAAAAATAACAGCGGCACATGACAAATCAACAACGCAGCTTTTACCTATTTTTGCAAAACAACTTAATCTTTAACGAATGTCCTTGACTCAAAATAAAGGACTAAAATAGAGATGACTATGGGTGGAATTTTCTCTTTTTTTGACAATATCAAGTCAGGTGGGAAAAGCATTGTGTAGCTCACCGACTGCACTGCCAACCTTTCCCACCATATTTTTGGAATCATTCTGGAAAACAAATACAATCATAGAAGGCGGATGGGCTCTGAATAAAAGCCTTTCCCGCCAGCAACCTCAGCTGCTTTTTAAAGGGTGCCCAATCTGAAAATATAAAAAAAGCCCCCCCCCCCCCCCCCCCCCCCCCGGGAACCTCCACAATGGACGCCCCCCCCCCACCGGCAATGCAACAGTGCATTGCCTGACCCTCTCCCCCCTCCCGCGGGCTGTAATTTACCTGTGCACCCCCAGCGGGTTCTCTTCATTAATTTCCTGTTTGTCAAAATCTGTCGGGAACCCCGGCATGGATTTTCCAGCAGGTAGGACTGCTAATCATATGTAAATGAATTTAAATGGGATTCCTGTCACCGAATGGTAGGAACCCTGTTATGTCACTGTTAGGGACAATTGAGTGGGGAAAACCGGCCAGCATAAAAGCCGTTTTGGAATTCCACCCTCAATTATCCACCCCCAATGCCACCTATATTACAGTTGGATATTACAGAACTTGTATAGCCTGTGAAATTGTGCATTTTAACAACATGAAAATTGATTTTTCCCCCCCCCCCAACTTAACTGCATGCTGTACAAATTAAAATGAAACTCATTTGCGTAGTTCTTTGATTATACGAATCATGGCGTAACTGGCCCAACACATACTGGGCAACACACGCTAGCAAAAATACTTAAATTTCAAAATTCCCCTTTTGGTTCTTTCCTGATTTAAGGGCGCAAACACCATGTGCATTGAACACGTGTATACCCCAGTTCTGTATCATGCTTTGATGTAATTTTAATAAACAATAAAAGACATGCTTTTATACAGCATCTTTCATAACCATCCCAAAACCCTTCAGAACCAATGAAGTAATTTTGATTTGGAAACATTGTTGTAGGAAACCTGGCAGCTATTTGCATATAGAAACTCCAATAAACAGCAATGAGATAATGGTCAGATAATCAGCTTTTGTGATATTGATTGAGGGATAGATATTGGCCAGATGGCGGCAGAGAGGCACAGTGGTTAGCACTGCTGCCAATCCCGGGTCACTGTCCGTGTGCAGTTTGCATTCTCCCCGTGTCTGCATGGGTCTCACCCCCACAACTCAAAAGATGTGCAGGGTCGGTGGATAGGCCACGCTAAATTGTCCCTTTATTGGAAAAAAATAAAAATAAGTAAATAAATATTGGCCAGGATGCTGGGATAACTCCCCTACTCTGCTTTGAAATAGAGCCATAAGATTTTTTATGTCCACTTGAGTCTTTTCATTTCTCATCTGATAGACTTAGGGCTGGATTCTCTGATTTTAAGGGTATGTACTGATGCCGGCGTGGGAACGGTGGCGTTTTATGACTGAAAATTCGGCACAAAACGGCCACCGACCCTTGGTTTGGTGGGGGGCTAGCAGGCAGGCAGTGTAGAGCACCTGGCTCCAGCTGCCGATACTGCCGGAGAATTGCCGGGTCCATGGCCGCGCCAAGACCCGGCCTGCCAAATAGTGTCCCCACTTTGGTCGGCTCACGACCACCAGACCTCAATAGTGCCCCCAACCCCTGCCAAGTCCTCCCCTGCCCGCGGATTGGCTCTCTCCCGACTGGCGGCGCTGGACTCAGTCTGCAGCTGCCACTCTGAGTTCCCGACAAATAATAGCATGAGAGACCCACGCCATCTGGAACTTGGCAGGTCGGGGGCGGAGCATTGGGGGGGGGCCTCAGGCAATGTCCTCAGGCCGTCGATATGCTTTGGAGGCGACTGAGCATCACGAAAGCGGCGCCGCCTCTGATTTCGGCGTGAACGTTGATTCTCTGGCCGATCGCTATTTCGGCGGCGTCGACCAGAGAATCCCGCCCCTAATCTGTCAAAGTGCAGCATTCATTCAGTACTGCCCTGAATGACAGCCTGGATTATTGTGCTCAAGTCCTGGAGTGGAACTTGAACCCACAACCTTCTGACTTAGAGGTAAGAGTGCTGCCAGCAGAGTTACAGTTGATACCAATTAAAGGATGTATTTCAGAAAATATCAACTATTAAACAAAAAATTGCCAAGAGTAATTTTTTATGTAATGCTTTCCAAATTATTGAGAAGAAATAGAAACTGGCACCAGCTCTCAGGTCATCTGTATACAATTGTTGGAGAAATGCAGTTCGGGAGCCAAAATGGAAGTGTAACTTTTTTAGGACCAGGCCAATATGTTGACAGTAACTCAACTTTCCCACCCTTGAAAGATTCAAACAATTTTACCTTTTCTGTTACATGCTCACACGAAAGCAGTTTGGCATGTTGCTGATACTTTTGATAATAATACATTTTTAGCTCCATCTCTTTCAATTTCAGTTCTAAATCTAAGCAGGTAATCCTGATTTTTTGTCGATTGCTGAAGATATTTTCAAGGACTTGTTCAAATCTGGAAAAAAGGAATATGACCAGGTCATTATTCTGCCATTTGTTTCTGTAGAATAAATTACTTGCAGAATTCAACTGAAGCTTTGCAAGTGCTTTCGGAGGAGCACATTTCACGTCTAATGTCCACTGATGTCCATTTTCAGAATTTATCTGAAATGCTCCTGCAGGTCTCTTGCAGGTTGCATAATCCAAAACAAAAACCGCTTTATTTCAGTTTGTATCCTAATGCTCCACCTCAAACTAGGCCATGACATCAAAACACCTGGTGAATCAAGATGCAGTCTAGTTTTCAGGTAGAATAGAGTGATGCTGTGGGGTAATTAGACCACATCACACAAGAGATAATTTATCAATTCTGAAGTTATGCTCTATGAACTTTTAAAATGTTATATAAAATCTTATTTCCACAGTGTGATGATTGGAAAATTTTAGGAAAATTGAATTATATATGTAGAGGGCAATTTAAGGGTTAAAAGCCTGGGGTTAGTGTGCGTTTGACTGCAGTTGTCATGTTTTAAAAACAAATTCTGTTTGCAGAGCCTGGGTGTTTTTAGCAGCCAGAAGATTAAATTGATGAAGGAATGGGCTTATCAGTCTGGGCTAATGCACAGTGGTTTGACTGGGGAGATCCCTGGGGAGTTAATATGCTTTTGCCGTCTGCAGGTTGGATTCTCCGTTTGGGAGACTAAGGGCTCGCTTCTCTGATTCTGCGGCTACGTCCGCAGGATCAGTCTGGTCTTACGACCAAAAAGTCAGCGGAGCCCCTGCACTGATCCTCTGTCTGGTGGGGTGGCTAGCAGCTGCGCCACCTAAAGCCACTGCGGATATGGCCGCAGATGCCAGGTCCTTGGCCGCGCATGCGCACGGCAGCCGCACCGTAAAACATTGCGCCGGCCAGGCACGGACCTGGCCTGCCACAAACTGCCCCCTCGCCACGCCCGGACCACTACCCACCAGTTCACCCAGTCCCCACCGAAGCCACCCTTGCCAACGGAAGGCCCCCCCCCCCCCCCTCCCCAACTGTGGCGGCGCTGGAAAGTCTGCAGCCGCCACGCAAGGTCCCCGAAAGTTGTGAGGACATGTGTCCCACGCCATCGGGGACTCGGCCCATTGGGGGAGGGCCTCAGGTGACATCCCAAGGCCGTCCCGACGTACTCGAGTATGCTGTTTTTGAGGGGGCGGAACTTTGGGAAAACACCCCCCGCCCCCCCAATTCCAGCGTAGAAATGGATTCTCCTGCCGATTGCCGAACACGATTTCAGCTTCGGCGATCGGAGAATCCAGCCCAAAGTGTTGATTCCAGCGGTGCATGTGTGGACTTTCACACCATCAGATGCAGGACAAATTGGTTCCTGAACGTATTTGTGACCTTCTCTATAAGAACATTTAACAGGAGTTTGATGTATGATTGAGGACACGCCTTCAGGGTGGGTCTCACTGATATTACTTTAACGCACTGGAATAGTTTTTTTGAACACATATTTAATTGAAGTCACACGGGATCAGGGGTGAACTGGCAAGGTGGATACAGAACTGGCTAGGCCATAGAAGGCAGAGGGTAGCAATGGAGGGATGCTTTTCTAATTGGGGGGCTGTGACCAGTGGTGTTCCACAGGGATCAGTGCTGGGACCTTTGCTCTTTGTAGTATATATAAATGATTTGGAGGAAAATGTAACTGGTCTGATTAGTAAGTTTGCAGACGACACAAAGGTTGGTGGAATTGCGGATAGCGATGAGGACTGTCTGAGGATACAGCAGGATTTAGATTGTCTGGAGACTTGGGCGGAGAGATGGCAGATGGAGTTTAACCTGGACAAATGTGAGGTAATGCATTTTGGAAGGGCTAATGCAGGTAGGGAATATACAGTGAATGGTAGAACCCTCAAGAGTATTGAAAGTCAAAGAGATCTAGGAGTGCAGGTCCACAGATCACTGAAAGGGGCTACACAGGTGGAGAAGGTAGTCAAGAAGGCATACGGCATGCTTGCCTTCATTGGCCGGGGCATTGAGTATAAGAATTGGCAAGTCATGTTGCAGCTGTATAGAACCTTAGTTAGGCCACACTTGGAGTATAGTGTTCAATTCTGGTCGCCACACTACCAGAAGGATGTGGAGGCTTTAGAGAGGGTGCAGAAGAGATTTACCAGAATGTTGCCTGGTATGGAGGGCATAAGCTATGAGGAGCGATTGAATAAACTCGGTTTGTTCTCACTGGAACGAAGGAGGTTGAGGGGCGACCTGATAGAGGTATACAAAATTATGAGGGGCATAGACAGAGTGGATAGTCAGAGGCTTTTCCCCAGGGTAGAGGGGTCAATTACTAGGGGGCATAGGTTTAAGGTGAGAGGGGCAAAGTTTAGAGTAGATGTACGAGGCAAGTTTTTTACGCAGAGGGTAGTGGGTGCCTGGAACTCACTACCGGAGGAGGTAGTGGAGGCAGGGACGATAGGGACATTTAAGGGGCATCTTGACAAATATATGAATAGGATGGGAATAGAAGGATACGGACCCAGGAAGTGTAGAAGATTGTAGTTTAGTCGGGCAGTATGGTCGGCACGGGCTTGGAGGGCCGAAGGGCCTGTTCCTGTGCTGTACATTTCTTTGTTCTTTGTTCTTTGAAGTCAGATTTGAGAGAGTGTAACCTTCTTCCTTTTGTTATTATTCATTTAGATGTAATTTTTAAAAAAGCAACCAATTAAGGTTTCACAAAATGAATTTCCATATGGACAAAAGTGGAATTGAATTGAAAGGAAGTTTGCACAGCGACAACACTTGTAGCATTATAGAAGTATGCTTTCAGTAATATGACCAACCTTCCTTCAAAAACAGAAAATTATTATACTTGTCAATAGGTTATGTCCTTTGTGAATGATGTCCACAAAGACTGAATAATTTCTTCTTCAAATTTGGACTGCATTGGTGATCAAACACAAGTATGTCATGCTACAATGACTGAAATGATTCATTTGTTTCAAGAAGCTGCATGACATGAAAGACCAAATGCTATAGCTCATATGAGGTTTACTGCATTACTATATTAAATTCAGGTACTTACTTCTTCACAAAGGTAGCTAACACCTTTGCTGCACTATGGGGAAAGGAATATCCTGTGGCTTCCATATTAAATAGATTGCAAAGGCACTGAACATAAATTCTACTGACCAACGCAAGGAATAAGACTCATTCATCAATGTGTTAATATTTAATCCAACTAAAATACAGTGAAAACCAACTTGTTTTTAGTTTTACCAGGACGACCATCAAAACATGAACACCTTTTACTTTAACTTACTCTGTTGTTAGACACAGAAAATGGCACCAACTGTTGTTCAAAAAGTTAAGAGACGTGACTATATTACGTAATCTCACTCTGACGTACTTGGTTTGTTGTTGACTCTTAAAATATTGATGCACAGAGACATTTACATCTCTCAGAACGACTGTATTCCAACGACTGATGTAAGAGACTGCTGAGAAGACCTATTAATACTTCAGATTTTCTACTGCTGCTGCCAAGGCTATAGCATTTTTTTCAGTTCAGGGGCTTTGTTTACTAGCAGAAAATTACCATAATTTTTGTATGCAAACATGTAAATAATTTATGATGCTTTAAACAATTCCATTCAATCTATTTATTACTCATCAGAAAGGGGGTTTTCTTTTCCCTTGCAAATACTTTTGCCACTATATATCAATTATTGAAATTCACACAGCTTTTATCGTACAATATATGGCCATTTTGCCAAATTAAAAAATTGTGCTTTGCTGCCACAATGTCAGAGCTCTTATAACTCCTATTTTGACAGGCAATATAGAGCAGTTTTAAAGAAGATGTTATGTATACTCAGTGAAGCAGGTGTTCTAAAAATATCCGCTAGACATTATGCGCTTATTAAAATTGCATTGAAAGACTTCTGAACCAAGCTGACCATACAAGTTATAATGTGGTTGCAGTGTTTATCCACTCAGCCTATTATCTATTCTTTGTTGATTACCATCAAAAATCATTGTTCAAAATAATTAGAAGTTATTAAAAAAAAATTTGACTGTGTGAATATATGTCCAAATGAGGAAGTTATTTGTTCATTAGATTTCAATCACAAAGTCAGGATGAGCTCCAGATGCAATTCCTCAGATGATGAGGCAGTCCATGCCCATATGCAACCTGACTAGGACAACATCTAGGTTTGAACTGAAAAGTGGCAAAGTTAGTGCCACAAGTGTCAGGCAATGATCATCTCCAAAAAAGATCCAAACATCCCAACATAATGGTGTTACCATCACCAAATCTCCCATCATCAATATTTTTGGGTCTCTATTGACTAGATTCGAAACATAAATACCATAACTAGTAGAGCTGGTCAGGGGCTGGATATTTTTCAACATGGCTCTGCTCCCGATTCTCTAAAGCCACAATCACTTACAAAAGGCCCAATTTACCAATCCTCCTTCAACAGCACTTTCCAAACCTGTGATCTCCGCCACCTAGGACAAGGGTGTTGGAAACATGGGAGCAAAAGCATCTGCAAATTCCCCATTCAAGCCACATACCCCTCGTGACTTGGAACTCTGATGCTCTTCCTTCATTGCCACTTGATTAAAATCCTGGAACTCCATTCCTAACAACACTGTGGAAGTACTTTTATTACATGCACACTAAGTATGCAGCTTATAACAGCCTTCTCAAGGGCAACTAAGGATGGGCAATAAATTCTGGTTTTACCAGCCATCCCCATATCGAGAGAATGAATGTAAAAGAATGATCATTCAGGTTTCAGACACAATTGCCCTGTTATTGTCAGATTCTGGCATCAGGAATTAATAACAAATCTCACAACCAATGAGTTCCTAATTTCCTCAGTCACAGAAACACATCTCGTCAAAAATAAATAGTTCTGCGACCCATAGTTACCTCATTAATATTCCTTCACTGTCTTCCTTCACCAGGGCAAAGGCAGGTAAACCGTGCTGGACCTCACTGAGGGCCTTACATTTGTGAACACTCTTCCCAAAAGAATGGGTGATAAAAGGAGGAAAAATAAAACTACATTACTCTTTGGGGTGCATTTTAAGGTGGGGCGGCACATTCCTCCTCCACACCCCTCCCCCCACCCCAGCCTGTCAAAAGGTTGGTTGGCACCTTGCTGACATTAAAATGGGCTGCCCCACAGCTATAATACACTGGGGGTGGGCTTAACAGCATGAGAATGGGACTTTCAACACTCAAACCCATGAAGTCTCACTTTCAAGAATTGCCGTCTGAGTAGCCCCAGCAGCGCAAGAACACAGTAGAGGTTGCAGTTTGTCTACAAGAAGCCCGGAGGAGAAAAATTCTGAATGTCAGACTTCAGAACCAGTCTGGGCCTTTGGTCAAGGGGGGGATCTAGGGCATTGGTGGGGGGAGGTAGACATGCAGGTGGGAGGGTTTTAGAGGCTGGTGGGGATGTCCCTGATGGGCACAGGGAACCCACCCATCAACCCACCTTGCTCCCTCCCTTAAGCGTGAACTGTTAGGGCTGGCCATCATTTCTTCATCTTCCCCCATCTAACGAGTTATAGCGGCAGGGGTGAAATGAGGTCCTTAAGTTGCAACGTAGGTCCTCAATAGGCCATAGGGCAGGGAGCGGTCTGACATCTTACCCATTCCCCATATGGAAGACAGTTCATGGATGGGTGGGAAGGGGGTGGACTGACCACATGCTTTATTTTGCGTGAACCCTGCCTGCAAATACATTAGAACATAAGAACTAGGAACAGGAGTAGGCCATCTGGCCCCTCGAGCCTGCTCCGCCATTCAATGAGATCATGGCTGATCTTTGTGGACTCAGCTCCACTCTACAGCCCGTATACCATATCCCTGAATCCCTTTATTCTTTTGAAAGGTATCTATCTTTTTCTTAAAAACGTTTAAAGGAGCCTCAACTGCTTCAATGGGCAAGGAATTCCAGAGATTCACAACCCTTTGGGTGAAGAAATTCCTCCTAAACTCGGTCCTAAATCTACTTCCCCTTATTTTGAGGCTATGCCCCCTAGTTCTGCTTTCCCCGACCAGTGGAAACAACCTGCCCGCATCTATCCTATCTATTCCCTTCATAATTTTATATGTTTCAATAAGATCCCCCCGCATCCTTCTAAACTCCAATGAGTACAGTCCCAGTCTACTCAACCTCTTGTCATAATCTAATCCCCTCAACTTTGTCAATATGTCCTAAAAGCCCGTCTGGTCATTAATATCCTTTCGGGAAGGAAATCTGCTATCCTTACCTGGTCTGTGCTACATGCGTCTCCAGAGCAGTCTGGATGACATTTAAATGCCATCAGAAAAGGCCTAGCAAGCCACTAAGTGGCAATAAATGTTGGCCCAGCCAGGGACACCCACGTCTATGAATCAATAAAACCTTCTGCATTCATATTAATATTTTAGAGGTAATGGGTACGATTCAACGGACTCATAATCTGCTGAACGGTGTGTTTAGTGGGGTACAACAGTACTTTGCCGTTTTTTGGCCTTAGGGAATTTCTCCGGCCGAGATCCACATTGCGCCAGATGGAGCAAGTTGGGTGACTCTCGTGAGGTTTTACACCCAGCACAGAGCCCGATTTGGGGGTTGTGCATGATTCACCGTTGCGCCCAGCTTCCACCGGGCTCAACGGGGGTCACTGAATTGTGCCCAATATTTTGTTCCGGTAAGATTAAAGTTTAACTGTAGATATTAGGATAAATCCAACTAAAGCAGCTTGGAGTCCATTATACTTAAAGGTTGGGCCAAGTTGACTTCAGGGGTTAGCAGCTAGAAAGGTAAGGTATAAAACAGTCGGTGGGCTTACTTAGCTGGAACTAAGTGGACGGTGTCCAGCGCCGCCACAGTCGGGGGGGGGGGGGGGGGGGGGGGAGAGAGAGCCCGGGACCATGTTGCACCACGCGCCGCCACAGGCATGCGCATGTGGGCCATGGACCCGGCCATTCTACGGCCATATCCGCAGATAAAATCTAGGCTTTAGCTGCGGGGCTGCTAGCACCCCACCGGGCAGAGGATTGGTGCGAGGGCGCCGCCGACTTTCTGGTTGTAAGACCAGACGGATCCTGCAGACATAGCACAGAATTGGAGAATCTAGCCCGTTGTCTCAGAAGAGACTGAACTATCAGGCGGAAAGCAGTTATTGAGGCAGTCCAAGTTGGAATGACTTCTGAGGGAATTCAGAGGCTGGATCTTGAAAATGTTATGAATACATATCTCGTAGAACTAAACTGATTTTTTTCCCAAAAAGATGTTAAGTTCACTTTGGATTGTGAGCAAATTGCCTTTTCCAAGAAGCCACATGACTTCATCTAAATGATCAGCAAGGTACTTGAGGAGATGAGAACTATTTGTTTACTTGAACTTGAATTGTTGGAGAAAAGAGGCCCTGGTGATTTTCTGGAAACCATCCTCTGTGTTTAACTTTTTTTGGACTCAGTTTTTGGAATAAACCAAAAGGAGAAGGTTGCCCAACTCGTTCTCTCCCTGCCTCAGCTAAAATTCAGAGGTTATCAGTATCCTTGGAGAAATTCTCATACTGATATAGAAAATAAATTGTCTGTATTTGGGAATCTGAGATGAGAGATAGATCCCAAAGTCATTGGACTGGATTGTCCATTATTGGGACTATGTCCCCATGCTGCTGTCAAAATGGTGGAGTTTCACGCCAGAAAAGCTGGCATGAAAGGGACACTAATTCCTAGCCCTGCAGGGGGCTAGCAGCTTTTGCTGCAGATATGGGCCCCCGCACCTCCGGATTGGAGGCCCCGCATGTGCAGGCCTCCAGTGGCCGCACCATGCTCCACGGCGGACTCAGACTGTGGAATTGGACCCAAAAATGAAATCCCGATTGGCCGCACGCCTGACCCTCAACCCCCGCACAAACATTCCCCGGCTGACTATAAGGCCCCCCCCCCCCCACCGCCGATCCGTCCGCCCCCTTAAGGGCGGCTGCTGACTGAGTCCACCTCGCGAGTATCCTGACCGGCTGGACCATATTATATCCATGCCGTGTCAGGACTTGGGCCGGTCGGGGCGGAGCGGGCCTCTGGCAATGACCTCAGACGGTATTTCCAGAGTATGTTGCTTTTCGAGGCCCGCAGAATTGGGAACCGGCGAGGGTCCCGACTCCTTGCAGGAAAATGGATTCTCCGCTCCCGCGCTGGCATGATCGTTATTTACTTTTTTTATGAAGTTTTCCCATTGGTCAAAAGATGCTCCCCCTCCCCCTTAAATAGCAACATCTGCAGAAACCCTATTTGTTTTGTCCTTTGTGTGCATGTGGTGAGATTTAAAGGGGTAAATAGTTACACCTCTGGAAATATAAATTGGATGTCAACTGGTTTTTGCAACTTGCTTTTAATAATACGTATTGCTTCATAATAAATCAACGATTCTGTGTTTATTGAAAGAAACCTTGATAAAGTCTCTTATTCTGGGCCTTTCAACAGCAAAAGTAAACAATTAGTTCATTTACAATGCGGCCTGTGGAATAGTGGGGCTAGAGAAACTGGCACTTCTGTTATCCCGCTCATAACAAAAGTCAACAGTTAAAATTCCTCCTGAGGGAGACAGTTAGCAGGATTTTGTGACTCAAGAGGTCCCCGATGACTGGGTGGGGTAAAGAGCTGTAGGACCTGTCTTGGTCACACCTGCCATTTAATGTGCAGTGTAGCATTTTTGACCACAGTTTGCCTGTCAATATGTCATGTTAATTCTGGATTTTAGAATGTAAAGGTAGATATTGTAGGTAGCTTTACTTTGCTGAATTAGTAGATCACTTTAAACAAGCAGTTACTGGTCCCTAATTCAATTGCAACAACCAATGAGATGTTTTGTGATCAATGTTGTAATGTAGGAAACAGAGGTAATTTGTACACAGCAAGGTCCCACAAACAGAAATGAAATAATGAAAACAGCAGTCTGAGTCCAATAGGGTTGAAAGTCATCCTGACACTGAGGGAAAATAAAGGTTTCCTATTTGTCTTATGGACCTCTTTTATCCCTGCTGAGTCCCTGTAAGACCTCTGCAGGGAGCTTGACACAAGAACGGCCAACAGTTTCTACATCACCTTTGTGTCTGGGTGTTACAGGGTTAATTTGGTATGCAGGTCTTGCATTCTCCCCTGGAGTAAACTCTGGAAGATCCAGGGTAATGTAATGAGGTGGGGACTGGGTTCATCTTTGTTCCTAGGAAATAGGCATTCCTATGTGACAAATATCCCTACAATTAACTTTTAATTAACAAAAGACTATAATTTATTAATGACCTGGGAGAGGTCAAATGTGTGTTGTTCTCTGATAGCAGGCATACACCCTGTGGTACATCAATCCTCGGTTGTCTTAATCTGTTTCATCACCTATTCTTGAGACAGTTAAAATCTAATTGAACACGTCTGCTAAATTTTCACTTAAGTATAAAAAGATAACTTTGAAAATACATCAAAGCATCAACATAGTAGCAAGATCAAACAGGTTTTAACAGTCGAAAGAGACATGGCCATTATTATTTTAACATTGAATTTGATATCTAGACAAACTCTGAGCTGCATAAGGACAAAAGGACTGAAGACGAAAAGGGCATGAAGAAACCCATCAATCAATAATTAAATGCCTTACAGCAATATATATGTCCTACATCTGCAAAGAAAACAACATTCCAAATTGCTGCACGAAAATGAGTGAAAAAGCATCTTCTTGAAAAATTGTGTGCCTTTGATTGCGAAACAAAAAAACGTGTTTGTAGGTATACCTTTTTATTTCATTTTCCTTTGAATTTGAACCGGCCATAATATTTCGTCCATGGTTATTATGAACCAACAATTTTTCACTCTCATAAGCTTTCAATTTCTCTTTAAGCTCCATAATCTGTGAAACAGATAAGGCATAGAGGTCAGAGCCAACTCTTGAATTAAATCATCATTTTAATATGTGCTATTTACAATTTTTGTTTCTTTAGGATGTGACTTCTGCAAAACCCTTCCCACTAACGTCCTGCCGACACAAACTTCAACCTGTCTAAAATTCCACTGTCTACATATTATTCTACACTTTATTAGCCCATCATCGCTTGAAGGTGAGGGAATTGTTAGGTGGTCAGCAATGAAAGTAAATTTTCTGTCCTTGATTCTTGGCCATCTGGAGGATGGTCCTCAACTAGCTCAGTCCTACCCTCACAATAATATCTTTGCTTTCTCTTCCTACCTTTAGAAACCTTCCAAAAACCTAATTTTTGAATGTGCTTTTGGCTAACTCTTAACTTTGGATTTCACAAAAAATAGGACAATTGAGAAGAGTCAACAGAGATGACAAAGCATGGCAAATTTTGAGGTATACTGAAAATATATTTTATATTTTGGGCTGCCGTTTGGCATTCATGATTAACAAATGTCTTTGGCAATTTTATATAGTGACTATTTACCTCTTTCCTTTGCTCCTCACAAATCTTTGCATATTTACCCACGTGATTATTCAGATTCAAAACATTGCTCTTTATCTGCAGAAATGAAATGAAAATAGAGCAATTGTAATAAAGTATAATTAGAACAAAGTTATGCCAAGATTACTTTCACATTTTATAAATACTATTGTTGGTAGTAAGGTCTGCAGAGATGAGGAGAAAAAAACTGTTCTGGAATCTCTGACCATTCTGTGTAGTTTTACATTCCTGTCCCATGCAGAGAAATGGTCATAATGTTATGAACAGGTTACAATAGGTTTACAGCAACCGACAAAGCAAAGAGCCACCTTTCATGCACAAGGCAGGCTTTAGTTCCATTAGAGTCTGTGGTGCATTAAATTAAAAAAGTTAAATATAATTAGATATATTTGTATGTAAACTTGTAAAAGACAAAATGCACATACATCTGAATTAAATGCTCTACCATACCGAAAGATCAGGGGCGGGATTCTCCATTAGCCGACGCTGAAATCGGGAAAGGCGATTGGGCAGCCATCTTGCCACGCACCCCGGTGACCGCCCACCATGGCCTGTGGTTGCACAGTGACACTGGCCGTATGGGTGACCCACCCCACCCCTGCCAACCAGGCGCTGGCAGGGCACCATGCGGCCCACCTAAGGGCAAAACCCATGGTAGCCAGACGTGGCCGCAGAGTGTACCATTGGCATGGGTAGGGCCAGTTACTGGTACTGCCTGTCAGCAGGGATGGGTGCTGGGGGCAGAAGCCCCTGCAATGTCGGGCACCTACAGGGCCAGGGGTGTGGAGGGCAGAGTGCCAGGGGGAATGGCTGGTGGTGGCGTAGGGATGGGAGAGGAGGAAGGGTGAGGGTGGGAAGTACTTGTGGTCAGGGGCAGCAGTGCAGGCTGGGGCCACCATGTAGCTCAGTGGACCTGGCTGGGTATGGGGTATGCACCATGCTAACATATGTGCCTTTCACCCCCTGCAGACAATGGCTATTTGAATCCAACCGGGAAAAGTGTCCTTCATTCTGGCCTCTGCAGCCTTGCAGGGATGCACTGAGACAGTACGAGCAAGAGCTGCTAGAGGCTGACCCTGCAGCTGCAGAGCATGCCCCAGAGAAACAGGAGTGAGCCGGTCAGGATTGAGAGTTGGCTGTCCAACAGGCTGAGGAGGAAATGGGAAGGAGACACCACATGAGGCCTCGTGTGTACCGGCAGCACGTGCCATTCGAGGACCTGATGAACCGGCACGCTGTTGAAAACTCCAGCTGAGCAGGGGGATCGTACGGCACATTTGCAGGATCATGGCGCACTTGGCACCGCGGGGATATGGGGGAGGATACCCGCTCCCAGTGGCCATCAAGGTGATGGTCACCAAGGGGTACTTCCAGGCAGTGAGTGGAAACGTGTCCGGGATGTTGCAGACTTCGGTGCACAGGTGCACCCACGTCGTCCATGAGGCCCTGTATGCCCGGTCGTCACAAATTCAATGTGACCCAAGCCCACCAGGATGCAAGGGCAGCGGGGTTTTCAGTCATCGCTGGGATGCCTCAGGTAAAGGGAGTAATCAATGGGATGCATATTGCCTTACAAGCACGGGGACAGGCACAGGAGGCTGCACAATGTGTGCGCCTGGGCCTAATTGCAACCCATTTCCCTCACTGGGAGCGAGGCCAACACCACGGATACCCCATCTCCCTCCCTCTAGCTGACCACCATTTATTGTGAAACGGTGAACATTTTTGGACAGGTTTGTGCCCTAGCCCTTAACGCTAGGTGTCCCAGGTGGCGTGGTGCCGCACTGTTCTGCCCGCTGCCCATCAGATGCGCCATGGACAGGAGACATGACGAGAGTGTCTGAGGCGCTGTGGTATTGCGGCAGCAATCTTTCGGGAGTCACCAGCTACGCGCCCCATCACATCCTCCCTCGGGGTGCTGGATGGCCCCTGAGCTATTCCTTAGAAAGGGGGTGGTGCGACTGGAGCTAACCACCGTGGGTCCCCCGCCACCTGGAGGCCTGCTACCTTCACAACCAGGGTCTTAATGCTCAGCACAGGGAGTGGACCTCCTCCCCCCAGTGACTGTGCCACCTCCCTGTGACTGGCTCAGGTCGGCCAGCGCCTAGGCAATGCCGCCGAGGCTCTCAGCCATAACCCATCATGACTGGGCCAAGCTCTGGAGTGCCGCTGCAATGTCCAGGTGACTCTGGTACATGGCTGCCTGTGGCAGGGCAGTACGGTCCTGTGTCTCGATCACCGCCCGTATAGAGACCTTGGACATCCTGATCCATGGCCAATAGCCCCCACCCTGAGGTGTTGACCTGGGTGGCACGCATTGTCTGCACTGCCCCTGCAGGCGGATGGACTCCTCCACTGCCCCTGCAGGCGTTGAATGTTTGCTGACAGCCCCTTAGGGCTCCTCTGGCTCACGTCTGCATCTCCACTATCGACGGGACCACCCTTTCCAGAAGCTGGTAATCCTACTGGACGGCAGCAAGTCTCTGGGGTCAGACCACCCTCTTGACTGTCCACCCCCTCGGGGGTTCCTACCTCCACCTGATGTATCGCAGCACACATGTCATGTGCACTAGATAGTGCCCCAGGAACCTCTTCACTATTATGCCCAACTGAGGCGAGTGTCTCTGGGAAGGTGGAGGGTGTAGTCTCTGGACTGGTTCTCTGGGGTGTCTCAGGCTGCGGTTCAGGGGCTCTCAGCGCTTCCGGTTCCTCGGCTTCGAAAGTATCCACTTGGGGGCCGGGGGGGACACCAGAAGGGCCCACCTCACCGCCAAAGGATCCTGCAAGTCACAAGGCATGATTGGATCGAGGTTTGGGGTGGTGGTGGTGGGGGCATGTGGGGGTGGAGCTCCACATGGCATGGGAAACAGCAACTCAGCTAGGCACACTTGCTCGCTCGATGCCAACCTCCGCCTTGGTGACTGCCCTCTCTCCGGACCCACCAACCAGGTCCAGTGCCCACTGCGGTGAAGTGCCGCAGACCTGGTGGTCCTCCTCCGATCTTCTCTCTCCTGGCGCTCATGCACCGCCATCTCATGATGGGGAGGGGTGGCACAGTGTTAAGCAGTTGGATGCATGCAGCTTAGGTGGGCAGCTGGTGGCCTTTGTGTCCAGGGCACCTAGCCATGGTGGCCGGTACGGGTGCCGACATGTGTTGCAAGGTAGGGTGAGCACGCTCTGCCGGCAGGCGGGTGGGACTTAGTGCTGCTCACTTACCCTGGATGGTGAGTGGCTTGGGCGGGAACTTGTCGGTATCTGCTGCCTTTATCGATCTAGATGGTAGAGGTTCCATCTGAGGAGGCTTAGTGTGTTGCTGCACTGCATCTTGCAGATGATACACAATGCTGTATCAGTGGTGGAGGGAGTGAATGTTTGTGGCTGGGAGTACCAGCCAAATGGGTTGCTTCGCCCTTGATGGTTTCAAGGTTGTAGCTGTACTCATCCAAGCAAGTGGAGAGTACTCCGTCACAATCCTGATTTGCACCTTGTAGATAGCGGACAAGCTTTGGGAAATCAGGAGAGTTACTTGTCATAGGATTTTTAGCCTCTGATCTTCTATTTATATGGCTAGTCCAGTTCAGTTTCTGCTTAATGGCAATCCACATGATGTTGATAGTGAGGGATTCAGCAATAGCAATGCCAGTGAATGTCAAAGCGCAATGGTTAGATTCTCTCTCTTGTTGAAGAAGATCATTGCCTGGCACTTGTGTGGCTTTAAGGTTACTTGCCACTTCACAAACCAATAATGTGCATTGTCCAGCGACCTTGCTGTATTTGGACATGGACTGCTTCAGTATCTGAGGAGATGCAAATGGTGCTGAACAATGCACAGCGAACATCCCACTTCTGATGGAATGAAGGTCATTCATGAAGCAGCTGAAGCTGGTAGCGCTGAGGACGTGACCCTGCAGTAATGTCCTGGAACTGAGATGAATAACCTCCAACAATCACAACCATCTTCCCTTGTGCTAGGTATGACTCCAGCCGGTGGAGAGTTATATCCTGATTCAAATGGACTCCAGTTTTGCAAGTGTTCCTTGATGCCACATTCAGTGAAACGCTGCCTTGATATCAAGGACAGTCACTCTCCCCTCATCCATGGAGTTCACCTCTTTTGTCCATGTTTGAACCAAGACTGTAAAGAGGTCAGGAGATAAGTGACCCTGGCAGCATCCAAACTGAGCGTTACTGAGCAGGTTATTGCTAAGGATGTGCCACCCCAGAGCTGTTGATGACCCATTTCATAATTATACTGATGATTGAAGAGACTGATGGGTCAGGAATTGAACAGGTTGGATCTGTCCGGCTTTTTGTGCACAGGATATACCCGGGCAATTTTCCACATTGCTGGACAGATGCTTGTGTTGAAGCTGTACTGGAACAGTTTGGCTGGGGGTATGGCAACGTTTGGTGCACAAGTCTATTGCCGGAACATTGTCAGGGGCCACAGCCCTTGCATTATTCAGTGCCTATCTCGGAGTGAATTGAATTGGCTGCAGAATGATAACTGTGAGAATGGGATCCTCCCGAGCAGTCAGAGATGGATAATCCACTTTAGCCAGGATTTAATTACATCTGCGCCTTGATCAAGGTATCTTTCCAATAATGTTGCTTCACAAGAAGAATATACTGGGCTTGACTTTCCATGTGCTGTCCTATGGGAGATAAATTGTCAAATACTGTATGTAAACACGTGCACAAAACTTACTGAAGATTTGATGTCTTTCGCTCTATTGGCATACTTTAGAGTATTATATGTGTCCTCATAAAACAAAGAAGATGGACTGATAGCAGCTATCATTATCGTCTGGCAATTTCCTCCCAGAGAGTCCTTCAATAGTCGTGTTAATTTACTATTCCTGTATGGAATATGTTGGTTTTTTCTCTGGAAAAAAAAAAGACCCAGTCAAGTTACTTAGAAAAAATTCCCCATAATATTAAGCATAGTCTTTTCTTGAAAAGAAAGATCTCGTTCAACGTGAAAATATTTACATGCACAACATCTAATTAAATCAAAATTCTACAAGTCTCTTAAGCAAATGAGCAACAAGCACTAGTTGGTAGAGTCTGCCCATATTTGGGGGCTTCAGAGCATGTTTCAACTCTCAGTACGAAGTTGGAGAGGATTTGATTGCTTTTTTCCCTCTGACAACTCGTGTTCAACAGGCAGTGATAATTGTTACTAATTTGATGTGCTGGAAATTAAACTTGGCAAGTTGATAAGAATTACATTTCAGTGGGAATAGTTAAGATAGGATAATGCAGGGCAGCCGATAGCACTCTTGCCTCAGAGTCATATGTCATGTGCTCAAGTCCTCGCCAGGGCTTGGAAACGTAATGCAAGACACGCAATGTAATATTGAGAAAGTGCTTTGGCAGGAGACATTGCACAGTGGCTCCACCTGCCTGTTTAGGCGAACATAAAAGATCATAAGACATTATTTGACGAGGAGCAGGTGACTCTGCAATGCCCTGGCTAAATTTCTTCTCAACAGAGACGACAATGTAAAAGTAATTCATGAGTGTGGTTTGGGGATCACACACACTCAGTGATCAATCGTCCTCATAAATGGCCTAGAAAGTTGTTCCATTGAAAATAAACCATGTTAAAGTACAGAAGTGAAGGAAAACAAAATCAGACAGATCCATCAGCTCTCGCACTGCGCAAGATTGTAAGATTTGGGGAATTTCGGCCCACTTGAGTTTGAAAAATCTTCCCCAATATCATCTCGGAACTAGTGTCCAAGCTGGGAGAAATGATTCACAAAATGGTTAACCAACAACCTGATGTAGGTGTACTCACACAATCATATTTATCAGTTAACATCCCTGATGCACCATCATTCTCGAATGTGCCAATTCCACTGGAAAGACAGATCCACCAAGGTATGCAAATGGCCCTGGGAATCCTCAGCATTAGTTGTGAACCTCATGAAATCTGACTGCTTCAAATCAAAAAGTTCAAGGAAAGCTGTTGATCATCACAACTGAGTTTGCATTTCATTTTTGAAGAAATAATGAAAGCAATATTTTTTTTCCATAGGCGTTTACAGCACAAAATGATGCCATTTGGCCCATCGTGTCCACTCCGGTCAGTAAAGATTTGACTAGACGAATCCCATTTTCCAACTTTTGGCCCATAGCCCTGGAAGTTACAGCAGTGCGAGTGAATATCTGACTACATCTGTAATAATGAGAGAGATTCTGACTCAACCACCCTTTCAAGCAGAGTTCCAGACTCTTACCACATTGGCTGAAAAAATTTCTCCCCAAATCCCTTCTTCGCCTTCTCTAACTTACCTTGAATCTATGCCCACTGGTAATTGACCCCTTTACTAATGGAAAAAGTGCCCTCCTAACTATGACCCTCATAATATTATTCATCTCTATCAGCTCACATTCACTGCTCCAAAAAAACCAGCCCCAGCCGATCCAATCTTTCCTCATACTCAGACCTTCCAGCCCAGGCAGAATCCTGGTAAATATCTTGTGCATACTCTCCTATGCAATAATATTCTTCCCAGAATATGGTGACCAGAACTGCATGGGGTACTCCAGTTGTGTCTTAACCAGCATTTTACTTCTCTACACTTGTATTCTACACCTCAGCTGTTGATAGCATATGCCTCCTTAACCACATGAGCTCCATGCCCTGTCACCTTTGGGGATCTGTGGATATGCACTCCAAGGTCCCTGTTATCTTCAGTGCTTTCCAGGGTCCCACCATAGTGTAATCCTTTGACATATTAGTCCTCCCAAGTGCACAACCTCACATCCTCCCGGGTTGAATTCAATTTGCCACTGTTCTGTCCACCTGATCAGTTCATTGATATCCTCCTGCAACCTTTGGCTATCCTCCTCACTTTGACCGTCCTACCAATTTTCATGTCATCCACAAACGTCTTGATCATACCCCTACACATTTAAGTCCAAATCATTAATGGAATACCACAAACAGCAAGGACCTTCGCATCATGCTCTGCAGAGCTCCATGGAAACCAGACCACCAGTCACAGAAACATGCCTCTACCGTCATCCTCTGTTTCCTGCCTCTCAACCAATTTTGGATCCAATGTGCCACTTTGCCATGGATCCCATGGGCCCTTAACGTTTGACCAATTTGCCATGAGGGTTCTATCAAAAGCCTTGCAAAAGTCCATATAGACCATATCAATGCCACACCTTCATCAACACTCCTGATTACCTCCTCAAAAAACAAAGATTAATACTGTGAAACATAGCTTTCCTGTAACAAATCCATGCTAACTAATCAGTGTCCATCAAAGTGCAGATATATTCTGTCCCTTGGAATTCCCCACATCTGAGGTTAGATGGACTGGCCTCTAATTTCCCAGTCTATCCCTACCTTCCCTTTTTAGTAATGGGGCAATGTCAGCAGTCCACCTGCACAGGTACATAACCTAGTAAGGCTGAAGACCTTCAATGTGCGCCACCCAAACCAGCTTGGTAGTATCACCAATGTCCTGAAGGAGATAGCCACACAGACCAGACTTAAGCTAGGTGGAAAGCATATCAGTTATTAAAATACTTGATTTCATATTTATGTTACGTATTGAAAATTAATTTATTGAATGTGCTGAAACCCTAGGATATCATCTAAACAGCAGCTCTTGATGGCACGTAACTACACCTTGCAAATTACAAAATTATGAGAAAGGAACCATCTTCATAGAATTTACAGTGCAGGAGTCTGCACCAGCCCTTGTCGAGAGCACCCTACTTAAGCCCACACCTCCACCCTATCCCTGTAACCCAGTAACCCCAGCTAACCTTTTTGGACGCTGAGGGCAATTTAGCATGGCCAAGCCACCTAACCTGCACGTCTAGAACTGGCCCAACACCGACAATCAGCTTAAATGGCCATCTCTCGAGCCAACATCCAGAATCATATTGTAATGGCTTTTTTGGGGGACTCTTAATCCACGTAACTTTGTGTGTGCAAGTGAATCTCTTGGATGAATGTGGAAGTGTGAATTCAAGCTTTTTAAAAATAAAAAAACATTTATCAGCTGCAAGGACAATAAATGTCATCTCCTTTTCTTTTAAAGCTGACAAGAAAATCGGTGTGTGCCTTTTACAGTTCACAGAGGTTAAACATTTGTTGAATTGGTAAATACATTGTTTTTTAATAAATATTTATTGCTGTCAACCGAGCGATGGATAGAAGGGATCCAGTCCATCCCATCTTACTTGGCTATAACAATCTACAAGCAATCAACTACAGACACATATGCCCATGATAGCACCAGTCGAAATGTAGATCTGACCGTCTTTAAGATGACAATATGGTTGTGAAATTTGCTGATGACACAAAGACAGTAAATTACAAAAAGGACATGAGACATATAGACATAGAATCTACAGTGCAGAAGGAGGCCATTCAGCACATCGAGTCTGCACCGGCCCGTGGAAAGAACACCCCAAACTTCCACCCTATCCCCGTAAGTCCACCTCACCTTTTTGGACACTAAGGGCAATTTAGAGTGGCCAATTCACCTAACCTGCATCTTTGGGCTGTGGGAGGAAACTGGAGCACCCGGAGGAAATCCACGCAAACACGGGGAGAATGTGCAGACTCTGCACAGACAGTGACCCAAGCCAGGAATCAAACCTGGGACCCTGGTGCGGTAAAGCAACTGTGCTAACCACTGTGCTACCACGCTGAGGAGACTATAATAGGTTATAGGAGTGGGCAAAGATCTGGAAAATGGAGTACATTGGCACGAAGAATAAAATAATTATCTAAATGGTGACACATCACGGAGCAGAGATCTGGGTGTCCAATGGCATGAATACCAAAGGCAGGTACAACAAGTAATTAGGAAAGTTAATATAATGCCATTAATTGTGAGAGAAAGTAGTGTAGTTATGCTTCAGTTGTATATGGCATTTGTGAGACCATATCTGGAATATGGTGTACAGTACTGGTTTCCTTCTACAAGGAAAGGTGTAAATGCGTTAGCAGTCCAGAGAATGTTTACTAGATGAATACCTGGAATGGGTGGATTGTTTTATGAAGAAAGCTTGGGCAAGATAGGCTTGGATTGGATTTGTTTATTGTCACGTGTACCGAAGAACAGTGAAAAGTATTTTTCTGCGAGCAGCTCAACAGATCATTAAGTACATGAGAAGAAAAGGGAATAAAAGAAAATACATAATAGGGCAACACAAGGTGCACAATGTAACTACATAAGCAACGGCATTGTGTGAAGCATCCAGGGTGTAGTGTTAATGAGGTCAGTCCATAAGAGGGTCGTTTAGGAGTCTGGTAACAGCGGGGAAGAAACTGTTTTTGAGTCTGTGCGTATTCTCAGACTTCTGTATCTCCTGCCCGATGGAAGAAGTTGGAAGAGTGAGTAAGCCGGGTGGGAGGGGTCTTTGATTATGCTGCCCGCTTTCCCCAGGCAGCGGGAGGTGTAGATGGAATCAATGGACGGGAGGCAGGTTTGTGAGATGGACTGGGCTGTGTTCACAACTCTCTGAAGTTTCTTGCGGTTCTGGGCCGACTGTTGCCATACAAGGCTGTGATGCAGCCCGATAGAATGCTTTCTATGGTATATCTGTAAAAGTTGGTAAGAGTTAATGTGAACATGCTGAATTTCCTTAGTTTCCTGAGGAGGTATAGGCGCTGTTGTACTTTCTTGGTGGTAGCGTCGACGTGGGTGGACCAGAACAAATTTTTTGAGATGTACACCCCTAGGAATTTGAAACTGCTAACCATCTCAGCCTCGGCCCCGTTGATACTGACAGGGGTGTGTACAGTACTTTGCTTCCTGAAGTCAATGACCAGCTCTTTAGTTTTGCTGGCATTGAGGGAGAGATTGTTGACGCTGAACTACTCCACGAGGTTCTCGGTCTCCCTCCTGTATTCTGACTCGTCGTTATTCGAGATCCGGCCCACTATGGTCGCATTGCCAGCAAACTTGTAGATGGAGTTGGAACCAAATTTTGCCACGCAGTCGTGTGTGTAAAGGGAGTAGAGTAGGGGGCCCGGTATTGAGGACTATTGTTGAGGAGGTGTTGTTGTTCATTCTTACTGATTGTGGTCTGTGGGTCAGAAGGTTGAGGATCCAGTTGCAGAGTGAGGAGCCAAGTCCGAGGTTTTGGAGCTTTGATATGAGCTTGGCTGGGATTATGGTGTTGAAGGCGGAGCTGTAGTCAATAAATAGGAGTCTAATGTAGGAGTCCTTGTTGTCGAGATGCTCTAGGGATGAGGGTAGGGCCAGGGAAATGGCATCTGCTGTGGACCGGTTGTGGCGGTATGCGAATTGCAGTGGATCAAGGTGTTCTGGGAGTATGGAAGTGATGCGCTTCATGACCAACCTCTCGAAGCACTTCATTACGACTGAAGTCAGGGCCACTGGACGGTAGTCATTGAGGCACGTCGCCTGGTTCTTCTTTGGCACCAAAATGATGGCAGTCTTCTTGAAGCAGGTGGGGACCTCGGAGTGGAGTAGGGACAGGTTAAAGATGTCTGCGAACACCTCTGCCAGCTGGTCCGCGCAGGCTCTGAGTGCATGACCAGAGATCCCGTCTGGGTCCGTTGCCTTCCGAGGGGTCACTTTCAGGAAGGCCGATCTGACTTCGGAAACGGTGATGGTGGGTATGGGCTGCTGGGGCACTTGACAGCGGATTGTTGTTTCCTGCTCGAACCCGAGCATAGAATGCATTGAGTTCATCGGGTGGGGTGCACTGCTGCCGGAGATGCTGCTCAGCTTCGCTTTGTAGCCCGCTATGTTGTTTAGTCCTTGCCACAACTACTGAGTCTGTCTGTGACTCTAGTTTGGTTTGATATTCTCTCTTGGCATCTCGGATGGCTTTGCGGAGGTCGTACCTGGATTTCTTGTATAGGTCAGGGACGTCTGACTTGAACGCCTCAGACCTGTCCTTCAGTAGGGAGTCAATCTCGCGATTGAGCCACGGTTTCAGGTTGGGGAACATACTTACTGCTTTCTTTGGCACGCAGTCGTCCACACATTTGCTGATGAAGTCTGTGACGGTGGCTTGTATTCATTGGAGTTTAGAAGAGTAAAAGACAATTCGATTGGAACCTTGAAGATCCTGAGGGATCTTGACAAGGTGGATGTGCAGAAGATGTTTCTTATTGTGGGAGAATCAAGAACTGAGGGGAGGGGGGGTGTCACAGTTAAAAAATAAGGGTTGCTTATTTTGGAGTGGAGCATTTCTTTCGCTCAAGAGGGTTGTAAGCCTTTGGAACTCTTCCTCAAAAAGCAGTGGAAGCAGAATCTTTGAATATTTTTAAGCCGGAGCTGGATAGATTCTTACCAAGGGGGTGAAAAGTTATCAGGGTAGGCAGGAGTGTGGGGTCGAGGTCACAATCCGATCAAACGTGAGCTGATTGAATGGTGAGAAGGCTTGAAGGACCCTACTCCTGATCCTAATTCATATGTTCGGATGTACAGACTCTTTCCATAACGAGGACACTGCCCATCACAGAGTGCCATTGCCATGCTGCTTAGTAGGACTAAAAACAAAGTAAGCAACACAAATTTTAGCACCCAAGAAGACTGTGAGATCCACCAGAAGAAGCAGAATTATATACAACCACAATCAGGCCTCCATCAGGAGCAGCAGAATTATATACAACCACAATTAGACCTCCATCAGGTGCAGCAGAATTATATATAACCACAATCAGGCCTCCATCAGGAGTAGCAGAATTATATACAACCACCATCAGGAGCAGCAGAATTATATACAACCACCATCAGACCTCCATCAGGTGCAGCAGAATTATATACAACCACAATCAGGCCTCCATCAGGAGCAGCAGAATTATATACAACCACAATCATGCCTCCATCAGGAGCAGCAGAATTATATACAACCACAATCAGGTCATTTGGCCAGAAAGGTCTCTGCTGTCATTTAAGATCCACACAAGCCACCCGTCCCAGATTTTCATCAAATTCTATTTGCATACTCTTCTATTTCTCTCTGCCACTTGTGTGTATCTAGCTTTCCGTAAGTGTATCTGCCTCTTGTGTGTATCTAGCTTTCCGTAAGTGCATCTATGTATTTTGCCTCAACTACGTCTTTTGGTAGCACATTCCACAATTCTCACTTATTTTTCAGTATAATAAAATATCTTTAAATTTCTTATTGGATTTGCTTGCGACTAGCTTACATTTTTAACCTATACTTTTGCGTTCCTCCAGTAGAAACAAGTTTTCTATTTCTATCCTATCAAATCCTTTCATTATCTTAAAAGACCTCTATCCTCAGAGCGCTGGGTCCCAGGTTCGATCCTGGCCCTGGGTCAATATCCGTGTGGAGTTTGCACATTCTCCCCGTGTCTGCGCGGGTCTCACCCTCGCAATCCAAAACAATGTGCAGGGTTGGTGGATTGGCCATGCTAAATTGCCCCTTAATTGGAAAAAAAATGGATACTCTAAATTAAAAAAAAGACCTCTTATCAAGACCTATAGATTGAATCACTCAACCTTCTAATTTCGAGATATAAACGTTCAGCTTTTCATGAAAGAATATCCTCCCTAGTTATTATGTTTGTGAATCTTTCTCAACAATGCTTCATCACTTTTACAATATGGGGCCCAGAAGAATGCACAAGTATCAACATACTCAACAATACAGAAGATTGGACAAGTATATCCTATCTAGGAAATATTAATCTGACTCATTCCCACTATATCTCACTCTTCCCAATCAGGAAAGTGATGGAAGGAGCCATAAGCAACAGCAGCTTATCAACAACCTTCTCACTGATGTTGATTTCAGGTTCCGTCATTTGCTTTCAGATCTCAGGCATTATCTTTTGTATCCACATATGGATCAAGTTGGCCTTGACATCAATGTTACATTTTTAAAAATTCATTTCTCGCTTGCACGCTAGACCATTCTTAATTACCTTTGAATCGAGTTCTATAGGCCAGACTAGGTAAGGATGGCAGTTTACAAGATTTTTACAACAATCATTTTTACGACAGTGGTTTCACGATCATCATTAGACTTTCAATTGCAGATTTTTAAAAACAATAATCAAATTTCACATCTGCCATGGTGGGATTTGAACTCGGGTCTCCAGAGCATTACTCTGGGTCTCTGGATTACTAGTCTAGTGACAATATCACTAGAGATGGACAGGGAAGGGATCCAGTCCATCCAATACAGTACAGTATGACACTATAAACCTTAGGTCTATTGGAAAATAGTGAATGACTCCTCCATTCAAGAAAGGTGTGGGAGCTAGAAACCAGAAAACTACAGGCCAGTGAGCCTAACATCTGGCATAAGGATGATGCGAGAATCTATTATAAACAAAGTTATAGCAAGTCACTTCCATAATCGCAATGTAATCAGGCCAAGTCAACATGGCTTTGTGAAACAGAAATTGTATTTGACTAATCCAATTGGAGTTCTTTGAGAACTATAAGCAACGTGGATAACGGTTACGGTGGATTTAGATATTCAGAATATATTTCACAACGTGCAACATCATAAGTTATTACACAAAATAAGATCACAAAATAAGGTGTCGGAGCTCCTTGGATGAAAGGGTTGTCTTATGAGGAAAGATTGGGCTTGTATACAATGGACCTACAAGATGAGAGGTGACCATATTGAAACATGGGGGTCTTGACAGAGTGGATGCAGAAAGGATAACTCCCTTGTCAGAGACAATAACTACGGAACACAGTTGAAATACATTTTTTTCTTCCAGAATCCTGACCCTGTTGTATTCTCTTCCCAAGACAATGATGGAAGCAGGGTCCTTGAATATTAAGTCAGAATTAGATGGATTCCTGACTAACAAGGGGGTACACAGGGAAGTCACATCAAGGCTACATTCAGATCAGCCATGACCTTATCAAATGGTCGAGCAGGCTTGAAGGGTTGAATGGTCTAACTTGTATATTCAAAACCAGTGACACAAAGCACTGAAGGAAGCTCCAGTTTTTTGGTCAGTGTTGATTATCTGATAGCCCCAGTGGAGTAGAGTATTGCAGCTCAATTTCTTACTGTTTTCCTATTGCTCCAGCTGTCCATTTTCTAATTCTACTGCTTCAAATGAGTCTGAAGATTCTTGACAGCTTCATGAGATGACTTTAGCTAATTAATAATACTCTCCCCTTCATGTTCCTTTAAAATAGTTTTGGTTCTTAATTCTCTTTTAGTCCCATTTCAGAACTGCAAAATAATGTCTTTATTAAAATAATCTCGTGAATCATAAGATATTCGACTTAGTACGTCAGAATATTTAAATCACTGGAATGTCTCCAGCACATTTATTTGACTTTCTAATTATAATTGTGCAAACACCAGATTCCCACTGAATTTGAATTAATTCAGTATTTTTAATTAACTGCCCATAGAACATGAAAGTTATGCAGAAAAGTCCTTCCTTCCATTAAGATGTTATTTCGCTCATGTGACACTTCGCAACACGTTCAATTTTCCCATATTAGGTAGTTGATTATTCGGTCATACATTATTTATTCTTTGTAGCATCCACATTTTATTTTAGAAAAAGACAGTCAGAAAATATAATTTGTGACAATGAGATCGCACAGAACTATTTCAAACATTTGCAGGATGTTACTGTTCGCATACCGCAACAGTATTTTATATTTCAAAAGACTGAGGGCTCTTGCAGTGCCAGGAAACACGGGTTATTCAACTCTATTCGTGTTGAATAAGGGGCCTGAATAGGGAACATGCAGCCTAGGCCGCCCATAGCCCCCCCTTTTTTTAAACACCGGGGAGCTCTGCTCGCCGGAATTCCCTGTTGTAGCGAGAGCTCGGGATGCCATTTAAAAATGGCATCTCGATTTCCCGAGGCCCACAAATAAAATCCCCAACCTCCACCCAGCCCAAACAAACGCAACATGGGGGGTCCCAGGCAACCCACCCGCACCCACTAACACCAACGGTGGGCAAACCCAACTCAATCATGCACATGCAAAAAATGCCAGCTTGGTAGTGCCATGGCAGTGTCCCCCTGGCACCTTGGCAGTGCCAGGATGGCACTGCCAGGGTGCCACGGCACCATCCTACCCAAAGGGCATGCAGATGGGGGCATCCTATCTCCTTGGAGACCCCCATGAGTGCCGTTCCGTCTGGCCCCCGTTTGTGGGGACCAGTGCTGAATGGCGCTCGCCCGAGGTGAAGGGACTGAATTCCAAAGCCTCAGGTACTTCGGGATTCTGCACATTAGAGTAAGGCTTATTGCCTCGCTCTAATTTGCAGATTTGGGAAATACTGATCACGCCCATTGTAGGCGGGATTCTCCTTTCAACACCTTGCGATATTGCGGTAAATCTCGCGAGGCGGATCCTGGGAGCGGGGTCTCCCGCCTTCCACATTGCACCACAGCGAGATGCTTTTTTGGTGCAATGTACCCGGAATATCGCACGCAGAGCCTTTTTATTTCTCTTATAAGTAAAAGCACTCATGTTCATTTTATCTCAGTGAGATAAAATTAACCTAAGCAAGATTACAGTAATGGAAAAAGTAATGGCACTGAGTGACAAACCCCCAGGACCAGGGTGTAGAAGGGGCAGCGAGAACATTGCCGATGCCCCAAGTACAATTGTCTTGAGATGCATTGTGGTCTTCACTGATTCAGGAAGCATTTCTTTGGATTGGAAAATTTCACGTTACTCTGCTTTAAAAAATGGCAAGTCTTACAACAGCAGGTTAAAGTCCAACAGGTTTGTTTCAAATCACTAGCTTTCGGAGCACTGCTCCTTCCTCAGGTGAATGAAGAGGTAGGTTCCAGAAACATATATATAACAAAGTCAAAGCTGCAAGACAATGCTTTGAATGCAAGTCTTTGCAGATAATTAAGTCTTTACAGATCCAGAGATAGGGGTAACTCCAGGTTAAAGAGGTGTGAATTGTCTCAAGCCAGGACAGTTGGTAGGATTTCGCAAGCCCAGGCCAGATGATGGGGGATGAACGTAATGCGACATGAATCCAAAGTCCCGGTTGAAGCCGTACTCATTTGTGCGGAACCTGGCTATATGTTTCTGCTCGGCGATTTTGCATTGTCGCGCGTCCTGAAGGCCGCCTTGGAGAACGCTTACCCGGAAATTAGAGGCTGAATGCCCTTGACTGCTGAAGCGTTCCCCGACTGGAAGGGAACATTCCTGCCGGGCGATTGTCACACAATGTCCGTTTATCCGTTGTCGCAGCGGCTGCATGGTCTCGCCAATATACCATGCTTCGGGACATCCTTTCCTGCAGCGTATGAGGTAGACAATGTTGGCCGAGTTGCACGAGTATGTATTCGGCCAACGTTGTCTAACTTCCACTTTTGGTCAATCTGCAGGCCCTTATACTTTCTAACCGGTGATGAATAATAAAAATCTTTATTAGCGTCACAAGCAGGCTTACACCAACGCTGCAACACCCAACAGGCTGGGAATTGCTCTCAATTCACTCCGGCAGAGTGCTGGCTCATTTGCATGCCCTGACTCGCTTACCAAATAGTGACCACTGCCCCCCCCCGGCAACAAAAGTGCAAATTGTACGATACTGTTGCAAATAGGATCAGAGTGCCCCACATAGCAAGAGCTAGCTAGGCAAAACAGGTCAGTGAGCTCTATCATGATGCTTGATTTCCGGCTAAAATATGTATTGAAGCCTGCCAAGGTCTCTTCCATCCTTCTCTTAAGTGGACACTGTCGGCTATAATGGTATAAAGGAACAAATTACCCAGTGCTTCTGCTCTTTAGGCCTGATGGTGCTCAATATCAGAAGCGTTTCTTCCATAATTTCCACTTTTGGTCAATCTGCAGGCCCTTATACTTTCAAACGGTTGATGAATAATAATAATCTTTATTAGCGTCACAAGTAGGCTTACACCAATGCTGCAATGAAGTTACTGTGAAAATCCCCTATTTGCCACACTACAACGCCTGTTCGGGTACACCGACCCGTGTGTACACCCGAAACCCACACAAACAGTGACCCAAGCTGGGAATCGGGCCCGGGTCCCTGGCGCTGTGAAGTAACAGTGCTAACCACTGTGCTGGCAATGACACCCAATCGAGGAAGGTGATGTGCCATCAATGAACATAAGACGAGTAGGGAACGTAACTGAGGCTTTAATAAGCTAAACAGAAAACCTCCTGGCTTCTGATCCTGAACTGGGGCAGAGGCGGAGACCAGCCACCTTTATACCGAGCCCGAGGAGGGGGGCAGAGCTATCAGGCAGTGGCTTACCACATTACATGTAATACAGTAGCAGTTTACCACAAATGTCGCACAGCCTCTACAATGGCTTGGGCTTCCTTTTCGACGGAGGAGTGTCGAATTTCGAGGCATGGAAGGTACGGGAGAAGAAAGCCACGGGCCTGTCCGCCTGGTTAAGGGTAGCGGCCAGAGCAAAGTCCGACGCATCGCTCTCCACCTGGAACGGAATGGACTCGTCCACAGTGTACATCGCGGCTTTGGCAATATCTGCCTTGCTGCGGTTGAAGGGCAGGCGGGCCTCAGCCGTCAGGGGGAAAATAGTGGATTGAATAACTGGATGGGCCTTGTACGCATAATTGGGGACCCACTGGGCATAGTAAGATAAGAACCCCAGGCATCTCTTCAGGGCCTTGGGGCAGTGGGGGAGGGGGAGTTCCAGGAGGGGGCGCATGCGGTCGGGGTCGGGCCCTCGGACTCCATTTTCCACAACGTAGCCAAGGATGGTTTGGCGGGTTGTGCGGAAAACGCATTTTTCCTTATTGTAGGTGAGGTTCAGGAGTTTAGCGGTGTGGAGGAAGTGCCGGAGGTTTTCGTCATGGTCCTGCTGGTCATGGCCGCAGATGGTGACATTATCTAAGTACGGGAACGTGGCCCGTACTGGTGAACCATTCGGTTCATTTCTCGTTGGAAGACCGAGACCCCATTGGTGACGCCGAAGAGAACCCTGAGGAAGTGGTAGAGGTGGCAATCTGCCTCGAAGGCAGTGTTTCGGCGGTCCTCCGTGCGGATAGGGAGCTGGCGGTACGCGGACTTCAAGTCAACTGTGGAGAAGACTCGATACTGCGTAATCTGGTTGACCAGGTCAGATATGCGGGGGAGGGGGTACGCATCGAGCTCCGTATACCGGTTGATGGTCTGACTGTAGTCGATGACCATCCGGTGCTTCTTCCCTGTCTTGACGACCACCACTTGGGCTCTCCAGGGGCTGGTACTAGCCTCAATGATCCCCTCTCGTAGGAATTGCTGGACCTCCGATCTGATAAAGGCCCTGTCCCGGGCACTGTATTGTCGACTCCTAGTAGCAACGGGCTTACAGTCTGGGGTGAGGTTAGCCAAGAGCGAGGGTGGGACGACCTTAAGGGTGGCGAGGCTACAGACGGTGAGGGGGGGGCAGGGATCCACCGAACTTTAAAGTAAGACTTTGGAGGTGGCACTGGAAGTCGAGCCCCAGTAATAGGGCAGCGCAGAGATGGGGAAGGACGTAGAGCTTAAAGTTAGTGTACTCTACGCCTTGTACCGCAAGGGTCGCGACACAGTACCTCCGGATTTCTACTGAATGTGATCCGGAAGTCAGGGAGATTTTCTGGGTCGCGGGTAAAATTGGGTGGGAGCAGCGCCTTACCGTATCTGGGTGTATGAAGCTGTCTGTGCTCCCGGAGTCGAAAAGGTAGGCCGCCTCGTGCCCGTTGATCCGGACGGTCATCCTAGATTCTGTCAGGTGATGAGGCCGGGACTGGTCGAGCGTGATGGAGGTGAGCTTCGGAAGGTGATGGGTAGGCCAGTCGGAGGTAGCGGCGGCCATCGTACAACTGGGTGAGCAGGGCTCCCGGGAGGCTGTGGAGTGGTCCCAAGATGGCGGCCCCCATGGGTCATGCGTGGCGGGCGAAATCGGAGATGGCAGCGCCCACGGGTCGCACATGGTGGGTGGTGCGGCAGTTGGGGGCGGCCCCGACAAGCAGCGCTGCTGGACCTAGGAGTTTTAGGGAGAGATTGGGCCTGGCAGGCTTCCGCAAAGTGGCCCTTCCTCTCACACCCGTTGCAAGTCATGTTCCGTGCAGAGCAGAGTTGTCTGGGATGCTTACCCTGGCCGCAAAAGTAGCACTTCGGGCTTCTGGCGTTGGCGGGCTGATGCGCGGCACAGGCTTGCACTGCATTCGAGTCGGATGATGGCGGTGCCCACGAGGGTGCCGCGTGGTCGGAGGTGGAGCCCTCCATGTTCTGGAAGGCCACCTCCAGCAGGTTTGGGAGCTGCACTGTCTCTGGGAGGCCGAGTATACCCCCTTCTAGCAATCGCTGGCGGATGTAAGTGGATTTAATGCCTGCGACATAGGCATCCCTGATCAACAGCTCCTTGTGTTGGGTAGCCGATACCGCCTGGCAAGCACAGTTCCGGCCGAGTACCCGCAAGGCACGCAGGAATTCGGCTTGTGATTCCCCAGGGCGTTGTCGCCTCGTGGCAAGAAGGTGCCTAGCATACACCTCGTTCACAGACTTTACATATTGTCCCTTCAGCAGCATTATCGCCTCCGTATACGAGGGAACGTTGCTGATGAGAAGAAAAACTTGCGTGCTCACTCGTGCGTTGAGTATCTGCTGCTTTTGGAGGCCAGTGAAGTCTTTGGTGGAGGATCTGAGGTACGCTTCGAAGCAGCTTAGCCAGTGCTCGAATGTTGCAGTGGCGTCGGCTGCCTGTGGGTCCAGCTCCAGGTGATCAGGCTTGAGCAATGAATTCATCTTAGAAGTTTAGCTTATTAAATTGATGTGCCAGACGAGCAGTGAACGCAACTGAGGCTTTAATGAGCTAAACAGAAAGCCTGCAGGTCTCTCATCCCAAACTGGGTCAGAGGTGGAGACCAGCCACCTTTATACCTAGCCTGAGGGGAGGTGGAGCCATCGGGCAGTGGTTTACCACATTACATGTAATACAGTAGCAGTTTACCACAATACACCTATTATATACTACAGTGGTTTACCACAGAAGGGCACCATTCCTGCTTTTCGGTTTGCATCCTTATTCGATAGGTTTGTCTATTCTTACAGCTACCAGGTTTTCTTGCACGTTCGTACCGTAGTTCCCGTGAACAGCACTGACCCTTCATTAGATTGGTGTCTTTTCATGTACTGGTGGCGTGATTGCTGGCTTCGGGTATGCATGGTCCATTTTATCTAAAGAGACGATAGTCTTATTTGGTACTGGTTTCAAACAGTTTTATTAACACTTTATGTCTCCCACAGACAGTATGGAGGCTGTTCATCCTATTCCCTCAGTGTCTAGCACCTGGCTGCTGATGTCACTGTTACACTATTTTCTAATCATTCATTACGATAGTTATTCTATTAATCTCTATAGTGTAATGGATTACGGAATATTGTGGTCCCTCCATTTAAAGACAAGAAAATACAAAAAGCCCTCAATCAATAATAGGTAGTTTACGTTTTTGGGCAGTGGAAAATGTGATTCGGCAACATGCAAAATATGAGTCAGTCACAGAGTTTGTTTATCTAATAAATAAGGTAGGATTTTAATTGGGCTCTACATGGTTCAAAATGATGCTGATAAGCAGAGACAAAAATTGTAGGTTAATATTGCACCTGTCTTATCATGTGTTATCTTGTAACTATTAATATACTGTACAATCTGGTTTGCAAATTGAACCGTTACACAGATTTTCACAGTTTATGAACCTTAAGGGATGGTGCAAGTGATCTTTACTGCTCAATGCAAAATTTACATCATATACAAAAATAAGCCTGTCAAAGTCTTAAATTTAAAAATATATTCTCTATTGCAGGCATTGCAAGAATAACTTCTGTGCCTTGGGTGAAAATTATAATGCTTACATAGTAATGGAGGTAAAAATCAATGATCTCAAGAGACTCGTGATTACATAAGGTCAAGCCGCATGGTGCATGGCAAAAGTTCTCTGTTCCACTTAACAAAATTGTCCTTTTTTATTAATAATCTACTTTGGTGAAAATGGATTTAGTTCCTTTCATCCAAAGGGAATTGGAGACACAAGAACCATTATGTTAATTTGCTCTATGTGAAATTAATAAGTATAACGATTCACATGTTTGTGCAGGAATGGCAGTTTAGCCGTTTACTTACAGCTAAACACAATTTTTGAACATAAATGGTTATTTTATTTTATAATTAGTAATCATAATGACTCACAATTAGAAGTTATCTACATTGGTATTTGAGAGATATTTTGTAGATCGGTTTCAATTAATATAATATAATGCATACTGTCATACAGCAGTAGGCCCAGGTTTGAACAAAGTTATACATAGAAAATAGGAGGAGGCCATTTGGTCCTTCGAGCCTGCTCCACCATTCATTATCATGGCTGATCATCAAGTTCAATACCCAGATCCTGCCTTCCCCCATATTCCTTCAGTCCCGAAAGCCAAATCTAATTCCTTCTTGAAATTACACAATGTTTTCGCCTCAACTACTTTCTGTGGTAGTGAATTCCACAGATTCACCACTCTGAATGAAGAAATTTCTCCTCACCTCAGTCCTAAAGGGGTTACCCCAATCCTCAAACTATAACCCCTAGGTTCTGACTTCCCCACCATTGGGAACATTCTTAAAACATAGAACAGTACAGCACAGTACAGGCCCTTCAGCCCACGATGTTGTGCCGACCATTTATCCTAATCTAAGATCAACCTAACCTACACCTCTTCAATTTACTGCTGTCCATGAGCCTGTCCAAGAGTCGCTTAAATGTCCCTAATGACTCTTAGACTCCACCACCTCTGCTGGCAGTGCATTCCACACACCCACCACTCTGTGTAAAGAACCTACCTCTGACATCCCCTCTATACCTTCCTCCAATCACCTTAAAATTATGTCCCCCTCGTGACAGCCATTTCCACCCTGGGGAAAAGTCTCTGGCTATCCACGCCTCTCATCACCTTGTACACCTCTACCAAGTCACCTCGCTTCCTTCTTCGCTGCAGTGAGAAAAGCCCTAGCTCCCTTAACCTTTCTTCGTAAGACATGCCCGCCAGTCCAGGCAGCATCCTGGTAAATCTTCTCTGTACCCTCTCCAAAGCATCCACATCCTTCCTATAATGAGACGACCAGAACTGGACGCAATATTCCAAGTGTGGTCTAACTAGGATTTTATAAAGCTGCAGCAAAACCTCAGCGGCTCTTAAACTCAATTCCCCTGTGAATGAAAGCCAACGCACCATACGCCTTCTTAACAACCCTATAAACCTGGGTGGCAACTTTTGAGGGATCTATGTACATGGACCTCAAGATCCCTCTGTTCCTCCACACTTCCAAGAATCCTGCCTTTAACCCTGTATTCAGCATTCAAATTCGACCTTCCAAAATGAATCACTTCACATTTGTCTAGGTTGAACTCCATCTGCCACTTCTCAGCCCAGCTCTGCATCCTGTCAATGTCCTGTTGTAACCTGCAACAGCCCTCAACACTAGCTACAACTCTACCAACCTTCGTGTCATCGGCAAACGTACTAACCCACCCTTCTACGTCCTTATCAAAGTCATTTATAAAAACCACAAAGAGCAGAGGTTCCAGAACAGATCCCTGCTGGACACCACTAGTCACTGACCACCAGGCGGAATACTTTCCATTCACTACCACTCGCTGTCTTCTTTCGGCCAACCAATTCTGTATCCAGGCAGCCAAATTTCGCTGTATCCCATGCCCCCTAACTTTCTGAATGAGCCTACCTTGGGGAACCTTATCAAATGTCTTACTGAAATCCATATACACCTCATCCACTGCCCGAACCTTCATCAATGTGTCTCGTCACATCCTCAAAGAATTCAATAAGGTTTGTGAGGCATGACCTGTGCAGGTTAGGTGGATTGGCCATGCTAAATTGCCCTAAAGTGTCCAAAAAAGGTTAGGAGGGTTATTGGGTTACGGGGGTTAGGGTTGAAGTGAGGGCTTAAGTGGGTTGGTGCAGACTCGATGGGCCAAATGGCCTTCTTCTGCACTGTATGTTCTAAGTAACCCAATAACCTGACCTAACCTTTTGGATACCAAGGGGCAATTTAGCATGGCCAAGCCACCTAACCTGCACATCTTTGGACTGTGAGAGGAAACCGGAGCACCCGGAAGAAGCCCACGCAGACATGGGGAGAAAGTGCAAACTCCACACAAGACAGTCACCTGAGGCCAGAATTGAACACGGAACCCTGGAGTGGTGAGGCAGCAGTGCTAAAGATTGGTATTGCGAATAATCCACATTACGACGGAGTTGTCTGTTTCATCAGTTGAAACCAGTAGAAGCAACAACGGTGTAAAATAGGCGGCCAGTTAGTTTTTGCCTGCATCACTACAGGAAAACACTGCAGCCAATTTGTACATTGCAAGGTCTCTAGAAGATAAATAAACAATGAATCTCTTTTGTGTGGTGTTAATCAAGAGGAATATTAGCGAGGGTACCAGAAGAACTGCCTGTTCTTCTTGAATAGCTTCATTGGCTATTTTATATTTACTTTAACAGGAAACAGTCTTTGTCGAATACTTTCCCAGAGTGGCCAATCTGAATCAGGCGATTAATAAGAACACATGAAAACATATGCTATCATTTGATAGAATGATCACTGACTGGATATATAAATTATCATTACTGTTTCTGCATGCAATTCATTTGGGAGAATCAGCCGCACTTATTACTGGCACTACACCCTCTCCAGACTTGTGATCTTGTATGAAAATCAGAGCACGTTGGCTTCCCAGGTTTAAGTTTACTCGCGATAACAAATAGTACTGGAGTACTGCTTTCAGCTACTTAATGTGGAGTTTTGAAAAATTTGAATTAAACACTAGTGGAAATGAATTATTGCGGATTTTACCTAGTCCTACAAATTGTTAATAAGTACTGTATAGAGTTTTACACTCAAATAAGTGATATTTAGTTGATGATGATTTAGGGAAGTCAAAGTTGGAAGTTTCAAGGCTTCCTCCTGGCCAAGGATCTGGAAAAAAATTGAATCAATTTGACCTCTGAACATCCTTCCCTTCCCTCCCACTAACCACTGCATTCCAGAAGCAAAACGCATCTTCAAATTTGGAATGCATGAATTGTGATGTTGGAAATGAATACATTCGGTGTGAATTAAATGTTTCCCCATGTTTACTACAGCTGCAAGCTGTAATCACACAGATCAACTTCAATTTACAGGCACTTATTTACAAAAATAGCTCGGCAAATAAACTTTTGCTAAAATTAATTTATTCCAATAATTAACTTGTGAAACCAACAAATTGGTTTAAAAATAGTTAAACCAATATCAGAATTTTCTGCAATCATTTTATATTGTTTCCATATCCGGCACAATTTTGTTCCACTCTTTCTAATAACTGGATGCATAAATGCTTTATGACAATTAGCATGAGGAAACCCGAGTGACAGCTCGTAAAGAATATTGATAAAAATCAATAAGCTAATTGTGAAACAAAGGGTGTAACACCATGACTCTTTGGACACATCTAAAGTAAACATCCCTCCACATCCATCGCTATACAATTTATTAAAAATTGAACTCAATGAATTTAATTTCAGCAGGACTATACCAGATCTGGGATTCAGTGTAACATTGGATTTGAATTATTGTCACGTGTACCGAGAAACAGTGAAAAGTAGTAACTAGAATGTCCCTAAAGACCAGTTACCCAACACAGTGGCTTCACCACGGTTTAAAATATCTCCTTCTTCTTATGCAAGCTAAAGTTTCATACCTGGTGCTTTGACAACGTAATACTTTGTATACTGGCTGAGAGATTTGTCTCTTTTGAAGAGGGAAAGGATTTTTTTTAATGCTTGTGCAATCAGTGTGAAATGAGACACCAGATTTCACAGGTAAGCAATGATAATGAAACTGATCAGCAAAATGACCCAAATAAAAGTCACATCACAATGACCAGGAATCCAGATTTCATCTTATTAAATCTTGGCTGACTTGCAAAGGAGTAGGTTTCCATCTGTAGTTTCACAGCAAGAAAGGCAGAAAGAGAATAGAGATGTATCCTGCAGCCCAAACTTCAAAACACATTCTAGGTTTTCTCAAAGTCTCAAAAAACATTAAAGTTACATCAGTGAGACCCCTGAGGGGAGGATAGTTTTGGATACAATATTATACACACAATGCAGATTACCATTATACACACAAAACAAAAATCACTGGACTCTGAACTACTAGGGTTAACTAAAAGTATTAGGTGGAGAGGGGGTTTGGAGCATCCAAGATTAACTATGTAAAAATAATTTCAGATACCCAAATTCATTGGCAAATCGAAACAGCTTTTAAAAGACCACACAATTAAATTACATTTGTTCCTGGGATGGCACTGACTCTAGTAAACCGATATTTAGTTAGCATTCCCAGTTTCAGCCCCAGTTCTTCCAAGAAGAATTCCAGTCCTTTTCCTTCAAGAGACAGCAACTTCCATGTAAACAGGGTTCCACCCATGTTACCTTCCCGATATGGCACTTTGTTTTCCAGAACTTTCTCAATTTGCAGATCCGCTTTCGCCTTGGTCTCTGTGCCAAATGGCCTTTTTATGTTAATGTTCTTCCTGTTAGTACTATTTCCAGGACAAAGGTCGCCAGGTCACATGGACCATTATCTTATTAACCAAAAATTACAACTGATTCCTAACAATTGATGCACAATTGATCCTCGTCAAATATTTGCAGACAGTTCTGATTTCCCAAACAATTTTCCTTACTGCTGCTGCTTCTGGGTCAAAGGTTGTCACTATGGATCTTTAATTCAGATGCTATCAGCAAAATCACTATATTTGTTCAATTTAATTTCCCAATTTGAATTGGTGGAAGTTCCTCATCTGGCAGCCTAACCATAAGAAATCATGGTATATAATCTATAGATTAAATAGCAAGATGTGCGAAGCCATATAACTAATATGACTTCTGATTTTGTAATTCTACCGTTGTATATTGTGAAATGTGCAATCTTTATTATCAATGGCAATGGAACTGTATCTACAACTCACAAAGCGGGAAAAAGAGGGACAATCAGGATCCATGTGGAAAAAAGATCAAATGGTGACTTTCATATTAATTTGAATAATACTGTCCCATTTCAAAAAATCATAAAAGATCCTCCATAGTTCTTCTCTGGTCAGCTCAACATAGCTTGTTTTTAAGTTTGAACAGAATTATACAGGCAGAAACTAAGAGGGAATTGACAGTCTCCTGGGGAACTTACCACTATCCTGCTTTTTTCCCACAGATTCATATTTTAACCTGCACTTGAGCAGGCAGGAAGATCACCCGCTGGAAACTAGGTGCTTCATTCAATGTTTGGGCCCTGGTGACAGGATTGGAGCCCATCTGCTATTTTAATCATGGACCTTTGCAGGGAATCCATTGTGGCTTTTCATCAAGCCATCCTATGGGGAAGAAGAGCGGAGATCAGAAATGTCTCAAATAAGGTACGTTCTTACAACATTTTTCTGATTTCCTCATGGAGCTAGGGAGAAGGAGGGATTTTTTGCCTGCCTATTGGTTTAGGGAGCAGTGTTGCCTGGGAGACCAGAAGAACATGTTTTGTTTCTTTTAAAAAGGTCACTTATGTGCACCTCAACAGGAGAATGTGGTCTTAAATTAATTGTCAAAAACAGAACACATCTCAGTAGCACATTAAATGCGATCCGAGATAACCTGCTTAAACCTGGCCTTGCAACCCAATGATTGGCTATTCAAACTAAACAGCAAGTTCCTTTGATTGTTCGTAAAAGGTAGATTCCAAAGTGCAGATCAAGAAGGCGGCTCACCGCCACTTTCAAGGCTAATTAGGGATGGGCAACAAATGTCAGCCTAGCCAGCAACCCTCACATCCTGAGAGGAATACTTTAAAAAAAAAAAAATAAGCACCTTCTCAACCAGTCCTCGCTTGTAAAACCCAAAACAAAATGCCTAGTTATTTGTGATTCCACAATTTGGCAACGCTTGCCGAATAATGTACGCTAATAGCTACACTAACAATCAATTTAAGATAATCAGTTGAGCTCATTTAGGCTCCCTAGAAGTGACATGCATTCATACGTGGGGATCACAGGGATCAGTTCTCTGCAAACAAAAAAATACGTTTAAGCCTCGTGTCTTTTTGCGAATAACCCGGGAAGGATGGGGAGCCTATAATTCTTCATGGTAATGCTTTGGTCAGAGTGGACTTGTCAATCACCAGCACAGTTTTATCCTGTAGTATAAATTATTACAATTGTTTGAAACTTAACAACCTTGCATTTATTCTGATGGTAGGTTTTAGGAAATATCTTAATAAGGGAGGAGAGAGGCAGAGATTTGGGGAGGGAATTTCAGAGCTCAGGGTCTAGCCAGCTGAAGGCATGAAGACCAGTGGTACAGCAAATAACATCAGGAATATGCAAGAGGTCCGAGTTGGAGGAACGTGGAGATTTCAGAGGGTTGTAGGAGATTATAGTAGAAGGGAATGGCAGACAGAGCAGAGATGCTTTAAATGTTGCCAAAAGAAAACAAGCACCGTCTCGGACTTGCAGTGCACATTTTCTTTTGGCAACTGGGTCTTAAAGTATAGCCAGAGTAGTTAACCAGAAAGGTTGTAAGGAGTCTGGAAATTTGAGGCAAACTTGAAAATATGTAGATTTAAGCTTTTCCAGGTCTTTTCTGAAAGTTGCAGATGAAGGAAAAAAGAACAGCAGCCGATTCTGGACAGAAGCAGAGTCTCTTCCCCCCTCCCCCCCAACCCAATGTAGTCCAATGCAGAAACGTGGTCTAGATGTCGGACCAGGATTTGAAGCCATATTTGACAGCAAAATTTACATCCAGATCTTTACCAGAGCTCACAAGGTAGATTGAGGATAGGCTTTGAATCAGAAGGCAGAGAGCATTTAAACTAACAATTTACTTGCAACTTTGGGTAAAATGCCCCAACTGTTAGAATCAGGGGTACTGAAATGTACAGAAGTGAAGATTAAGTGAGGAGAAACAGTAACAGATAGACAAAGTGAAGAACTCCCAGGAGCTGACTGCAATGTAATTGAAAATATGAAAAGTTGTGTCATTTGAAACATGGAAGTCTGGCAATACCTGATCTAAGAGAAACATGAGAGAATATAGGGAAAAATCCCACGAAGGGTTAACAGCAGCTGCCAGGAGAGGATTGTAAAATGCCTTGGTCAAACAGGCTAGCAAACAAAACAGCAGGTCTTTCAAGCCACAATCGAGTGAATTTTAGTATAAAGCTAAAAGCAATATTTCACACCTTCATTGAAGTTAAGTCAGCAGCTGGAAAGGAAAGGATGAGGTTCAGTTGAATTAGGTGACAATTCTAGGTGTGAAATTCTGCTAACATCAGATGAATATGGGAAGCTGGAGACAACATGTCCACGAGAACACAAATTAGATCCAAATCAAAGTCAAAATTATGAGCTGGGGACACAATATGATAACAATAAAACTATAGAAAAGACAGGAATCAAAAGTCACACCACCTTTGAAATCAAAGCATTTTTGAACATCACAAAGGATAGAATGTAATCAGATTTTTGAGATGAGGTCATGTCAAAATGAATATTTAGTCGTGTTAGAAAAAATCAGATTAAAGGTACCTTTTACAATCCAAGTGAAATAAAAGTTACTTTACAATAAAGTCATAAAAACTTAATAACTGTTAGAAAAATATATAAACCCTGAGAAAGGGCAGAGAGGGAACAAGAGAAGCAAGGGGAGTCAGCTTACAGTCAGCTCGGTCATGGGAAAGTGACAGAGCAAAGCTAATATATCTAAGGAAGACCAGAATTTAAAGAGAAGGCAGAGTCGGCTCAGAGACAGCCAGCTCTCACAGCTCGGTACATGGGAAAGATAGATCATAGCAACCGAGCAGAACAGTGAATACATCTAAAGAAGGCCAGATTTAAAAAAGAAGATTGATTGTCAAGTTGGGCCTGAAGGTCCCTTCAACCAACCAGAAGGATCCAGAAGCAAGATCTTTTTACTTTTCTGTAAAGACTGTGATTGCAGCTTTTAAAAGAAAAAATATAATAATAAAATAACTTAAAAGTTTTAACCTGAAGCAGTGGTTATTCCTAAGCCTACTTTACTTACTTAGCAATACAGGACCCAGGACATCGATGCTACAAAGTGGTAAGTAGGTCAAATTCTTCTATGAAGATATGGGTCATACCGGGGGATAACTTGAAAATATAGTTTGACCTGAATAGCACCCATCTAAGGAGTCAGGGAGTGAGAATCCCTGTTCGCCATTTAGAATGTCGGCCCTTTTTGGTATGGGGGACTTCTAAGAATAGTGGTGAGCTTTCAACAACAGGAGCCATCATGGAACATGAAATGTTGAGTACAACCTTGCTTCAACCTCCCACCATATTTTGTCAGTGAGACGAGCACAAGACCTCATGGCAACACTTAGCAATCAGCGACTCACGTTTGAGCCCACAGTGCTGAGTCGATCCTAAAATCCACCACAACAAGCAGCTGCTGATAGATCTTTGGTCCCTCTCTACCAGAAAAGTGATCAGTTTGACAAACAATCACCAAGAGATGCAGGACATAATCAGGGGTAAGCACACAGCTTCTGCTGACTGGAAACTTAACACTGCCTCAAAAGAAACGCAGGTGTCCTGCAGACAGCTTAAGGCAGCATAACGCAGGACATAAGAGAGTGAGTGGAAAGAGTAGAGATCCAACAACTCTGCCATCAACAATGTGTATAGTTTCTTCAGTGCTGTCAGATCGTTTGAATGTAGAAAGCCAGTTGACGGCTGAAAACAAACAAGGCATAGGTGCAGATGGAATCTCTGCCAAAATTCAGAAACATGGCAGAGATACATTCTTGGTACAGCAGTTTCTACCTCGCCTCAATCATCTGGAAAGAGTAGGTGCATGCCAGGGATCTCAGGGCACTGATCTTGACTACATTCACAAAGGCGGACAAGTCAGATTGTGAGGGACTATAGCGGAGTTCCCTGTTGTCTATCATTGCACGAACCTTCCTCAATCTCCTCCACCCAGTGGCTGAAGAGCTTGTTTGAATCTCAGTGCAGTTTTCACCCATCAAGAGGCGCCAAAGACATGATTCTTTGTGCATGGCATATTCAAGAAATATAAAACAAACAGCATCAGCTGTTGCACACGATCTTCTTCAAGCTCACAAAAGCCTTTGACTCTCGTCAATTGCAAAAGGTTTATGGTGCATCTTCTCAAATTTGTCACCAAACCCCACCTTCTCCACGATGTAAGGTTTTCGGGCAATTCGGCCCTTTTTGGACTGCCCAAGGATAAAACCCAGAGACTGTAAACTGGACACTTTTCAGCCAAGGGAACGTAACCAAATGTCCCAGCAGGCTTGGTCCGCTGAGCTGAGTAGGGGCATAGGTATTTACAAACCCCCCCAGGAGCTACAAGGAAGAAGGAGCCAGACAACTAGATAAGATTAAAACACAGACAAAGGGGCATGGTAATGCTGTAAGGGGCCTGCCTGCAAGCAGGACAATGGGATGGTCATAGCCCCATGCAGATGTAAATGACTTGGCCTCCACCAGAGCAGAATCCAATTAACACCCCATCAACATAGCAAGGTGAGAATAGCAGCCATCTCCGGAGCAGCTGGAAGACTTTGAAAATCTTCACAAGAGAGCTTAACCTTGTTATCCCAAAAAGCAGACTGTCTGGGCTCAGTATATTGCGCTGGAAAAGCCCCTTGAAGATAAACGGTAGAAAAAACCAAGTTGGAGGCGGACCTGGGGGAGGTACTCCAATCCTGACAGAAGCCACCGGCAGGAACTTACTGGGTGGAGGGGGCGGAGTCGGCGCCAAATTCAAATCGCGGCAGGTCTGCCTGGCTGGAAGGAGCGGACCTGCGAGGAGAACCCGGAAGCGAACAGCTCTGACCGGCTCAAAGGGGGCGGGACCAGCGGGAACTTTAAACTTGGACCGATACAACGCAAAGGGGGAGGAAAACCCGGAAGTCGACAGCTCTGACCGGCTCAAAGGGGGCGGGACCAGCGGGAACTTTAAACCTTACCAATTCAATGCAAAAGGGGCTGGCCGAACACAGGAAAAGGCCAGGTAAAACGGATATAAAAGGGGCTGTGTTTCGATTGAGGGGCTCTTGGCTTGACCTCTCCACCTTTGACTTGACCTCCTGCAGCCTGTGACTGTAAGTACCCTGCAGCAGCTTGCGAAACTCCCTTGACCTTGATAGTGGTTGAGGCTTTGGGGAAGGGGACTTGATTTGTGTTCTGTGTCATTGCTAAAACTGGGTAACAATAAGATTTTACGTTGTGTCCGTTATAGTACTTTCTGAATAGACTTAGTTTGTGTTAGAGTTTAAGATTTTATTATAATTTCTTCTGTTTGATGATTTTGACCTGGGTTTTGCAATAAACCTTGATTTGCTGATAATTGGAGTCGTTTAAATTCTTCAATCTCTCACCAGCGATCTCTGACCAAGTCATTGTTAAGATATTCCTCACCTTAATTCCGGGTTCGAGAATCTAGGGTCATCTTGAACGATTCACTCAGGACAGGCTGCTGGTTAGGTAATAAACAGCAGTGTCCTATTCTCTCTCTTGGGAAAGCTACTCCAGCGAAGTAGGAACCGGGTGGGTGTTGCACCACCGGCGAGAGAGAGAATCACCTGGGCATTGGTGGGGGTCTGGATATCTGTGTGATATAAGCCTCAGGCTTCCGGTTAGGGATAAACGGCAGGCTTGATTCAGTGCTCTCTTCCGTGGAGGTGTCCCAGTGCGGCATCCCCTGGCCTCTGAAGTTTCAGTGCCAGCTGGAGAGAGACACACACAGATACTCAAACCCCAGATATCGGCCCAGTAGTGGAGTAGCAGAGATGGCACCCTCTACAACGATGACAGGCAAGCTGTGATCCTCACCAATGGAACCACCAGAGACCTCATCTCTGTAAAGGATGGGGTCAAAAGAGATTGCTGTTACACTAACCCTCTTCATTTTCCTCTCTGCAATATTGCTTGAGGTGAAGTGTAGGTTACCTACAGGCATGGAGATAATCTACAGAAGAGTGGAAAATGTTCAATGAATGTCGCCTTCAATCCAGAACCATAATTAGTCCAAACACAGTTATCGAGCTTCTGTCTGCTGGTGACACTTTTGCACTCAATCAAAAACTAAGCTCCAGGTCACTGTCAACTCCTCCAAAGCATATTTAAAAAATGACCCTTTCAACTAAATACCCATAAAACCAAATTCCAAATGGAATTCGACCCAGAGATGTGCAAAGTGATGCATTTGGGAAGGGCAGGCAAAGCAAGAGAATATGCAAAACCTGAGGATATGGAGAGGGATACAGGAAGCGAGAGAACTTGAAGTGCATGTCTACAGGTCCCTGAAGGTGACATGCGGAGAAGGTGATTTGGATGGAGGTATAGAATACAAAAGCAGGGAAGTAATGCGGCTACAGCTGCAATTTCCCATGCAGCTCTGGTCACTACATAACAGAAAGTACATAATTGTTCTGGATGGAGTACAGAGGAGATTTAAAAGAATGTCAGGGTTTGAACATTTCAGCTATACAATGTAAGGTTTTCCTTAGAACAGAGGAGGCAGAGGGATGAAATGATTACGGTGTACAAAATCGGGAAGAGTCTAGATAGAGGAGGCAAAAGAGATCGGTTTCCCCTAGCAGAGAGGTAAATTACAAGAGAGGCACAGATTTAAAGTGATTAGAGGGGACTTGAGGAAAACCTCTTCACTCAGAGGGTGGTGGGTGTCTGGAAATCACTGCCTGGTTTGATGGTGGAGGCAAAAACCACTAACTCATTTAAAAATGCACCTGGATCTGCAACCAAATTGCTATAACCTGCAAGGCTATGGATCAGGTGCTATAAAGTGGGATTAGAATGGGTAACTAGTTTTTCATTTTTTTAGCTAACACAGACACAATGGGCTGAATGGCATCCTTATGTGCTGTTAACTTATAACTATGGTCTTCTTCCAACCAGCTCACTACTCAACTCTTGGAACTTGAACGCTGTAGGGGAATCCCAAAAAGGCAGTGGAAAAGCGATAAAGAACATTCTCAAAGCCTCCCTGAAAACATAAAACATCCCCGCCAACTGATGGAGAGACCTTGGCTTGTGATCAACCAAGATACAGAAGGTTCATTCCAGAAGGTAACAAACACAGAAAGACTTTGTCAGGAACATCCGGGCATGAAGTCAAGATGTTGGAGCTGCAATCTGCGTCAATCCCCATACAGGAACCATAAACCAAATAAATTTACTGAATGACCCCAAAATGAAGGTATCACGAGCAAGATTGTAACATTTACTTGAACACAAATCAGAATCCACATAAATCAAGCATGAATTAACAGGTAAATTATGGTCGATAGGAACTATAAATTACACATGAAATTGCAGATACAATGAAGATGAATTTCACACAACCAGAAGCACCTGCATCACTCCCAGCAGGCTTACCTGCTAAGTTCTGCAATATGCTGTTCTTTATTCACACAGGGTGGGTCAGGAGTCTTATCTGCCAACAGAGTTTCACAGATATGATCGTCAACAGCAAGACATACCCTTCTACATACCAATAAACCCTGAATCATAGTTTGGCCATTTACAAGAATGAGAAATAGGAGCAAGTGGAGATTATACATCTCATCGAGCCTGCTCCTGCCATTCAACAAGATCAATGCTGATCTTCACCTTCAAATCTATGTTCCTGCTCATTCCCTATAATCCCTTGATCCTAAGGCATCAAAAATCTGATCATCTCAGCCTTAAGGTGTGTATTCAATGATTGATATGGACTATCCTCTGGGGTAGAATTCACAACCCCAGGTGAAATAATTTTTCCTCATTCTGAGAACAGCTCTTCAGCATATGTGCGTGCACTGATCGCCCTCTGCTTCAGCTTTTGCTTCTTTACAACAGTAGTTTATTTGACTTCTAATTCTGGCCACATGGCTCGTCTCAGGTTCCTTCATGTGGTACAGCTTCCAGGTCAAGGAACCAGTATTTATTATTAAAATTACATTTGATCCTTTTACAATAAGATACAAACTGTGAGCCCTTTTCAAATATCCTCAAAAACAAATAAGATTCCACAGACATCTTAAAAATTACAAATGTTCCTTACTGCTACTAATTCCAAGTCACAGGGCACAACTCATCTACCCAACCCACCAAGCACCACCTGCTCACACATGGCAGTCTGCAGATTACGCAGTAGATTTATCAACCACTTCAGAATTCATTGGATCAGAGTGGAAGATTTGGATTGGTTTTATTGTCACGTGTACAGAAATACAGTGAAAAGCATTGTTCTACGTACAGTCCAGACAGATCACTCCATACATGAAAAACAAACATAGTGCATACATAAATACAAAATGTAAATACATACACAGGCATCGTGTGAAGCATACGGAGTGCAGTACTACTCAGTAGAGAAGGGAGACATCTTTGTTCCCGAGGGACTGCCTAAGAGGTTACAGTTATAGAGAGTGGCAAAGTTGGGTAGGGTTCAAAAACAAAGTTCAAAATTTCGTGAAAATTGCTGCAGGATGTTGGTTACAGTCCAGTAGGTCTGAAGAAATCTTTGCAATCATGCACAAGTTAACTGCAAGTCTTTATTGACTCTTAGAACTGTTTACAAATACACAATAAAAAAGGTACAAGCTAGGAGCTGGCTCCATGCTTGCTGATACACACAGCTGTCCAATACACAACTGACCCTTGGTTCGGCCCATATGCTCTCCCTACATTACTGTGTGGGTAGGATCGTACTCAGTCCCACATTAACACAATCTATGCTAGACCGTCATATAACAAAAATTGAGCAGTTACTGGGTCAGGAGCCAATGCAGGTCAACAAGCATGGTGGTGGTGGTGGTTGGGGGGGAAGAATGTGTGGAATAGGATGAGCTCAAGTTGATGTCAGGCGGAAGATCGGGGAGACTGGTCAGAAGAGCATTGGACTAGTTAAGTCTGAATGTAGCAAAGGCATGCATGAGGGTTTTAGTAGGTGAGCTGGGGCAGGGACTGCAAATGGAGTTGATGTAGCGGTCTGGGAGAATCATAGAATCCCTACAGTGCAGGAGGCCATGCAGCCCATTGAGTCTGCACTGACCCCCTGAAAGAGCACCCCACCGAGGCCCAATTGCCCGCTCAATCCCTGTCACTCCACCTAACCTGCACATCGTTGGACACTAAAGAGCAATTTTTAGCATGGCCAATCCACCCTGCACATCTTTGGCTGATGGAACAGTTGTGTAGTTGGAAGCCCATTGGAAAAGCCCAATGGAGGTCAGCTACAAATCTAAGGTTGCAAACAGTCTGAATCAGCTCCGGACTGTTAGGCTGGGATGGAGTTGGTTGCTAGGGAACATAGCTTGTGGTACTAGTTGATTGGAGGAAATATTTGTTCATCCACTACTGGATATGGGACAAACAGTGCAACAAATCAGTGTGGTGGTGAGGTAGAGCCAAGTGCTGATTGTATACATGTCGAATTTAACATCTTTTCCTGGAAGATATCACTCAGGGGCAGTTTTATTAATTCGATGTGGATACTGCTGGCTGGGCCCAGCATTTGTTGCATTTCTAATTTCCCTTGAAATGAAAATGAAAATTGATTATTGTCACAAGTAGGCTTCAAATGAAGTTACTGTGAAAAGCCCCTAGTCGCCACATTCCGGCACCTGTTCGGGGAGGCTGTTACGGGAACCGAACCGTGCTGCTGGTCTGCTTTCAAAGCCAGCGATTTAGCCCTGTGCTAAACAGCCCCTTAGAACTGAGTAGTTTGCTAGGCCATTTCAGTAGGGGGCAGTTAAGAGTCAACCGCATTTCTCTGGTTCTGGAGTTACATGTAGGCCAGGCCAGGTAAGGATGGCAGATTCCCTTCCCCGAAGGACATGAATAAACCAGCTGGGTTTTTCCGACAATCGACAATGGTTTCATGGTAATCATTAGACTTTTAATTCCAGATTTTTATTGAATTCACATTTCACCATCTGCCATGGTGCGATTCGAACCTTGGACCCCAGAGCATTGCTCTGGTTCTATGGATTACGAGTCCAGTGACAATGCTACTACGCCACCAATTCCCCTACTTGAGAAATGAGTGGTGGTAGTGATAGGTGGGTGGTGGGGGCAAAATTAACCATATGAGAGTAGAAATCAGGAAGAGAAGCCATTGCAGTGGACTGTGATTGACTAGATTAGAATGGAATTGCAGAGCTGCCAACCTTTCCCAACAGAAATCAGTATTTCAGATACCAAAATCAGAATTTTGCCAGTAAAATCGGTATTTTCACCTCGATGCGAGACCGCATGAAGGATCACATGACAGGTGTGCAGGGCAGAAAGAGAGGGCTTAAGACAAAAGGCTACAAAAGAACAGTTTGCAATCTCCCTCAAGTTACAAGAAGACTGAGAATATTAAAAACAATGTATTTCCTCAACCACCAACATTAAAGGTGCTACATAAATGAATAAAATGCTTGGGGCACCTCCGTAGCAAAGGGAATAGATAATCAAGCAGAGAAAGTAAAGAACTCATTCTAGGTAGGAATCACACATTATCATAAAGGATATTATAGTTCAATCATGGATGATGTTTCTATCTAGAGCAGTCAGAATAATGCAAGGAGATACAAACAAATGAATTGGGTGAGGTTAAATTAAATATGGGTGTGGGGATCAGTCCACAAATAAATCACAACCATTCATTTTCCTGGAAGCAGGATGTTAACATAACAAATAGGAGCAGAAGGCCATTCGAGCCTGCTCTGCCATTCAGCCAATCAGCTCCTCTCTCCCCCCACCCCCCCTCCACAAAGCCATCCAGCTCTTTACAGGGAGCTCCATCTTAATATTTTTTTTCTTCCCTTCCCCCCAAAAAATAATCTCGCTTAAATTAATCTCCTTCAGAGCAGTGTCAGGTTGGAGTTTGACCGAGGGCTGCAGTGGATTGTGTAAACGCAAGAAATCGTATTGCCATATACAAGCACATTTTCCGGTTTAAGTATGGAAAATCCGTGCAAGTTGGCAGTGCTGGAATTGGGGCAGGCAGTTCTACTCAGTTGGACGACAGGAGAGGCTTTGGAAGAGGACGGTGTAGTCAACTATGTCAAAGCCTGTAGACAGGTCAAAGAAAAGGAAAAAGTATAGTTTGTCATAGATGATTTCATTTGTGACTGGGATAAGAGTCAAATCCAAACGTGGCAGTGGCAAAAGTGGAAGATCCCACCATGTAGTTGTGGGTAAGTTGGGCAGGGATTTGGAAGGGGGCAAATATACTGGAGGAGGAAAGGGAAGTTGGAAATGGAAGCAGTGGTTTGCTCGGATAGAGGGGTCAAGAGTGTTTTTTTGGAGAAGAGTGATGACAGCAGATTTGAAAGGAAGTGGTTAGTACCCAAAAGGTGTGGAAAATATCAACAACATCATCCAGATTTCAAAAGCTATTATCCTCCTCTCATCTGCCCAACTCTTACATCCAAAGTGCAACACTCCACACGTGTGACTACCAGAATTATTTTCACCTGATGCAAGCAAATCCTTCACTCCTATCCATAATGCACATCAGAAATGAAATTGGCACACAATGTGAAATATTAAAAATACGATGTTTAAATGTTAGATATATTCTGATGCCGGCAGCATAAATTCTGGAAAGCACTTAGAAAAAAACAGCACCACAACATCACCAATTTGATGTACACACCAGCTGAGCCATGACAACAAAAGTTTTAAGTTCTTACCTTGGAATCTGCTAAGGCATTGATGACATTTCCCAGAGCCAAGAGAGATTGGTTAATATTTGCCCCCTCCCTGAAGCGAGCTGTTTTAATGTTCATCGCACTAATACGTTCAGATCCAGCCAAATCAACGAGGCACATTTTTGCAATTTTAATGTTTTGATTGATATTTGCAGTTCTTTCTTGCTGTCTTAAAAAAACCTGTAAAGTAAATGAATGGTATAAAAGATCTGCTGTGAGGGCGGTATGGTGATGCAGTGGTTAGCACTGCTGCCACACAGCACTGAGGACCCGGGTTCGATCCCGGGTCACTGTGGAGTTTGCACATTCTCCCCGTGTCTGCGTGGGTCTCATCCCTGCAACCCAAAATGATGTGCAGGTTAGGTGGATTGGCCACGCTAAATTGCCCATTAATTGGAAAAAATATAATTGGATAAATTATGAAAAAGACAAAAAATTTCCACTGTGCAAAACTAAAGGCTTTGAGAATACTAAAACTGAAATAATAAACACATACATCTATTGCGCATAAATGCACTTCAGACTAATACATAAAGATGACTATGGTGGAGCTTATGCTGGGGAAACTAAAGGTTGGACTTCGAAATAGAGTACAATTGCAAATGAGCATACTCATGCAGGTTACCTCTGTGCATCTTAAAAACTTTACCAAATTCTTCAATTAAATAAGATCTAAATAGCTACTGCAATTTATTTTAGTTAAAATGCACGCCATTAATGGTTTTCTTTAAAAAACTCGATGGGCCGAATGGCCTCCTTCTGCACTGTAAATTCTACGTACATCATGTGATAAAGAATTCTATTTTCGAATTTGTTTTTTACTGAAATACTGAGATACTTTGAGAAAGAATGCAAGGAGGAGCTCCAAACTTGTCTACAAAGAACACTTGCATTTGATAAACCCTTTCATGACCTTAGGGTTTCCCAAAGTGCTTTATTGTCAATGAAGTACTCTTGAAGTGTAGACACTGTCGTAACAGAGGAAATACATTTCAAAGTAATTTTATGTATGCAAGGCAATTGTATTTTATAATTTTAATGTTTTCCACGGCTTAAGACAAAAGCCTACAAAAGAACAGTTTGCAATCTCCCTCAAGTTACAAGACTGAGAAAATTAAAAACAATTTATTTCCTCAACCACCAACATTAAAGGTGCTACATAAATGAATAAAATGCTTGAGGCACCTCCGTAGCAAAAAATAGATAATCAAGCAGAGAAAGTAAAGAACTCATTCTAGGTAGGAATCACACATTATCACAAAGGATATTATAGTTCAATCATGGATGATGTTTCTATCTAGAGCAGTCAGAATAATGCAAGGAGATACAAACAAATGAATTGGGTGAGGTTAAATTAAATATGGGTGTGGGGATCAGTCCACAAATAAATCACAACCATTCATTTTCCTGGAAGCAGGATGTTAACATAACAAATAGGAGCAGAAGGCCATTCGAGCCTGCTCCGCCATTCATTATGAGCATGGTGGATCATCAAGTTCAATACCCTGATCCCGCCTTCCCCCCATATCCCTTGACCCATTTAACCCCAAGAGCTATATTTAATTCCTTCTTGAAATGACACAATGCTTTCACCTCAACTACTTTTTGTGGTGGTGAATTCTCACCACTCTCTGGGTGAAGAAATTTCTCTTAATTTCAGTCCTAAATGATTTACCCCTTATCCTCAAACTATGACCCCTAGTTCTGGACTTCCCCACCATCTGGAACATTCTTTCTGAATCTACCCTGTCTAGTCCTGTTAGAATTGTGTAAGTTTCTATGACTCCCCCCCCCCTCACTCTTCTAAATTCCAATGAATATAATCCTAATCGATTTAGACTCCCCTGCCATCCCAGGAATAAGCCTGGTATATCTTTGCTGCACCCCCTTTAAAGCAAGACCCCCTTTAAAGCACGAACATCCATCCTCAGATAAGGACACCAAAACTGCACTCAATACCCCAGGTGTGGCCTCACCAATGCCCTATACAATTGTAGTAAAGCATCTGTATCCTTATACTCAAATTCTCTTGCTGTGAAGGCCAACATACCATTTGCCTTCTTTACTGCCTGCTGTACCTGCACGTTTACTTTCAGCGATTGATGCACAAGGACACCAAGGTCTCGCTGAGTATCTATTTGACTTATAGCCAAACCAGGTCACAGTTTAATGCCTTATCTGAAAGTCTGTGTTCTATTATTTTTCTTAGGGAAGCATAACTCTCATTATAGGCTTGTTATGTATGGGTTCTGACCAGTCATGAGATAACCCTCACCACACAATAGCCAGCCCTTGACTTGGCTTTCTGGTTCTAATAAGGTAAAATCGAGGACTGCAACAGAATGAATGAATTGTGTTAGCTGGCAGGTTAACAAGTGTTCACCTGCATGATGCCTGCCAGTGGCAAACAACAGCTGTACATTAAGGCAGTGGAATTATTTTCTTGTGATAAAGATTGTGGAGCTTAGGAGGTGTATGCAAAGCAATGCATCCTAAAGCATTAGGCTGCCTGCAATCTGTGCAAAACCTCATGCTTGGTCCTTCTACATATCTCTGGCAAGATGCAGGAGTTGAAAGTGTTTTCATTCTAGTGATTCTCAGTAACCTCCCTCACACAGCAGGGTAATGCAAGCTTTGAGATGCTACTTAGTTCTCCAGCAACAGCCTGAAAGAAGCCAGAGACATAAAATGTAAGTCCAAAAGTCACCTTGACAGTCTAAGGCAAATCTGTTTTTTATCTTGCTTCGAGGTTGCAGTTGTGGCTGCAGAGCTGACAAGATTTCACTCATAATTGGTGAGTCAAAGATATCTTGTGCACAGGTCATCGCCGATGTAAGAGAATTGCCCTCGGAGTATGCCCTCCTACTAAATTGCCCATTGTTCCTTCGTTCTTCTGAGTAGGCACTCTTCTTTCTCTGTCATGTTTAATTCCCAGAGGAAACACTAATGAATCACCCATGTCTGGATGGCCAAAGGTAACAAGACTAGCTGTACTATTTCCCATGCTCAAACTTTAGCCCAATATAGTAAACCTCCAAAGAAAATGTGCAAAGCATACAGCAGCCAAACATAAATGATGCAGTAACCAACCTGCAGCCACTCTTTGATCTCTTTAAATAGTACTGACAGGGGTGGGTGGGGGTAGGGAGTCTGTCATGCAGTACAACGTTATGTTCAACTGTATGAGGTCAAGTTAGGACATTGGTTGAAGCTGTTAAATATCAGCAGTGGGCTTCAAATCAGTGCTGCACAATGATTGTTGTCAGTGTCTGCTCTGCATACTGCCAGGAGCCGTTAGGCGTGAGCAAACTCCATAAGATGGCATCTTAGCAGTGTGGGCACACAATTTGGGCACTATTTTGAAACTTTAGGTGTCAAGTGGCCCCTCTGTGCTGTGTTATGATTATATGATTTGTACTAACACAGAATAAGTTTCATCCAAGTTGGCAAGTCAAATGAATGAAAATGTCAGTATTAAAAGTGAAATGCCCTTGAAAGCATCACAGTTCAGAAAAATCTATCTACAAATAAGCAATAATGAATTGAGTTTATATTCATGGAATTACCTGAAAGACAGCATGAGAACGCGAAGAATTGGAGTTTACATCAGTAGGATGTTGCGTTCTATTTTTATTCCCATAATCCAACATCTGAAGGAGCTGTTTTGAAGATGTAGGCTGCAAAATATTGTTACAACAGAAAGGCATTCAATTTTTATCAATAGTTTTTATACAAGTCAGTCAAATCTTTTGTTCTTTGAAGGATCTGGGCCTGTTATTAGCGAGTAAGCAGGTAATTGGAGTAGGTCGGAGGTCTGTTTTGCCACCCCCCCCCCCCCCAAAAGGGGTTTCAAAAATGCCAAAGTTAATAGTGACCAGGTAAAAACTGAACAGAGTTTCAATTTGGGAAAGAAAATTTTCTCTTGCCTCTTCAGCAATATTCAAAAACATGTTGCCAAACCTTTGTCTTACAATCAGGACAAGTGTCAAATTTCAAATAATCACAAGAATTTATACCATAGGAGAAATGAATGCTGATTGGTTGATATATTGACTGAGTATGGTCTATATACTAGCAATCAGCCTGCGTTTGCAAAACCCAACGCAAAGCCAATTGTTAGATGTGATTTTACAATGGTATGCCCAATCTTAACTGATAATATCTACACTAACAACCAAGATAATCAGTCAAGCTCAATGTGGCTCACTTATGCTTGCTGGAAGCAACATATTTTCATATGTTAGTAACATTCTCTGCAAATAAAAGGAATATGTTCAAGGCTCATGGCTTTTTTGAATACAAGGAGCTTGGGGAGTCTATACAAACTAGTAGACCATTCGGTCCCTCGAACCTGCTCTATCGTTCAGCGACATCTTGATCCGATTGTGCCTCAACTGCACATTTCCACCTGCCCCTGCTAATCGAGGACCTACTTTAGCTTCAAAATATTCAATAACCCTTCCTCCATTTCCCTCTGGGGAAGAGTTTCAGACTCATGACACTTACAAAAAAAATGTCTCCTCGTCGCTACCTTAAAATGGGAGACATCTTATTTTTATAACTGTGTCCTCTAATTCTAGTCTCTCCCACAAGGATGTCCTTTCAGCATTCATCCTGTCAAGCCTTCTCAGGGTCTTGTCTTCACCTCTCATTCTTCTAAACTCCAATGGATATAGGCCCAACCCGTCTAACCTTGTCATAATTCCACTCCAGTTTTGGTTGAGCAAACTGTCTCTGAACTGCATTCAACACATTTATATTTTTCTTAAATAGAGACAAAACTGTACACAGTTCTCCAGAAATGGTCCCACCAACACCCTATGCAACTATATTAAAACACCCCGACTTTTATAATCCATTCTGCTTGAAATTAACAACATTTGATTTGCCTTCCTAATCACTTGCAGTACCCGCATTCTAACTTTTGGTGATTCATATACCTGTACACCCAGATGCCTCTACCACAACTGCTGTAATCTCTCTAGCTCCCTGTTGCTTTCTCCATGGTAACACCCAGACAATAGTAGACTTGCCAAACAATCAACACCCATTTCTTCTGTATATTGGTGTGATCATTTGAAATTTGGCATCCTTGGGTTTGTCCTGATGAGTGCAAGAAAAAAGCTTTGACAACACCTCTCTTTTTAGCAACATTCTCTTATTTTTACAATATGCTTTACTGTCTTGTTCCAAATACTGCACTCAATTGTAACAAATTAGTGCTTCAGTCAGAAATGACTTTCAAGTCTAAAACATTAGTAAAAGGAGTGATGCAAGCCATACACATGGCTGATTTTTTAAGTAGCTTCAACTCCCCATGCCAATTAAAATATGTTCAACCACAAACAAACCAGCAAATATTCATATAATAAAAATAATTGTTGTTTTTTTCTCAAGTCAAAGCTGTAAACTTCCCGCTGTATCAGCCATTCGCATGAGAGATATGTCCAACATCATCCGTTCCTTTGCTCAAGTGCCCCATAATTGACAATGGGCAACTTGTTAAACCAGATCCAATTCTAATCCGATGTGCAGGTGCGCACATTTCCAGCAGGAAACACTGGATGGTAAACAGAAGCAAACTCTGGATTGATTTTACCAGCCTTAGGCCAGGACATGAGGGACAATTGCAACGCCTCACCACTACACCACACATCCAGATTTGAGAGCTTCCTGATAAGGCTGGTTCAACTACTCAAAGTCTGTATTTATAAAGTCATCCAGAGAATCAGTTGTAAACTGGAGAAATAAATATTGGATTGACAGGAAGTTTTTGCTGCTTATTCGTGCATATGTATTAAATAAAAGAAACATTCATACAATGCAAGCTTTTGACACAGGAATTCAGAGGTAAATCCAACTAAAACCCAAAATAATTTTCATGGGTTTTTAAATCTTGATTCTCAAGTCATAAAGTAGAGATGGGATGAATAGGTCTTCTTCAGGTTGGCAAGCTGTAACTGGTGGAGTGATACAAAGATCATTGTTGGGGCCTCAACTATTCACAATCTACAATGACTTTGATGAGGGGACTGAATGTATAGTAGCTAAAATCTTCCAATGGTGCCAAAGTAAGTAGGAAAGTAAGCTGCCAAGAGGGGATAAAGGGATATAGACAGCAAACATTTGACAGATGGAGTCTAATGTGGGGAAGTGTGAACTTACCAACCTTGACATAGAGAATGGAAAAGTAGTGCACTATTTAAATAGGAAGAAATTGCAGAACTTAGTGGTAGAGGGATATGGAGGTCCTGGTGTATGACTGACAAGCGTTAGTACACAAATACAGCAAGTGAAGGCAAATGGAAAGATGATGTTTATTGCAAGGGGAATGGAATATAAAAGTAGGGAAGTCTTGCTGCAGCAATCCAAAGCCTTGTTGGGGCCACACTTGGGGCTAAAAATGTATATCTCAAAGGGTCTGTAGGGTTCTCTTCCCCAGAAAACAATGGAGACGGAATCATTAAAATGTATTCACGGCTGAATTTGATAAAGCTTTTGATATACAAGGGAGTTAAGGGTAATTGGGGTGGGGTGGGGGAAGAGAAGACAAATGGATCACAACCAGATTGGCTGTGATCTCAATGAATGGTGAAGCAGGCTCGAAAGGCCGAATGGCCTACTTCTGATCCTAAGTTCGATGTTGCTATTACAGGCATTGTTCTGGAATTTGATTAATTTGTGGAGCATTCTCGTCAAGTCCTATATTTGTATACTTCCGTTTTTTTGTCTGTAAGAAAATGAGAGAAAAGGTTCAGAAGAGATTTGATTGGTGTTCAAAATCACAAGGGGTCTAGCCAGAGTAGATAGTGAAATGGATCTCATTGGTGGAAAGCTAGAGGACCAGATTTAAGCATTGATTTAAGGTGAATAGAAAAATAGTAAATGTAAGATTAAGAAAGCTTTTTATGAAGCAAGTGGTTAACATCAGAAATGCATTGCCTGAGAAGCAGATTCAATCGTGGCTTTCAAAAGGGAATTGGTTAAGTAATTGATGAGGAACAATTTGCAGAGCTGGGGAGTGGGTCTAGCTATGTTGGTCTTGCAGAGAGGCAGCACAGACAACAGGCCGACTGGCCCCCTTCTTTAACGACTGCTTTATCGCACTCAATACTCCATTTGATGAAGGACATCTTCTAGACCAAATTTGGAGTGTTCAATTTGATTTAATTGAATGATAATTATTTTTAAAAGTAGTACCTTGTGTAGTGTTAACCCCTGGACAATGACTCCACTTTGAGCATCCTCTCGCACTGCCAGGGATCTGGAGTTGGTCAACAGGTCTCGGACCTCCTCATTGTACACCTCAAAAAAAAAACCAAATTGATTAGAATGTCAAGGTACAAGCTCTATTTCACATTTCTATACTCTGATGTAAAGAAGATTGATCTAATTGATGGATTGTCAGCATTCCCATGCAAATTTCCTCCACCACCCCTCCCCCTTCCATTGATAAGTGCTGAGTTCAATCCAGTCTTCAGTCGAAGTTTACATGCCTACATCTGTAAACGTTCAAGCAGAATGATCAAGAGTGGAAATGGTCAGAATGACTTACTGACTTCTACCTCTGTAGCAAATTATTATTGACAATACCTCTCAAGGGAGAATGATTATCTTCCATGAGTCTGAAGATAGCCGATTTTAACTTTGGTTACAGTGTGTTCTTTTCACCACCAGTCTTTCCCCCTTCATTTTGTCAGCATTGGTGTCGTGGAAATCATAATAAAGACAAATTCCTCGAGATTCGATTTAAGGAAATTTATTTACACAAATATATTTGCGGAGAGAGTGTTCCAGCTGCAAAAGCCAGTGCACTGCACTCTGAGATTCGATTGAAGGAAGCATATATTTTATAGTCTGAAATAACAGTTTGAAGTAAACAGGCATGTTTATATTAAATAGATCTTGGAAAGTATGTAAGATGAAATACATAGTACTAAAAACTCAAATACAGATTTTGTTATCTTTCGGAGGACAATGTGTTTTCCTAATAAGGCCAAAACCAGAATATTAAGCAGTATTTCATTTATGATACCTGACCTATTTATTTTCATTCAAAAGCAGTGTTGAACTATAGTCAAGCATTTCCCAGCATGCTTCGAAGTTGGTTTATGTTAATTTTCCTTCCACAATTGGGTCTCATGATGCTGGGATCCTTCCCACAGATTTTGTCACTATCTGGCTTGATCCAGGGCAATGGTCTCCCAGGAGTTAATGTTAATTTTGTATTTTGCTGCGCCGATTTTCTGCATTTCCCCAGTGTTTCCTCTGTGCTTTGGTATGACTGCTCTGACTCGAGCGTGGAGGGCAGCCTGCTGTCTAACATCCAACTACGCAACCAGCCCAATGAAACTGATGGCACATGATCAATGCTTGTGATGCCCGATTGAGAGAGGACACTGCTGTTGGTGCATTTGTTCTCCCAGTTAATGTGAAAGATCTTCTAAAGGCAGTGTTGATAGTATGACTCCAGCACCCCCTCTACATTGTCCATGTTTCAGCCCCGTACAGTAGGGAGGGATTTCGTCCACATAGTAGACCATGAGCTTGGTTTTAGTTTTGACATTGCAATGTTCAAACACTTGCTTCCTCAGGCCAAACCCTGCACCAAGATTTCAAACGATGCTGGATTTTGTCATCAACCTCAGCCTTCTGTGAAAGATTGCATTGGTTTCACATTTTCCACGCATTTGTTATGAATCAAAAAACAAAGAGAAGTACAGCACAGGAACAGGCCCTTCGGCCCTCCAAGCCTGCGCCGACCATGCTGCCCGTCTAAACTAAAATCATCTACACTTCAGGGATCCGTATCCCTCTATTCCCATCCGATTCATGTACTTGTCAAGATGCCCCTTAAACGTCACTATTGTCCCTGCTTCCACCACCTCCCCCGGCAGCGAGTTCCAGGCACCCACTATCCTCTGTATAAAAAATTTGCCTCGTACATCTCCTCTAAAACCTTGCCCCTTGCATCTTAAACCTATGCCCCCTAGTAATTAACCCCTCTACCATGGGAAAGTCTCTGACTATCCACTCTGTCTATGCCCCTCATAATTTTGTAGACCTCTATCAGGTCGTCCCTCAATCTCTTTTGTTCCAGTGAGACCAAACCAAGTTTATTCAACCTCTCCTCATAGCCAATGGCCTCCATACCAGGCAACATTCTGGTAAATCTCTTCTGCACCCTCTCTAAAGCCTCCACATCCTTCTGGTAGTGTGGCGACCAGAATTGAACACTAAACTCCAAGTGTGGCCTAACTAAGGTTCTGTACAGTTGCAACATGACTTGACAATTTTTATACTCAATGCCCCGGCCAATGAAGGCAAGCATGCCGTATGCCTTCTTGATTACCTTCTCAACCTGTGTTGCCCTTTTCAGTGACCTGTGGACCTGTACACCAAGATCTTTCTGACTGTCAATACTCTTGAGGGTTCTACCATTCACTGTATATCCCCTACCTATATTAGACCTTCCAAAATGCATTACCTCACATTTGTCCGGATTAAACCCCATCTGCCATCTCACCCAAGTCTCCAAACGATCTAAATCCTGCTCGATCCTCTGACAGTCCTCCTCGCTATCCGCAATTCCACCAATCTTTGTGCCGTCCGCAAACTTACTAATCAGAACAGTTAAATTTTCCTCCAAATCATTTATATATACTACAAACAGCAAAGGTCCCAGCACTGACCCCTGCGGAACACCACTAGTCACAGCCCTCCGATTAGAAAGACACCCTTCCATTGCTACTCTCTGCCTTCTATGACCTAGCCAGTTCTGTATCCACCTTGCCAGTGTCCACCTACCTCTGATCCCGTGTGACTTCACCTTTTGTACCAGTCTGCCATGAGGGACTTTGTCAAAGGCCGTACTGAAGTCCATATAGACAACATCCACTGGCCTACCTGCATCAATCATCTTAGTGACCTCCTCGAAAAACTCTATCAAGTTAGTGAGACACGTCCTCCCCTTCACAAAACCGTGCTGCCTCTCGCTAATACTAAGACAAAGAGGGTGGGGTGTGGCATTTGGAGTGTGCTGGTGGTGAACTTGGCCTTCTCAATGTTCAGTGCAAGTCCTCTATTCTCATATGCCTCAGTAAATATGTTGATGATTCTCCAGAGCTCAGTTTCTGACACTAACCGAGTATCATCGGTGTATTGGAGTTCAATGACAGAGGTTGCGGTGGTGGTAGATTTTGATTAGAGTTATCTGAGATTAGGTTACTATCCATTTGAGAAATAAACTGCACTCCAACAGGGAGCTTCCATTGAACTTAGCATTTTTGGCTATAGGGTGTTGCTCACTAGGTATATTTACTCAGCCATTGATGAAGCTTCACGGGACACTTCATCGTACGCACATAAACAGAACTGATCTAGATGCCCGAGGAGGGTGTGAAACTAACCAACTAGAGCCCAGTGTGCTTTACATACCCGACAAATAATCGGCATGCTCAAAGGTAACATTAAAAACATTTCACTGGATATGTCTTCATTTAATTTTAAACGATATTTGACCATCCGATTACATCACACTGATGTAGAGGAGCTTTATTTTGGCCAATTTCTTGTAGCTTTTTGGTTAATTTCCACTTCAACCATAACCTCAAGGCAACAACTTCATCCCATGATGGGAAAATAAGACTTGCCAATCACACTTAAAAACTAAAGCCAGCCAATTCATCCTCTGTCTGGAATTATACGTTGAAGAGCAATTAAAGTCTGATTGACTCAACCTTACAGTTGCCTCACCAAGTAATTGAACCGAGCTGCTTGCTGAACTATCAAATATTGTGGGCTGAAAAATTCATCTGCTCCTGTTTTTAGGTAGAGGTTATAATGCGCAACCTGTCCATGACATTTCACGTTAAGTCAACTAGTACACAATCATGCTGCCTGCGAGGGAGCTTATAACGTTCAAGGCTCGCAGGCGTTCCAGCTAGCTGACAGCTCTTAAAGACAATCTGTTTCTCTTAAAGCAAAGCTGCATTGAATTACAGCAGACTGCTTTGGTGCAATGCTACACAGGGGGAATGACAGAAAGAGTGTCCCCCAGTTTTAGAGATGCAGCACTAGAGGTGTTAATCATGGAGATACAAGGCAGGAGGCCTTTTTCCTTGGGGTCCAGGAAGCCCTCAAGGGAAACTTTCCAAAGGGAATAAAAGCAAATGGCAAGGGGAGGTCAATGTCAAATTTTAAGCATTGAGGATCTGGCAGTACTGTGGGAAGTTATTTTTAAATTTAGAGCACGCAATTCATTTTTTCCAATTAAGGGGCAATTTAGCATGGCCAATCCACCTAGTTTGCACATTTTTGGGCTGTGGGGGTGAAACCCACGCAAACACGGGGAGAACGTGCAAACTCCACACGGACAGTGACCCAGAGCCGGGATTGAACCTGTGACCTCGGCGCCGTGAGGCCGCGGTGCTAACTGTAGTGTGGGAAGTTTAAAGACCTCACAGGTGATCAAGGCCAATGAATAGATCTTCACATGACCTCTTAATTGTCAGTCTCAAATACAATCCTCACAAGCTCTACATGCCTCCAGCTTTTAAATTATGGCAGACATCAATCAAACACATTGCAATCCAACCCTGACATTCCTCCCACTCGCAGAACAAGATAGTCGAGGGTGGACAAACCTTCATTCATTGAACCCAATGGAGGATGATTCTCCGCTTCATGGAGCAGAGACTGTGCCATTTTCTGTCACTGAGAACATAGAGGGGTAAAAATGGGTAATTCTTTAAGCCCCTTCTTAATTTCCTCCTCACACTATGTGGTACAATGTGAAAGGTGCAGATGGTGTGACCAGCAAGTTCTGCTTTCCTCCTCAGTTCAATCCTCCCCTTGAGATGTTGCACTTTCAGATACCCAAATTTGCTGTCTGGTCAGCCATAGTACAACCAGGAGGAAGAGGGAGCAGCCACACACCAAAGATCAGGAAGAACTAACACTTGGCCACCAGTTAAGATACCAGCACCACTCCTAGTTTTGGGATTTGGATAGAACCTGGGCCCAAATGTGGCTTTTCACTTGACATGCGTGGGCTGCAGTCAAGAAAGGCGGATGGCATAGTTCATCTGCTTGCACCCCAGAAGGCCAGGTTCACTGATGGGTTCCACTACAGGGACTTCAACGGAGTGGCATACAAGAGAATGTTGATGACGATGCACAGAGGCTTGGTGCATTGGCAGGGGTTGCAAAGTGACACAGAACATCATACAGAGCTTGGAGCCCATCCTTTCTATTTCTATTACTATCATAGACCCAACCCTAATGGAGCATCCAATTGGTCACGGTTTCAGTTTGCACTGCAGCAGAGGCAGACGCCTCACATTTAAGTGATGTAGTGGAAGCTCAGATGCATTTTATGATCCACGATTCTCACAACATCCCGATAATATTTTCTCCAACAGATTGCTCGGATTGGTGGAAGTGGCGCTGTGGTTCATACACCTACTTTCTCCTCTCTGGATGTCAGCATTCATGCGCCCACTACTACCACTTCCCTGGTGCCCTTGATGCTGCCTTTCAGCCAGCTAGCCCAAACTGCTGACGCCTCTGCTGAGATAGTGCAGGCTGGAGATAAGCCCTCAAGGTCCAGAGCTGTTCAAAGATGCCCTGTAAGGCTATGTTTGGATGGGTCAGCAGTCAAGCTGTAGCCACCTGGGTTGGCCACTTCCTGACTTAAAATGGAGAACCGCAAAGACTAAAGGGAAATTCAGCCAACACAGGCAAAATTGAGCAAGTGCAGAAATCATGTGTATTGAAACTTGCAAAAACCAGACAGCACTGAAACCAGCAGCTATCTGCATAGTAATGAGCAATTCCAAGGCACAATTGATACACTTAAGGTGAATAAAGCCAAGCCAGACTCGTCGGCGCCAGCAGGAGCCAAGACAAAGGAAGGCCAACGGACATTTAGGGACCGCCCAGCGTAAGGGAACAACTCCAGTATTGGAGAAATCGATCCAAATGATCGGAACGCAGTCCAATCGACCCAGGCCGATTTTTCTGCTCCATACATACATATGCACTGTCCTCATGTCAGCAGCCACACGTACAGAGAACAGTCTTTGTCCCTCAGTTTCTAACGTATGGAGACCCAATGATAGCAGGTGCAGCTAACTTGTAAAGGACAAATACATGACAGATGCTGCCAGGATAGCAGGCACTCATTACCGGGCTTATTGGGACTAGACTCACACCAACTGAGTGTTTACAGAATGGTAGCCCATGTGGTTCCTGGACCATCCCCATATATTTTGGTGTCTTGAAGTGTGAACGATAGTGCAATATAACATTGGGAATCCCTCCATCCTAACAAAGCCATGTGTCATCTTGCTTGTCCCTACTGAGGGACAATGTACTCACGAGACAATATATTCTCTTCTGGAATAAGAAAAGGAATAAGACCAAGACTGTGGCTCCTCAAGTCGGCTTCACTATTCACTAAGGGCACGGCTGACCCATGGCCTCAGTTCCACTTTCATATCCCATGATTCCTTGAGACCAAAAATCTCAAATGTCAGGAATGTGAAAAGTTAACAAGATTAACAGTGAACACGAGATGAAAATAAAATAACAGAAAAGAAACACCTCCAGTAGGCACCTAGAGGAATAATGAGGTACGATTTGCCCAGTAACAAGATTAGCAGGAGTCCAGAGACATTGAAGGTACAAATGGCCATTTCAAAAACTTTGTTTACGAGAGATTAGTGGGGCTATAAACTTCTAAAGGCAAAGGTTTCGAGTGAGGTGGGCAGTAGAATCCAGAGGGGAATATCAAAGAGATTGAACAGTATAACTGCTTTCACCCTCATTGGAAAAAGAGGCCAGTTCTCCATCCAACAGCCAGACAGGCCTAACTCAGTCTAAGCAGAAGTAAGTCAAAAGAACCTCAGCTGCTAGTTAGCGCCTGCTCCTTTAAAGGCCTTCGATTTGCTGAAGACCTATTCAGCTGGGAGTGATCAACAAGTTGACAGGACATACATAAAATGCCCTGAAATCATCATCATTCCTGCAGGTACCCCCACACACGTTTGTGCCCTTTCTGGCATGGGTAGTGTCACAAATGAGAGCAACACCATTTTCTTGTTTTCAATACCAGTGGCAATTTTCAGTTCCAATTTTGCACTCCTTCAAACTGCACAGCTCCACAATAACAATGAAATGCCATTTTGCTCATTATATTGTACAAGATTCTTTCTTTTAAAACGGTGTCTTCTCTGAGCACCATGAGCAATATGATGGGAGATCGATTATTTTTATCTTTTTTTTTATAAATTAAAAATGCATCCAACAATACGGTTTTCTGAATTGCAGATGCCTTTTTTTCATCTATTAGAAAAACATCACAAACTGTTAAAGTGAAAAGTGGCCGTACTCAGTGAAATCAAAGGGAATCTCCTCACAGAATATATCCTGCACTTAGCAAATACAACACAAGGGTCATATTTCCTAGTAATTCAATTTCATGCTTGCATCACCCATTAACTTCAATTTTGGTTGCAGACGTTTTTCGTTCCACAGCTTCCCATAAGATGATAGGAAAAGAGTATTAGTAAAGTCGCCTTGGTCCCCGATGACCATAGGATGCTTTCCAACCTTTGAGGGAGAGAGTTGACTGGTGGTGATTTAACCGGAGGGTCACCAACCTCAGGCGAGGGGCAAAGTTGAGAAGGCTGGGCCTTCTCAGCCGGTACGGGAATTGAACCCTGTTGGCCTCGCTCTGCGTCCAGCCGAAGGAGCGAAACTGCATTCCAACAAAGTTAAAACCAGTGTAACGTTTCCTCATATACTTGCAATCTGTGTTAAAGTAAGCATAATTCAATTTACGCGAGATTCAATATCAGATGATGAAATTTTAACATTTTAAATCTCACCTCCAAATAGGAGACTGCAACGTCACAACATTTCTCATCTTTCAACTGTTCTATTCGATTGTATAATTCCTTCATAGTTCGATACATCACCCCAGGCTGTCCAGGTGATCCTAGCATGGTGTGTGTTTTTCCAGATCCTGTTGTACCATATGCAAAGACTACAAAAAAAACACCAGAGTTATTATATATTCATTTGATGACAGCAGTTTCATTAAAATTGATTAGTTTACAAGTAAATAAAAATTTAGTCATCAATTTTGTGCAGAGTTCAATCTTGCAAACTACTCCACGTCTCAATGGTCATCACCATTTGTTCATTGAAAACACTTTTCAGAGAGTGCAGCATGGTGGCGCAGTGAGTAGCACTGCTGCCTCACAGCGCTGAGGGTCCCAGGTTCGATCCCGGCTGTGGGTCACTGACGTGTGGAATTTGCACATCCTCCCCGTGTTTGTGTGGGTCATGCCCCCACAACCCAAAGATGTTCAGGGTAGGTGGATTGACCACGCTAAATTGCCCCTTAATTGGAAAAAATGAATTGGGAACACTAAATTTATTTACAAAAAACACTTTTCAGAAGTTTAAAGTGAAAAGTTAGGAGTATGAAAAAAGTTACTGTGGCGTTTTTGTGAATAAGGTAGAAATATATCCATTGACTTTTGAACCAAGATAGTAGGGATTAAAAGGATATGGCATGAAGGCAGGTGGATTTCCTGTCATTTAAAAAATATTACTGGTGGATACCCTGCATCCAGACACAAAACATATATCTAAATAATAAAAAATATTATACACTTCCTTCCACTGAGCCTCAATATTTGTTGCAACATATTGCAACACTTTCACCGGTTTTTATGTCACCATTTTCCCAATATAAATTCCTTTGTCCTAGTTATAATGGATGCTTGACACTCTAGTTGCACCTTTTGTTGCAGGGGGCATTGCATCATCTCAATTTAGTATTTTCTAGTTCCTCTATTTGTTTTGGAAAATATCTATGCATCATCAACTTTGCTTCTCAGTTTTCTAAATTTTGACAAGCTTTCTGTTTACATTTAACATTTGATTTTGTTGCACCACTGGTCAGACTTTTGGGAATAGGCCTTCGCTATACTCTTTTTTTTTTTGGCAAGGTTCTCCTCTCCCTTGACGTCTATCCTCACTTCCAACAATACATATGAGAAGTTCATGGATTTCGCAGTTAATAAGATAGAGGCCATTCATTTATCTTCAAGCTCTGCAGCCCCAACTTCCTCAAGTTCCCTGCAGTTTTCTCCAATTTCCCAATAAAACTTTGCTGACTCATGTTCCGCCTGCTTCCTCGACCCTATTCCCACTAAACTGCTGACAATCCAAACTCCTCGTCTGGTCCTCATGCTAGCAGATATTCTTAAATGAAATGAAAATCGCTTATTGTCGCAAGTAGGCTTCAATGAAGTTACTGTGAAAAGCCACTAGTCGCCACATTCCGGCGCCTGTTCGGGGAGGCTGTTACGGGAATTGAACCGTGCTACTGGCCTGCTTTCAAAGCCAGTGATTTAGCCCTGTGCTAAACAGCCCCCTGGTTCGTCCACTTCAGGTGCTGTCCCTCTCTCCTGTAAACCGTCCATTACCTTGCTCACCAACTCTTGACCTCACCAGCTTGGCAAACTATCTGCACCCTCCATCCTTGTCTTCCCATTCCAAAGTCCATGAATTTGTTGTAACTTCCCAAATTTTTTCCCATCTTTATTAAAACTCCACATTTGAATCCCTCCAATCAGGTTCCACCCTTGATGAAGCACCAAAATAGTAAAAGTCATGAATGACATCCTATGTGACCAGACTCCCGAATGACTCTTATGGACTGATCTGATCTCTTCACATATCTTCTCTACTGAGTAGTACTGCACTCCATATCTCACCCATTGCCTGTGCTTATGTTTTACATTGTGTATTTATGTATGTCCAATGTTTTTTCATGTATGGAATGATCAGTCTGGACTGTACACAGAACAATACTTTTCACTGTACCTTGGTGACAATAAAACAAATGCAAATCCCTGACAAAGGTAAACCATCCCTCCTCATCCTTCACAACCTGTCTGCAGCCTTCGACAAGGTTCATCACAATATCCTCCAATGTCTCTCCATCATCATCCAGCTAGGTGAGGCTGCTCTCATCATGTTCCGTATTGTATTTAATTGTTCTCAGAGTATCACTTGCAATGCACAACAGTTTATAGTTCGGTTCCCGCACTGTTAACTATGGCATCCTTTAAGGATCAAGTCTCACCCCCTCCTATTCACATGCTGCCCTTCAAAAACATTGCCTGAAAGCACAGCATTAATTTTCACATGCATGTTGATGACACCCAGCTCTACCTCACATTCTGACCCCTTTGTTATGGAATCCACCCATAAAAGAAATCGTCTCTTCATATCTACCCTAACAAATTTTGTAATTTTAAATAACTTTAAAAGATCAACCCTCGACTGTTGAGAATCAAGGATAAAAAGACACTTTCTACACAGGTAGTCATCCAGGACACAAAGAACATGCAGGACTTCCCAAACTGCATACCATGGGCTTCATCTGCCGCACCCACATTAAACTGCTGTCTCCAAGAAATTTCTTTTTTTTTTTTAAATAGACATTTAAAATAAAAAGAAAGTGGTAGAAATGCTCAGCTGTCTGCCATCATCTCTGGAGGGAAACAGGTAACGTACAAGTCTTCAGAAAATTAAATGGTCTTAAGTGGGCGGCATGGTGGCTAGCACTGCTGCCTCACAGTGCCAGAGACCCGGATTCAATTCCGGCCTTGGGTGACTGTTTGACTGGAGTTTGCACGTTCTCCCTGTGTCTGCGCGAGTTTCCTCCGGGTGCTCTGGTTTCTTCCCACAGTTCAAAGATGTGCAGGTTAGGTGGATTGGCCATAATCATTTGTCCCTTGGGTCCAAAAGGTTAGGTTACATTCGGTGTCGTTACTGGGTTAAGGGGCCTGGCCCTAGGTAGAGTACCCTTTCAGAGAGTTTGTGCAGACTCGATGGGCCGAATGTCCTCCTTCTGCAGTGTAGTGATTCTACGATTCTAACCCAAGTGTAATTTTAGACCAGCTGCAACTCAATCCTCAGATCCAGTCAAGGTTTTCTTTTAAAATATCTATTTGAAGATATGTGCAGCTATTATATAGGAATATACAATATGCTAATTGTACATAGCAAATTATTCAACTGCTCTTTGAGTTCCCCAGATTCGAGATCAAAGCCAATGTATCCACGATATTTGTAACCACCTCCTAAAATTACCTTCATGGCCAATTTTAGTCCTATTAATTTCACCAGCTTTATTACTTTATTAACAATTTCTTTAAACTCCTAAAAATGTGCTGGTCCCCACTATTTCCTGAATGTTTTGTGTGTCCTCTACCATGAAGACAGATGTAAAATATTTGTTCAATGACTGTCATTTCTTATTTCCCAATTTCACCTTGTGCTGCATGTTTAAAAAAATATTCATTCAGAGGATGTGGTTGTCATTGGCTGGGCGAGCATTTATTGCCCAACCCCAATTACCCTTGAATTGAAAGGCTTTCCAGACTATTTCACAGGGCATTTAAGAGCCTAAAGGACATTAGTGAAGCAGATGGATTTTTACAATAATCATTGCAAGGCCTTCATTAGGTTATGGAATTCAAATTTCACCATATGTCGTGTTGGAATTCAAATCCAGGTCGGCAGAGTATTACGCTGGGCCTCTGAGTTACGAGTCCAGTGACAATACCACTATGCCACCACCTATTCCTTCTAAGGGGCCATATTGATTTTTGCTCAAATTTCTTTTTATATACCAATCACTTTCATTATCTGGTTTCATGGCTCTAGCCAGTTAACTCTCATTTTCCTTTCCATAAGACATAGGAGCAGAATTAGGCCACTCGGCCCATCGAGTCTGCTCCGCCATTCAATCATGGCTGATCAATTTTGTGGTAATCCTTTGCATTCTAAAATCCTCAGGTTGCTATTCCTTTTGGAAACTTGAAAGGTACTACCTTTAACTTCTCGTTAGTGAGGATTGGACCACTTTTTCTTTGTAGTTTTAAAATCCTCAAGGGGGTGTGTGTTGCAACTTAAGAATCAAAGTTTCCCAATCTGCCTTCTTCCCACATAGCTTGATTGGCTCCACCCCACAAGATTTAAGACCGTGTTTCTGAATGAACTAATAAATCCACTCATATTATGATCACTCTTTACCAGGTCCCTTTACTATCAAGGCTATTAATCCTTTCTCATAGAATAATACTAGATCCGAAATAGATTGTGCTGTAGTTAGTTTTTCGACATACTGATCCAAAAAATTGTTCTGTAGTTAGTTCTTCGACACACTGATCCAGAAAACGGTCTTATATACACATGCCACGAGCTCACCTGCAACACTGCAAATTTAGTTTGTCGAGCATGTAATGATTAAAGACCTTGTGATTACTGTATTACCTATGCCCGCACCCCACTTCCTGTTTTTAATTATGCCCAACACAATTATGGTTGGGAGCAATAAACTACTCCCACCAATGCTTTCTGTTTCTTAGCTCCATATATTTTTATTAAAGCATCCCAAATAAATTTAAGGAATTATTTAAAATAATTCACCTGTACAGTTATATCCATTGAAAACGCTCTCTAGAATTGACTTTGTCTCTTCAAATATATCCGATTGGGAGGAATCACCACCAAAAACCCGGTCAAAGACAAATTGAAGATCCTTGTTTTTCCTTTTGTTTAAGTCACGATGCTTAACTTTACAGCCATAAAAATAGTTGATTTCATCGACTTTGGGATCAAAAACCAACATGTGCTTATCAACTACGTGCACAACTTTGTGGTGCCTTCCATTTTGCTCTCTTGAATTTTCGGGTCGGACGCGGATAAAAACTTTTACATGATTACACACATCATTTTCAGTGGAAGGCATAATGGCATGATCAAATGTTTCTCTTTTTAAGGATTCCTTTCAAATGTAGCTCATTCACTTCTTTCCTGGAAGAATTATAAACAAAAATAAATTTGCAAAGTGTCATTATTGCATTACAGAGAACAAAGTTACTTAAAGTCAGTTCAGGACAAGTGCTAAATAGCCACTTTCTGTGCCACAGATTTTCTATGTTCGCTTCACAAGTGTTCTTGGCAGATAGCTCACACTTCACCTCTTTCCCAACAAAAGATTAACATAACCAGAAACCATATAAATACATGTGTCATCTTTTATAAGGTATATATATTAGAGGGTACTTTGTAAAAGACTTGCACAAAGTGCTTCCATTTGCAAGACAACGCTGCAATAGGCTGAACTGACAACCAAACCGGTTTATGGATTTACAGGTTTTACAAGGATGAGAACTGTCAACAATATAAATAAAAGCATTACTTCTACATCCAAGATTACATGCAAACTCTCAAGTGGCTGGGAATGGGAAACAGCATAGTTTGGGTGAATCAATTTAAATTAGCAACAATATTGTTTCAGTTCAAGCTCTTAAAATGCAGGTACTGTACTTGTATAAGTCCAGAAAGCCAAACTTGTCATTCATTTTACTAAAGTGGTTCGGTCTTAACAAATGAAGTCTATTTTAGCATACAACACTTCGCTGTAGACTGAAAGGTGCAAATTCTCTTCAAAAAGCCAGGAGACTACAAGTCAATTAATCAACATGCATTGGAGGAGATAAGACTTATGCACTGGCTATGGATTAAGTCAATCATCATAAAGCATGAGGTTACACACAAGATTTTTATGGCAACGGTAAAACATTTCCAATTATGGGAATGAGATCATGTGTCAAAACAGTTGAGAGGGCAGAAAGCACTGGGCAATAATGAAACGCTGTCACAAACCATCAGAACATACAGTGCAGGAGGCCATTCGGCCTATCGAGTCTGCACTGACCCACTTAAGCCCTCACTTCCACCCTATCCCCGTAACCCAATAACCCCCTCCTAATCTTTTTGGTCACTAAGGGCAATTCATCATGGCCAATCCACCTAACCTGCACGTCTTTGGACTGTGGGAGGAAACCGGAGCACTCGGAGGAAACCCACGCAGACAGGGGGAGAACGTGCAGACTCCAGGCAGACAGTGACCTAGCGGGGAATCGAACCTGGGACCCTGGCACTGTGAAGCCACAGTGCTATCTACTTGTGCTACCCATTGTCAAAGCAAAAAGCGATCAAGTTACTGTGAAACACCCCTATCGCCACACAACTGCGCCTGTTCGGATTCACGGAGGGAGAATTCAGAACGTCCAATTCACTTAACAAGCTTGTGGGAAACTGGAGCCACCCGGAGGAAACTCACGCAGACACGGGGAGAACATGCAGACTCCGCAGTGACCCAAGCCAGGAATAGTACCCAGGTCCTGGCGCTGTGACATAACAGTGCTACCCACGGTGCCACTGTGTCGCTTCAAATGTGGCTTAGTGACTCAGTCACCTCTGGGCATAAGTAGGGATGCCAACTGTGATTAAATGCATTCCTGGAGATCTCAATGCACGGCACACCCCATGGTCCAGCCATTAGTCAGCCAACAAGTCCATCCTGGTGCTGTCTTTGCTGGGCAAACTTAACGCATAAAAAGGCTTATTGCCCAATCGGATGATGCTCGACCTGCCAGCCAAACGGCTTTCTTTCCCCATCTTCACCATTTTTGAACCTAGTAAGAAGTCTAACAACACCAGGTTAAAGTCCAACAGGCTTGTTTCTAATCACTAGCTTTCAGAGCACTGCTCCTTCCTCAGGTGAATGAAGAGGTCGGTTTTTGAACCTGTTAAAGGACTGTGCAAAGAAAATAAACAACGATTACTGTTTCAAACAGCCCACTGAATGAGTCTGCGAGGTTGCACCCAACAGCCTGCTGGAGATGGACCTCCAGGCCCATCCTGGAGGGTTGGCAACCCGGGCCGCAAAGTTGTCGGTTCAAGCCCCCACCAACTCCGGCCTCTCAGGCGGGAAGGAGCATTGCTCTGCCGGACGTGCGGAATTTTAGATGAGACATTGAGCTCCGGTGCCGTTTATCGGTTCCTGGAGGAGGGGAGCTTACATTCCACCCCACCCGGCTATTATTTACTCTTCAACATCACCAACACCCCCTCTTCCCCCACCCACAGATTAATCAGGTCATCGCCACATTTGCAAACGTTGACATTGGCGGGATCGCCAGACTCACCGACTCGGTTTTATCGGGCGGGCGGGCTCGCTTCCATCGTCCCGGGGGAGGGGAGAGGAGATGGAGGCACACAGCGCGCGTGCGCGCGCGCGCGGCCCACACGATTTAAACTCCAACCGTCCCCGGGAGGGCCGACCTGCCATTGGCTGGAGGCGCGCGGGACACGACGTCAGCGCGTCGCCGAACGGCGCCCGCTTCAATCCGATTGGTGGCGCGCGGGACACGACGTCAGCGCGTCGCCGAACGGCCCCGGGCGCCGGAGGAACAATAAGGATGTCGAGTCCGGCTGGCCGCTTGCTCTCCAACCGTCACCCTGGTTTAAAGACAAATCGGTCATCAAACCCCCCCCCCCCCCCCCCCCCAACCATTTCAACTCGCAGGAATTAAAAGACAATAATAGATTGTAAAAAACAAACAAAGGGAATATCGACCGCCATAATTAATAAATTGAAGCGTCTGAGGGATTATTTTATGTCACCATGGTAACGGTGGACAGAGTTCAGGATGTCCCAAAAAACCCCAAACCGATTTAAGTGTGTGTGGAGGGGAGGGTATTGTCAGTGTCCTATTTGCGCTCCGCGGGAACATCCGCAGGAGGTTTGGGCGGAATTTCAGGCGGGACGGTTTGCGCCGATTGTGGGCGGCTCTC